>NW_004444155.1:2197168-2214890 GCF_000243295.1 Trichechus manatus latirostris
AGAGGAGATAGGGATGGTAGAGAAGACAGGGATGGTAGAGGAGATAGGGATGGTAGAGGAGATAGGGATGGTAGAGGAGACGGGGACGGCAGAGGAGACCGGGACAGTAGAGGAGATAGGGATGGTAGAGATGGGGACGGTAGAGAAAGGCCTGGGATGGGCGTGAGGGATTTAACAAATATTATGTGAAACCCAGCAGCACTTTATATGTACCTCTCCTATGGTCTTCACTTTCCCACTTTGCTCTATACTTGTGTACAAGTCTCATTTCAAGTCTGGGTTTGGTGGGGTGTGGGGAAGGATGATGAGGGTTCTCTATCAGGTTTAT
Organism: Trichechus manatus latirostris; assembly: GCF_000243295.1. Lineage (NCBI taxonomy): Eukaryota > Metazoa > Chordata > Mammalia > Sirenia > Trichechidae > Trichechus > Trichechus manatus. The sequence goes on from NW_004444155.1 coordinate 2,197,497, forward strand.
CTTGTTTTCTTCTAGGTGGTTAGCAAAGGTTTTGGCACATACTAGGTGGCTTGTGAAAGACTCTTGAATGAATGAATCAATGAATTAACATGAATGCTATAGCAAAATCCTCATTCCCCAACCTAGAGTTGTTGGGTGCTGTCGAGTCAATTCTGACTCATAGCAACCCTATAGGCTAAAACAGGACTATCCCATAGAATTTTCTAGGCTGTAATCTTTATGGGAGCAGATCATCAGCTCTTTCTCCCTCGGATCGGCTGGGTGGGTTTGAACCTCTAACCTTCTGGTTAGTAGCTGAGTGCTTACCCATTGCGCCACCAGGGCTCCTTCCAATCTATATTAATTGTGGCTAATTAGCACCCCTCTGGTTTCTGCCCTGTTGTGGAACTCTTTAGAAGCCCAGCTTTAGCTCAGTGAGCTGAGTAAGGACCTGAGCAGACTGCCTGGGTGGGGCAGGGCACCAGAAGCCACCCTACCCCCACCCCAAACAGAGACTAGATTCCAAATATGGAAATATGGTGGTTGCCCGATGGAAAATTACCTGGGGAATTTGGGAGACAGAGGGCCTCATACCTGAATCAGTCAGATGAGGCCCTGAATGCTTTTCACTGACCCAGGTAACTATCGAATCAGAATGTTGGAGCTGGAGATCATTCTGGCCCAAGCCATGCATTTTATAGATGAGGAAACTGGGAAGAAGTCTCCTGGGGTCACCAGTGGGTGGTGACAGGTGAGGCCACAACCCCACACTACAGCCTTTCCCGGGCCCTTTTAGCAACATCCCTTGGCAACTCTCTCCTGGGATTGAGGGGACTTTGTAGGGATGGGAAGGATGACCAGTAGCTTCGTTATCATGACAATGATGCACAGGCTGTAGAAGCACCCACAAATTCAACCCGTGGGATAACAGGCACAGCAAGCCCTTCCCCTATCATCAGGAAAGGGGTTGGTTATAGGGAGAAAATGGCTATAGTTTTACAGGTAAAACACCTCCATAACTTTCATAACTGCCAAGAGATGTTTTCACCAGGCTTTGCCCCTTCTTTCTTTCCTTTTTCTTCCTTTCTTCCTTTGATGGGGAAATGAGGTTCCATTCAGGCTAAGCTTATCCATTTTACGGATGATTTCTTTTCTGCTGCAGTTAAGTCTCCTGGCGGGCGAGTGGGTACATTAGGCCATGGTAACCTCTCACCCCCAGGGGGACACATGTGCAGGAGCCAACACCCACAGCTGAGGGCCCCACTCTGGGTCCCCACCCAGGAGGCAAGGGCAGGGGTGAAAAGGCTGGTGTGATGGTGATGGAAAGACAGCTGTGAGTTCCCAGCCTGTGCTCCTAGCAAGGCCTGGGGTTGTCAGTTAAGCTTGCTGCCAATGGCCCCCCTCCCCACAAAAAAAAGAAAAAAAAAGCAAACAAACAAAAAAAGATTTATTTGTAAATGAAAATGTCTCTCGTTCAAGGGTGGCTCCTGGAGTTGAGCAGCGGACAGCAGGCAGGCGTGTCCGTGGCTGTGTGCAGGCGTGTGTGTGGCTGTGTGCAGGCGTGTGCTATCCTCAGCATCATGTGGAGCAGGGCCCCTTGGCTGGGGGAGAGGGATCCTTGACTAGAGCGAAGGCAGGAGGAAGTCTGACTGTGAGAGAGAGGACCAAGGAGAAGGAGTGGAAGGTGGGGGTCCTCAGAAGCGTGGGGAAGGGAGGCTGGGTAGGGGAAGGTGTTGGTTTCACGCTGTTACTAGTTTGATTTATCCCTAATGAGTTCTCAGCACATGGCTGCTCCCGGCTCACTCCAGGGGCCAGCGCAGCCTCCTGCGGGCCAAGCCCGCCAGGCTCCGCAGCAAAACCATTGCTTGCACAGAAAAGAGCCAATTTCCACACTGCACAGTCTGCTTCACTCAAGGGGAAATCACATTTCCCTGGGAAAGCCTCAAGGCAGCGCTTTGCTCCACAGCCTGGCCAGCTGCCACTGGGCACAGACGTGGGGAAGCTGAGCCCAGCTCCCCCTCTCCCCAGCTCAGAGCCCTGCTCCCCGCCTCCCTTGAGATCTGAGTCCCTTGCCCCAATCTCCAGGGTAGGGGCAGCCTCCCACAGCTGGGGCTTAGCCTTTGCTGCTTCTCAAGAGGAGCGTGTTGTCCAGGAGAAGACGGACAGAAGGGAGGGCAAGAAGCATCCCAGCTGCATCCTCCAGCTTCTTTCTTCCAGGAAGCTAGGCACCCTGGCTCTGTTCTAGAAATGGGAGGGGGCTTAGCAGCCTGCAGTGGGGTTGATGATGGTGGTGTGTGCTTGTGAGGGGCACTGCGAAGACTGAGACAGGGACTTCCCTTGTCTGTGTCTCCGAGTCCCCACAGAGCCAGAAGGAGAAGAAAGTAAGAAGAACGAGAAGCCAGAGAGAGAGGGAGGTGGAAAGGCGAGAAGAAGTTCTCCCTGGTTGGTGGTTTTTAAATCACAGAGGCTACCTTCAGCTCGGGTGGGCCCTTCCTGGGATATGCGGATTGTTCTTTCAAGGGCCCACAGCCCTGGAGACACAAAGGTCTCTCAGAGGACGGGGAAAGGAATCATCGCATGAGGCTCAGCAGGAGAGGGGCTGGGATAAGAAACTAAAAGGGACAAAAAAAAAAAAAAGATGAAGGAGAAAGAGGTGCCACAGAGAGGAGGTGGCTTCTGTGGGCAGAGTTCTGCCACAGAACACAGCCAGGTGTGGCTGGTTGTCAGGAAGGGGCACTTCCCTGCAGAGCGAAGTACTTTACTACCTCAAGGGGCAGCCTGAGGGGACACTTAGGACCAAGGATGAAGGAGAGTTGGGGCTCATCCCGGCACCCCTCGCTCCTGCCCTAGCTTTCCTTCTCAGCCTGGAGGCTGACCTTGGGCCTTCACACAGGGCTGACTTACAGAGTAGAGAGCCTGTGGCAGCACTCCCCATGGTGGCTGGTGCGGCAAGAAACCCTGTCCCTCCCCAGATGGCAAAGGATGCCTTGAGGTCTCTGCGGAAGCCTGGCCACTGCAGACAGCTGAGGCTTTAGGTTTGGATTCAGATTAGGCCACAGATTAGGGATCAGGCTGTGGTCCCAGCTCCTCTGCCCACTAGCTGAGAGACCTTGAAAAAGTCAAGCAGTCTCAGTTTCCCTAACTGCAAAATGGCACCAATGTTCAGAATCAGAAACAGAAATTGATGTGAACAGATTTTGTAAACAGAAACTAAGCCTATGGGAAGTGTTGTAAATTCTGAGGAGGAGACAGGACAGGGGGCTGTTAGGGGGTGAACGGGGGTGGGCTCTCTTCTTCTGCCCAGGACTCCTTCTGCCCAGGACCCACCAACTATGGGCAAGAGGTGAAGTCTCCCGTCCTCTCCTCCTACGCCCACCCACAAAGGTCGATGACATCATGAGCTGCCTTAAAGAGGGCTTATGTTTTTATGTGGAGTCCCTGGGTGGTGCAAATGGTTAATGTGCTCGGCTGCTAAATGATAGGCTGGAGGTTCCAGTCCACCCAGACGCACCTCAGAGAAAGAGCTGGCAATCTACTTTCAAAACATCAGCCACTGAAAACCCTATGGAGCACAGTTTTACTCTGACACACATGGGGTCACCATGAATCAGAGCTGAGTCGATGGGTGTTTATATGAAAGGTGTATATGTGTGGAGGGGGCAGGAGAAGGATGAAGGCAGGTGGCTGTGGGAAAGGTTAGCCAGTTCCTCAACTTCTCTGGCCTCGTGTTATCTGATCTATAGACTGTGCCCACAAATTTCTCTTGCCTGGCGTTGCTGGGAGCATTGAGTGCATGCCTGGCACATGGTGGGTAGAAAATAAGTATTTTTAGTCACAAAAGAATATTCCAATATTTGAGAAGTGAGAGAAGGCAGGGGAACCGGAGGAAGTGGAACTAGCCTGAGGGCTGAACTGGGAGGTGGAGACATCCGGTAAGGGGTAAGGGCCAGAGGGTCGCAGCAGCTCCAGCCAGGTTCTCCCAACTTAGTGCTCTGCGTCCCACCAAGAACCCTTTTGTCCTTCAGAGGCTGCCTGGCCTACAGACTTCCTGTGAGCTCCTCGCATCCTCAGCTGTCCACTGGCTGGGAGGACAAGGCGGGCTGGAGGACACGGGATGAGGGTCACGGACCCGGGAGAGCTGACGGCCTGGAAAGCTAATGGAGGTCTCGCCACACAGACAGTGAAAGGGCTTGTTCTAGGACTGCAAGGCCCCAGTGTGCAATACAGGGGACGGTGGACCCAGATCCGCTGGGATGAGTCAGGCGCAGCATCCCCCACTTCACACTTCGCTACCCAAGGGTGAGTCCCACCCCACTACCCATCTAGCTCAGCCTCTGCAGCCCTCCTACGTGTCTTCCCTGCCTTTCTTCTCACACGCTTCCCCACAGTGCCTCCTTATGCGCCACCCCAACTTCTCCCATACCACCCTCAATCCTGGGGCACCTCAAATTATCTCTCTCTCCAACACATAATGACTATACTTTCCAAGCTCCAAAGAGGGACCCACAGTTTGACTACGGACAAAATATTAGGATGGGAACAGGTACCTGCTGGACTTGGGACATGCAACATACTCCCCAAACACCCACTAAGAAGAGAGAGTTCTAAGGTGCCCAACTCACCTCAGAGGAGGAAAAGTGAGTTCTGAACCATGTTGCATTCGGGAGTTGGAGCAGTTCTGCCTGGCGTACACAGTGGAGGGAGGATTTTGGCTGCAAATGTACATTTTAGCTCTGCAGGCTCCCCGGAATGCTGTGTCTCAAAATAACTGGTGTGTGTGTGGGAGGGGAGGTTCACTGTGGCCCCAGAACTAGGTGGACAGGTGTCCTAGGGCTTGGGAACCAAGGGGTTCGGGAGCATGAAGAGCCTCAGATATAATGGGATTCAGAATCCTGCTGTCATGCTCATAGCTAGAGGGAAGTCCTGTTATTGAAAAGCAAATTTCGTCTCAGATTTCACTCAGAAGAGATGGGGAACAGGTTTTCTTCATGCGAGGGTCCCCCATGGCTCAGCTCTTCTCATGCCATCCTTGGTGAGCACTCCTGGCCTCTTCTGTGGGAGGACTAAGGAGCTAGGGCCCTATCTTTCCACCTCTCTTCCCAGCCTTGGAGTTCTGGGTGGGTGAGGAATCCCCTTCATCTGACTCTGCCCCTGGCTGTTGTCTGCCCGACTGCTCCTTGTCAGTATTAACCTGGGCACTGAGGCTGCAGACCCCTGCTCCTCCTTCCAGCTGGGTCTCACATGGAGAGGGTCCCAGCAGACCCCAGCCAGCCCCGGGTGGGCCACCTGTCCTGTTGGGGGCAGAGCCCCTGTAGTCACCTTTGTATTCTCACCCTCATTCTCCCAAATTCCTCAAAAGGGTTGTCCTAAGCCCCTGCAGACTCCTTCATCCCTCCTTTCTCCCCCTGCCACCCTGTGCCTTGCCACTGCCCAGTGATGACAAATCTTTACAAACTAGATTCTCCGTAACAGCCCTAGAACCTTGGGTCCGAACTGTCCCGTATGCCCGATGAGGGCCCCATGGTGTTGGGTGGAAGGGCTGGACTTGGCATAAGAAGACTTGGTTGAATCTACTACTTCCTATCTTGGGAAGTCATTTCATTTTTTCTAAGCCTCAGTTTTCTCATATCTAAAATAGGGCTAATCCCAATTTAGCTTATATAAAGCCCTCCACACTGTGGCTGGTATGTAATGAACATCTTCAAGCACTGTTCCCATAGGCTCTAGTTAACAGCTCTTCTCAGTTCCATCACCAACCCTCCCAGCTGACTCTCTGGCTTTCTGCTGAGAACGAGCAACTACTGGAGAGAGTCTGACTGGCCAGCACCACGCCATCTGCTCATTTTGTACTCGCATTGACTTAGAGCTGAGGAGATCAAGGCTTGGAGGTAACTGATTCACCCCGCGTTCACTGACCATCTGTTAAGGGCAGAGGGAGACTGCCAAGTCAGGGATCTTGGGTATTATATGGTCCCTTTCAACCCACGGTAGTCTCTGGTGGTGCAGTGGCTAACATGCTCTGTGCTCACCGAAAGGTTGGAGGTTTGAGTCTACCCAGAGGCACCTTGGAAGAAAGTCCTGGTGATCTACTTCTGAAAAATCAGCCATCAAAAACCCCATGGAGCACAGTTCTATTCTGATACACATGGGGTCACCATGAGTCAAGTTAGTTCAACAGCAACTGTTTTTTGTTTTCAACCCAAAGTCCCACAGTGAGCTCACTGGGCATTTGGCTCTGAAGTTCTCCGGAGAAAGCCCAACACTGAGGCACCTCCTTCCCCAGCCAATCCCAAAGCCAGAGATGAAGAGTAATGGTTTATTGAGTCATGTGGCAATGGCGTCTTTAAAGAAGAAAGAAGCATCAAGGAGAGACGCCTGACGTGGCAAGGAGACAATTCACGTGAAGGTCAAAGTCTGGGGGATGCAGAGAGGGAAGCTTGTCCCAAACAGAGCTTCATTTACAGTATTTACAGTTAGGTGTGGGGGCAGCAGCTGTGGGGTTCCCGAAAGTGAACCTCCACTGTTGGTTTCAAGGGGCTACCTCAGGGTTCCTTCAGAGGCAATGGGCTTGGACTACAGGAAGCACACTGGCATGGGGGGAGCTACTGGAAAGGGAAGTGGGTCCAGCAATCTGCCTTGCTCTGCCCTGGGCACAGGGGCACTTCACACCACCCCTGGGGCCAGAGGCCCTTTGGAATGTCTGTCCCAAACTGTTTAGGCTGGCCCAGCTGATGGAAGCTCTCAAACGGAGGATCCATTGGACAAGAACCTGGGGTGGTGTTTGTACATTCACAGCAGCAGGCAATGGAAGGTCAGTTGGTAACGGGGTGGAGTTTCTGATTGACCAGACCCAGCCCTCAGCCCATACCCAAGAAGGGGGCATAGAAAGAGCCAAGGGAGGAGAGTAGAGAAGGTGGACAGGTGGGGATGCTGAGGGAGGTGACTATCAGGGTCTCTGGGGGAGAGAGCCCTTGCACTGGTCTATGGCTTGTGGGTTGGATGGGAGTGCTTACAGCCCACAATTGCTAGAGTTGTGTTGATGACAGAGCCAAGAGGCATCACTGTTCACCCCTCAGGCCCAGGCAGTCCTATCTGCCATCCCCTCAAGATCGTCCAGCTGTTCCCTCTTCTCTCCTTTGGTGGGAAGCCGCCAGGGGCCACAGTTTCTCCTCCAGTTTTGTCTCTTGCTGAATGGGATGGTTCTCTTTCCCTGGGACTCCTGCCCCTCATTAAGGAGTCTTGGAGGACAGTTTGGCCTTCTCCAAGGTCACTGTGTCTTTCAAGGTTCATTAAATTAACCACACAGGGAGTGAGCCGCAATGCTGGACTTGTTATTTTTCATGTAATAAATAAAGATTCCTTTGTGTGACTCTCTGGGGCCTGTCCCAGGCTGAGTCCTCCTGTTGCTCAGTCGCTCCCACTGTCCCCATGGCAACTACAGATGGTCAAAGGCCGTAGCGGTGGTGGGCGGTGCATTTGGCCTTGATGTGGAACTGTAATAATATGGGGAACCTGGACATGTTGAAAAAAATAACAACAACACTGCTGGTCAGAAGGGGAAATTGCACCATACCTTTTCTCTGCATCTGCTGACCTTTAAGACAGCACAAGTTAATCATTTATCCCTCTGGCCTATCTGATCATCAAAGATTAACTCCTCTCTGGCCCTATTTCCTCCTTCTCTGGCCTCACCTTTGAGTTTCTAGCCAGAACGAGGGAAGTTGCTTCTCTGCCCCCTCCCTTGATGACTGATTTGACCTTCAACACCCTCGACTCAGGGAGAAGCTATAGAGAGCATTACATCTGGAACCCTGACGCCTTGCACAAATGGGGCGAGGTCAGATAATCTCCATCCTAAGGCCCAGGGGTGAGAATCCTGACTGGTCAAAGCAGGTTGGGGTTCGAGGCCTAGGGCAGGATGGGCATCCGGAAGGCCCAGCAGGAAGATGTCCTGACGCTCCAGCACGCCTCACTACCCTCATCTTTTCTGGCTAAACTGAACAGAAAGGTGGCTTGGAGTTGAACTCATCTGGGCAACAGAGCTCAGGTCAGCCATCATCCCAGTCCCTTCTGGTACTCCAGGAGGTGGTGGGAGGAGAGAGGGCTCTCGGGGAATGGTGATCCTGCCACCAGGGCCAGCCACACTTGCACTGCTGATTCTCTCTGGCTTCAGGCTCTCTCTGAGACCCCCAAGGCCATCATGTGAGTGAGGCCCCCTTGAGTGCCATCTCTCAAGCTTCCCTTTCTGGGGGCTTGGTTTCCTAAAAAACTTCTCTACCCAACCTGGTGTTCCAGGGTGAGAGAGGGGTTAAGAGTAGCCTTGCAGCTGACTCTCTGGACCCCAATACTGAAATGTTGTCCACTTCTTTCAAAGCAAATATTGGGGAACATAGTGGAGCAAAGGATTTCTGTGTGAGGATTTTGGTGCTGAGCCATTTAGATGGTAAACATGGACGACAGGACAGCATTCTTGGCACTGGGAGCCTCCCAGAAAGAAGGGCAGCTGGCTGCCTCCAGGTGCCTCAGTCAGCATCTCCTGCTTAGGCTGCAAGCCGCTGGGGGCAGAAAGTCCACTCTTCAACTTTCCTTGTGTCCACCTTTTCCCCTCCCTTCAGGCCTGAGCCCAGAATCTTACACAAAATGAAGACTTAACAGATGTGGATTTGGGACTAGGAGGGAGACTGCTGCCGGGAAGTCTCTTCCCTCTGCCCTCTTCCCCACAAACAACCAGGTACACTGCCCTCCCTCTACCTTCTTGGACTCTACGAACATCACCTGTCTCCTCAAGCCCTTCGTCTAACCTAGGGCCTCTGAGCTTTTAGACAACTTTTGACCCACTCTCGCACACCCAACCCACCCCACACAGCAGAGGGCCTGGCCCCAGAGGTGACTTACTCAGCAAGCTGGAGTTGGGGAAGCGCCAGGCCTCACCGTAGGAGGAGTAGGGGGTGTGGCCGTAGGCGTTGCCAGAGTACTCACTTCCTGTTGAAGGCACACAGGGGAGAGACCTGTGAGGTGGTGGCACCACCGTGGGGGTGGGGGTGGGGGTGGGGGCGGTCTGCAGGGCTAGCAGTGGGTGAGCTGGGACGGGGGCAAGTAGCAGGGGTAGTAGAGTTCAGAAGGCCCCTCCATCATCCTTTGGGAGACTCTCAGTCTGTGTCATTTTGCATGATGATGTTTTTGCCATGTACTAGAGGTACTTTCCTGACATGCTGCAGTCCTCACAGAAGCCCCAGGAGGTAGAGATTATTATCCCCATTTTCCTGATGAAGAAACTGAGGCTCAGGGAGCTGCAGAAGCTTACACAGCTGGACAGTTTGGTGGAGTTTGGAAGTTGTGTGCTATGACGACGGGATCCAGATTCTAACTGCTGCTTCTGTTGCTGCCTGGACCTTCTTCAGAAGGGCCTTTTAGGGAAGAGCCACTGGAGGGGGGTTTTAGAGGTCAAAGAGAAATCTGTTATGTATGTATATACGTATGCATTTATGCACGTGGTGCAAATGGTTAATGTGCTTGGCTGCTGATTGAAAGGTTGGAGGTTTGAGCCCACCCAGAGGTGCCTCAGAAGGAAGGCCTGGCAATCTACTTCTGAATAATCAGCCACGGAAAACCCTATGGAGCACGGTTCTGCTGTGACACACACAGGCTCGCCATGTGCTGGAGTTGACTTAACGTCATTTGGTATGTATGTATGTATAAACTTTTTAGCCTGCGAAGCATGAATTTGTTAAAGAGAAGTGCGTGTGTGGGGGGGGGGGCGGGGGGGTGGTGCTAGGGATTAAGGAGGTGAGAGGAGGGAGGGGCCCTGGAGAGCACCAACCACTTATGTTCTTGGGGAAGCTGGGCTTTGAAGAGTTTGCTGTTCCATCCTCAGTCCACCACTTTAAGCAAACTCAGTGCATGAATTTACACAAAGTACATTAGATCATCTCCATCTGTGAGTGCATTCTTGGCTTTACCAAAAGAATTACTACAGGATTCCTTTAAATAACAACAAGTCAGCCACAGTCACCACAACTACCATTGGTATGAACTTAAAGTTTGCAAAGCACTTTCATCATGCCCCTTTATTCTCACCACCATCCTATGAAGTGCTCATCAACCACAGTGCCAACTGTAGAATAGGAATTTGAGCGCAGCAAGGTTAAGTAGTTTGCCCCAAATCACACTGTTGGTAAGTGGCAGGGCAGACCTTGACCTTGGGCTCTTAATTCTAAATTCCAGATATCCCTTTATGCACTTAAAAGATGATTCTGTTTACAAAGCAAGGTTCCTGCCAACCCTGGGATCCAATGAATGTCTACACAGTCTTTCAGAAACTCATCCACTAACGTGAGCTAAGTGCCTCCCGTGGCTCACAGTATCCTTCCCAGACTCTCCGTTGGGAAGGCTTGAAAACCCTTCGTTCTGGAGCTCGAGTGCCCGGAGTCAAATCCCCACTTCCTACTTCCTAGCTGTGTAACCTTGGACAAGGCATTTAACCTCTCTGAGCCTTGATTTCTTCATCTGTAAAATGGGGCAAATTACTGTCCTTACTGAGTTGTAGCAAGGATCAAATGAGATAAATACATACTAAATACCGATAATAAGCACTCAGTAAATTTAACTTTTATTATTTTCCCATTAAACAGGTACTAAAATAAAGCACAGTGGAGGCTATGATCTGTCATCCAATGAGCCATGAAGCCTGGTTGGGGCCGCTTCTTTTCCAGAGAAGTGGGCATTGCTACAGGAGAAACAGAAGCGAGGAGGCGGGGCATGACGCAGAAGAAGGTGGTGGATCCCTCCATTTTTAGGGAGTCAGTGATAGGCCATGAGTCAGTAAGTTCCACAGAGGCAGGGACTACTGTCTAACACAGAAAAATAAATAGAAAGAAGGAAAACTAAGAGTTGACCTAATCCATTCATTTCAAAACGAAGAAGCTGCTACCCAGAGAACCAACCCATTGCCGTCAAGTTGATCCTGGCTCATACTCATAGCGACCCTATAGGGCAGAGTAGAATTGCCTCATAGGGTTTCCAAGGAGTCGCTGGTGGATTCAAACTGCCGACATTTTGGTTAGCAGCCAAGCTCTTAACCACTGTGCCACCAGGGCTCCAGAGAAGGGAAGATGTTTGCCAAAGGCCATACGTTCAATGAGAGCTGAACTAGACCCCTGGCCCCTAATTCCTACTTCAGTGCTCTTCTCTTGTATCTCACAGATCATCCCATTTACTGATGGTGTACCCCAGAACTCCCTCATTTCAGTGAACCCTTGAAGGAAACCAATTCCTTGCTGTATCAGCTACACAGCAAGGGTCCCCCGTGCCTTTACCCCACCTCACGCAATGTCAAACACTGCCTGTTCAAGGATAAGGAAGAGAGGTGAAGAAAAATGTGTCCGTGTTCTCATTTTGCCACTCATTCACCACTTAATGATTATTTAACACACACTTACTGAGTACCTATCTGCCTCAGTCACATGGAAGTGGGGGTAGGGGTCAGGGAGTTGGTACATCCCTGGGTGCAGCATCTTCCTACCACCAGATCTGTCAACCTGCCTGCAGCCACAGCACATGAAATGTCCCTGAGCCTAAAAAAGGTGAACACCATCTCTGCTCTGCACCCCACCCCACTCACTCTCCAAGGACTTGGCCCTTGTGATTATCCCCTCTTTTCTGCTTCACCAATTTCTCCTTTTCGAATTCATTTTTCCTTCAGCCTGAAAACATGTTCTGGCATCTTCCATCTTTTAAAAATCCTCTCCTACCCCCATACCCCCTCCAGCTACCAGCCAATTTCTCTGCTCCATAATCTCTTCCTTTACCTTCTCACTGTCCTCCAACCAGGCCAACAGTGATCCCTTCAAAAATCCCTACAATCTCTATTCCAATCATTCCAACAATCACTTCTATGTCACTCACTCAACCTCTTAGCAGACTTGGAATTCAGCACATCACCACTTCTATGTCCTTGGCTTTCATGCAACCACTCTCTTGGTTTGCTTCCTGACTCACTGGGCTTTCCTACTCAGTTTTCTTTGCTGGTTCTCTCTCTGTTAAACCACGAAATGCTGAAGAACTCCAGGGCTTGGTTTGTGGGCCTTCTGTGCTTTTCTATTCCCATTCTCTCTCTGGTGATCCTGCCTAAGCCCTTGGCATTAAATGATACCTCTGTGCAATGGCTAAAATTTATACCTTCAGCCAGGATTCTTCCTGACTGCAGATATACCCATGGGCCTATAGACTTATTAAATTGGGTATTTAGTAGGCATCTCAGTTTTAACATGGCCAAACAGAACTCTTGATTTCCACTTCCCCACTCACTAAACCACTTCCTCTTCTGGTGTCCCACTACCCTCCATGTAGTTTCCCAAGCCCAAAACCTAGAAGTCATCCTTGTTTCCTGTTTTCTCATCCCTACAGCCAATTCACCAGGAAATCTTGGCTAAACCACCAAAATATATCCTTAGTGTTTCTGTGCTCCTTCTCCTCTGCCACCGTAGTCCAAGTCACTGTCATCTCCTGCATGAATTACTGCAACTGCCTGCTAACTGCTCCCTAAGCTTCCTTTCTTGACTCTCTACAATCACATTTTCCCAACAAACTGAGTAGTCTTTTAAAACGTGACCCGGCCACTAGCAACGTCACTTCATCTTGTAGTGCCTTCCACCCTCAGTCACTGTTCTCTAGATAGACTCACCTTCTTTCTGTGTGCGATCATGTTCAACTAGTTCCTGCCTTAGGGCCTTTGCACTTGCTGTTCTTTCTGGCCAGGGACGATCTGCCCCAGTTTATCACTTGGCTAACTGCTTTGAACATCTTCTCAGAGAGGCCTCCTCTGATCACCAATCTAAAGTAGTATCTCCTCTCCCTGTGGCTCTTCATTATATCATCTCATTTTACTGTCTTCACAGTGCTTATCAATATCCAAAATTATCTTGTTTATTCATTTCTTTACTCATTTACTGACCACTTCCCTCCACTATCAGGTTGTAAGCTCCATGAATAGAGGAACCTGTCCTGTTCCCTGTTGTATCTCTAGCATCTCAACCAGTATTTGTTAAGTGAAACATGAGATGAATGGGTGGATAAAAGGAAGGATGGATAGATGGGTGATGGAAGCATGATGGAAGGATGGATGCAAGTATAAAAGCAAAGATGGATGATGGAAGGATGGATGGATAGGAAGTCATACCAGTGTATGAAAAAATGTATGAAAGATGAATAGATAAATGGGTAGAAAGATGGGTGGATGGTGATTCAGCTCTAGAACTTGGTTGAGAGTCATTAACTCTGTTAATGGGGCAGGAACAAAAAAATAAGAAGGCAAAACAGAAGGTGAGTGGACAAGAGAAAGCTGTATTTTGGCCCTGCTTCTATGCCTCTCTCTCATAACTTGTATCTTTATTTCCAGTATGGTGGAAGACAGTGTGTGTAGTGGAAAGAACCCTAGATTTGAAATCAAAAGACCTGTGCTTGAACAACTCGCCACTTAGTATGATTATGACTGAACACACTTCTTTTTCAAACCTTAGTTTCCTTATCTATAAAACTGGAATAATACCAACCTCCCGGGCTTATGGTAAGGATTAAATGAGAAATAAAGTTATATGCGTGAATGGTCAGACAGAATGGCTGAGCACACAGATGTGCATAATAAATGAACACTTCCTTCCTTCCACAATTGATTGAAGAATGTCATTGGTGTGCTTTTCTTTAAGCATTTATTATGTACCTAGCACAAAGCAGAGTCCCTGGGTGGTGCAAATGGTTAATGTGCTCAGCTGCTAACTGAAAGGTTGGACGTTTGAGTCCACCCAGAAGTACCTAGAAAGAAAGGCCTGGTGATTTACTTCTGAAATATCAACCATTGAAAACCCTATGGAGCACAGTTCTACTCTGAAACATACAGGGTCATCATGAGTCAAAGTTGACTCCACGGCAACTGGTGGAACACAAAGTGGTGTTCAACGAATGTCTATTGATTTGAAGGGAAGAACTACCATTCAGTCAGCTGGGAGATCATGGGTAGTGGTAACAGATGGACAAATAATTTTTCTACAAAAAATTCCTTAAGAATTCATTTGCATGGCAGAGTTCCAAGGAACCAGATGATGCATTTAAATAGTACTGCATTTTCTGAAAACTGATTTGCATGCAACTTATTGGCAGCCCATCCACCTTGTAATGCAAGGCCCCTCCCTTTTGCAAAAAGTAGTTGTGCTATTTTTTTCCACAGCACCCATTAAGAGTGAGGTCTTTCTGGAAACAACCTGGGGGACTTTGATGAGAGGTCCAGGCCTTCAAGCTACCTCACAGGTCAGGCTCTGGGCCCCAGGAACCCCTGGCCCTGGGCCTGCCCCGGGAATGGTTCATAATTAAGAGAAAAGCCCAGTGCTTTATGTTTCCTCCTCCTCCTCTGAGCGGGAGGCAGAGGAGGGTGGAGAGGGTGGAAGGGGGATGGGTGGAGCAACTGAAGCCTGGGATTTTGATTGAGAGGCCCCATTATCCACACTCTTAAAAAAATAACCGAATCTTTTCCTTTTTTATCTTGACCAATCTCATTTCACGCTCCAGAAGAAGAAGGGAGGGAGGGAGGGAGTCTGGGGCCAGGAGGGAGAGAGGAGTCAGTATTCTGTATTTTCAACACTGCATTAAGCACATCTCCACGGTAACCAGGCAGCAACAAGTGCCAGCTCAGCAGGTTCCCAGGGAGTGCACAGCCTTCTTCCTTCCCTCTCTCTGCCCAGGAGAACCCAGCCCACCTGCCTCAGCACAGGGCACCTAGGGCGGGTGGCTGGCAAAGATTAACCCCTGTCAGGGAGGCAGGAAAGCAGGCCCAAGTGAATGTGCTGCTTCTCTGGGTCAGAGCCAGGGCTGGCATGAGGGTCACAGATACTCATTCCAGAAGCACCAGGTGCCAGGCCTCTCTGGGCAGTGGAAATGGCTCAATTCTACCCTACCCATCCCTGAGTCCTTCCCTTATGGTTCCTAAAAGAGTGGGACTCAGTCAAAGAAATTCCTGTTGTTCTCCTCCCTTGTCCAGACTTGATGCCCTGAGTCCCCTTTGGGTAATGATCACACTGACAAAGAAACTTAAATGATCAACAGTCAAGACTCCGGGACAGTCCAGGTGAGGATGAAGAAATACTCCCAGCTCATCTCACACTCTAGGGTACCAATCAGAACCTGGGTTCTCCCCATACAGGTTGGGTGAGTGTGGGGTGGGAAGGAGAATATATTTTAAGCATTATCATCATCATTCATATTCATCTTTTACAGAAGCGGTAAACTGAGACCCATCAAAGTTAAATACCAGGGAGACTACAGACTGCTTAAGTGAGGGTTTATACTTGCTTCATAGTTGTTTTGCTGGCCCTAGAGCACCCTCCAGTAATGCTCACTGAATCCATGAAAGGGGCCTGTCTGAGTCCATGCTGCTCCCTCAGACCCTCCCTTTTCCTGAAGGTGGTAACATGGGAGCTAGATGGCCTATGGGAAGAAGGAGGCTGTGCTGGGAGAGGTGAGGAGCCAGGACTGCACCGAGGTCTTTTCTCCAGGTATTTACAAGATGATGCACCCTTTGGGCCACTCTTCCATGCCCTTGTAATCATGAAGCATGCCCTACATCTTGCCCCCTCTTGCTCAACCTTTCTCCAGCACTTCCTCTTTGTAATGCACCCCCTCCTGCCCAGTTCCGTCCAGTCCCTCCTCTTACCTGCCACCATGCCTGCGATGGCAGAAGAGGCATAGCTGCCCTGTCCACTGGTGGGGATATGAGGTGGGTATCCGGGCAGCGTGGGCCCCACCATCTCACGGCCTGGAAAAATACAGAAAGAGACATCATTTGAGACATGGTGGGCTCCTGTACCTTCTGTCTTGCTCCCTGAGGCTCAGCAAGCCTGCCCTCATGCCATTCATACTCCACTCTCCAAACCCATCTCTTCCCTCCTCCCTCCTCCTCTGAGCCCAAGTTCCTCTTTCCTTTGTGTGGTCTTCCACATGACAGAAGCTCCACCATGCAGGGAGCACTTGCTATTGCAGTCATGTATTGTTCACTGTCCTCCAATGCTTTCATTTATGTGAATCTATTCACCCAGAAAAATGCCATGGTACTGGAGGCCGGGGGATATATCTTCTAGGTCTTCATTATCCCCCACAGCGCCTGGCAGCGGTAGGCACAGGTGGCCTAAATAAATACATCAGGGGCCGCTTGACTCAGAGCTTAAATCCATTTCAGGCTCTGAGGAGAACCGAAAACTTGGCCCTACAAAAGGATGGCGTGGATGTGCTCCACTGGCCCACCGCTCTCCTTTCTGGGGCTGTATGATACCAATATCAATCAATCAATCATTGCTAATCAATCACCACACTCTTTTCCACTGAGCCGGGGGGGGGGGTGGTTCCTACCCCTCCACCTGGCCTTCCAGGTGGTTACAATCCATCAGGTTTGCAAGGGACATGAACTCTATTGGCTATCTCTGACCTAGAAAAAAGAAGTGGGATGAGACATCTTTAGCATTAACACATGGCCATGAACCACACATCTGTAGATTCCTTTCCCAAAAGGAACCAGTTCTAGCAAAACAGACATCAATCTCTCTTTGTTTATTTATAATTTGGGGCTGGGAGCTAATTTGTGGGTAAAACCCTAGCCGTGGTGACACTAAGGCAGCTCTATAAAGACCCAATTTCTCTGGATTAGCCTCTCCACTATATCAGGAAGGTAAACCTTCTGATTCTGGAGACCTCACCTGGCCTGGTGAGTTTCTCCCATGTGTCACACGTGCCAGCAACCACAATCCCTTGCACACAGCTCTTCTTCCATCACCCCTTGTCCTGCAGACCCAGACCAGACTTTCCCTCACCCAAGGATTCTTGAGAAGTTGACCAAACATTCTGGTTTGCCAAGTCAGTCCAGGTTATACCCACTGTCCCAGAGTATTTATTAATGGTGCTCATTTCACTCTAATGCCCCAGTTTGAATGATGAATTATTCAGCCATCCTAGTTCTTGATGGTGTTTGCAGGGTTTATCAACCTCAGCATTATTGACATTTCTGACTGGATAATTCTTTGCTGTGGGGAGCTGTCCTGTGCCCTGCAGGATGTTCAGCAGCATCCTTGGCTTCTATCCACTAGATATTGGTAGCAGTCCCCACCCCGTGTGACAACTAAAAATGTCTCTAGACATTGCAAAATTTTACCTGGGGGACAAAATTGTCCCTAGTTGAGAAACACTGTGTTAGAATATGATAGTTTTACCCAAATATCTTCTGCCTCTTCCACATCGGGGACTGCTTTCTCTCCTCAAACTTAAAAGGCCACCTGTGAGCCCTGTCAGCCAGCTTACCAAGCCCTCCCCCTACAGCACTGCAGGCCCAACCTTCCCTCCTCAGTCCCCCGAGGTCCTTCATCAGCCAGCTTACCAAGC
>NW_004444155.1:2215724-2217394 GCF_000243295.1 Trichechus manatus latirostris
CCCGAGGTCCTTCATCAGCCAGCTTACCAAGCTCACCCCTCTACAGCACTGCAGGCCCAACCTTCCCCCCTCAGTCCCCCGAGGTCCTTCATACATCAGCCCTCCAGGGGCTGCCTAGTAACGATGGAAGGGAAGGTACATCCCATGAAACCCTGTAAGTTGCCAATACTACAGGAACTAACTCCTTCTTTTTTCTCTGCGTGGTGGACAATTCATTCATTCAACAAATATTTATTAAATACTGTGTTGCTGTTGTGTGCTGTTGAGTCAATTCTGACTCACAGCAACCCTATAGGACAGAGTGGAACTGCCCTATAGGGTTTCCTAGGCTGTAATCTTTATGGAGCAGATTGCTGGGTCTCTTCTCCCATGGAGCAACTGGAAGGTTTGAACTGCTGACCTTTCTGTTAGCAGCCAAGTGCTTAACCATTGCACCACTAGGGCCTCTCAAATACTATGTAGTAGGCACTTTTCTAGGTATCTGGGAATACAGCAGAGAATATGAATGCTAAATTAACAAGGCCAGGCACTAACCAAGACGGGCAGAGTCTGGGATGGGCATTTGGAACCAAGCCTAAGGGGCCAACAAACAAGACCAGACAGACCCAACTTCTGTCCTTCCCCTGGAATGCAGAATCTAGGAATCAGAGGACATGGGTTTTATGCTGCTTCCACCACTAATTTTCTGAGTGCCCTTAGACCAGCCACTTGCATACCCCAAGCTTCAGTTTCCTCACATGTAAAATGGGGAAAAATAAGAGCAGCTTTACACAATTTATTATTATTACCATGATGCTATCAGCATAATTCAGTCAGGATTTCATACTTTGGACGGACCTTGACTGGTACAATAGACACATTCTAGAAATGGTTATGCGTTGATGGAGCTTTTATGAAACAAATCCTATTTGAAATGAGCCATCAGTGTTCACTATTTAAAACAGTATGAATGTTCTGATAAAACTGACCACCATCCTCTAAATGTCTGATGTTTAATACATGTCCAGCTATGGTTGACAATGGACCAAATAGGGTGGAGCCCACTGGGATTCTACAGGTGGGCTCATTTCACCGGACACAGTGTCATCACAGGACCAACTGAAGAGACGGGAAAACAGACGATGAAAAGGGGAGTTTTAGAATATTTAGAAGTGGAGGGAGAAATGTGCAGAAGATACGTTGTTGGATGCTATCGAGTCGATTTTCAACTTAGGGTGGCCCCATGTGACAGAGTAGAACTGCCCCCATAAGGTTTTCTAGGCTGTAATCTTTATGGGAGCAGATCACCAGGTCTTTCTCCTGAGGAGCCACTGGGTGGGTTCGAATCACCAACCTTTCGGTTAGCAGTTGAGGCTTAACAAGTTCCCAGGAATTTATACATAAGAACCACCTGGGGACCTTGTTAAAATGTAGATGCTGATTCAGTATATCTAGGGTGGAAATACAAATTCTCAGCAGGGGTTCAAACTGGAATGAACCAGCTCGAATCCCTGGTTTGTACTGGGGTACTTCCTCACTTTCCAGGGCACTGTGTTGAGAAGGATTCTGAGGCTGCATCCACGTCTACCATGACTGGGGGAGGGCAGTGGGGCATACTGGCTCTCAGGCTACCTACCTGCCAGTGCTGGCCTAGGTACTCTCCAGGGGAGGGCAGTGGGGCATACTGGCTC
>NW_004444155.1:2217549-2267263 GCF_000243295.1 Trichechus manatus latirostris
CAGTGCTGGCCTAGGTACTCTCCAGGGGAGGGCAGTGGGGCATACTGGCTCTCAGGCTACCTACCTGCCAGTGCTGGCCTAGGTACTCTCCAGGGCTCCTTCTGACCCTGGTGCCCTGCTGTCACAGGGTGCCCCTCCTGCCCTCATCCTGCTCCTTCCCAACACCTAACCCTGCTGCTCCTTGAGCTTTGCAGCTCAGTGGCCAGAACATCAGGACAGGTGCTCCCCTTAGGCCATGATTTAATTTAGCTCACAGGTGCCCCACATGGGGCCCCTTCCCATAAGAACTAGCCCTCAAACTGCTCTTGGAAATGAAATTCATTGGCCTTACTCCCCTGTATTCTGAGAATTTAATGTTCCTCTCCCCTCAGTCACCTAATTTTCTCCCAGTGGGCAAAAGTGTCTCAATCAAACACCAGAGTAGACCCTGAAAGCTTCCTCCCATGAAACCTGGCCCTCCTGGGAAGACTGGAAAGACCTTCTCAGGGCCACCCTTACCTAGACTGTAGCACCACAAACTCTTGTAGCAGTACCTTGACACTCTGTCTGCTCTGACTCCTTAAATATGTGGTTTCTTCCAAAAAGCCAAGAACTTTGCAACCTTCTTGGAAATGAAGCCACAGAAGCCATAAAGGGAGGTCTCTCCATCGCGGCCTATCCATGCCCTCTTATCTACTTAATTAAAAGAGTCCCTGGGTGGTACAAATGGCTAAGTGCTGGACTACTAACCAAAAGGCTGGCAGTTTGAACTCACTCTGAGGTACCTTGGAAGAAAGGCCTGGTGATCTGCTCCAAAAGGACACAGACTTGAAAACCCAATAAAGTGTAGTTCTACTCTGACACATGTGGGGTCACCATGAGTTGGAATCGACTCAATGGCAACTTTCCTTTAATCATATTTTTATCTATGGTATAGAATTCCATCTCCTCTATACTCTAATATACCTCAAATGTGGCCCTATTTTTAAGAAGTTGACATAGGCACAGGTTCATTTTGGCTGGTTGTGGAATGGGGTTCTATTAAGTGTTTCCTATAAGAAAATACTAGCCCCCCAGAAATGTTGGTAAATATTCTAAATATCGGTAAAGATGAGGGTCAGAAATCTATTACCTGGAGGAATTCAAGAGGAGGTGAATTCATACAATTTTACTTGCCCCTTTTGATGTCTGCCCTCTCTGTGACCCCTTTTCAATGCCTTATCTTGTTCTGATAGCAAGGAGAATTTATGGCAATCCAGAAATCTCTCTGGCAGGACTAAATATAATTTTGCACAAAAGATGGAGGAGGGTAATGAACTTTGAAGGCCTCCTCTGTGATGAAGCCTAACTCAGAGCCTTCTGACAGCTGAGCTGCAGCAGCCAGGACGGAGGTGGCCTCAGAGCACAGTTCTGGCCAGTGTGTTGGGAACCCGGATTGGGGCATCCAGAGGGAACTGGCAGGAATGCTAGGGGAAATCCTACTGTTCCCCATACTCTGAGGTCTCCTTTCTCTTGGCTGACTGGGGAGAAGCTGAGGCCCAAGAAGGACAGCCACCATGGAAATTGTTATTAGAGCCACTGGGCTGGGAGGGGAGGTGGCCCCAAGGGGAGGCTCTGGGGAGCAGCTAAGAATTTCAGGAAATGGCAGGGAGGGTCCTCAGACAATCATTCCAAGGAAGGGGAGCTGGGAGGGTCGGGGTCCTTAGGAAGTTACTCAGAGGAGGGGGGCCTGGGAAAGTTAGGGTTCTTAGGAAGTCATTCAGGGGGAAGGAGCCTAGGAAGGCTCATACAGGTTAGAGCTGAGCTGATTTTGGAATGAAAATTCGCCAGGTCCTCCCTTCTCTCCCCTTGTCTGCAGCATTGCCTAGGGATAATCTGTTCTCTCCTTTCCTTTGAATTTACTTTTTCATCCTTTGGGTAGGTTTCCAGGCCCCCAGATTCTTGAGCTCATTCCCGTCCTAACTTTCCTCATCTTGTGAAGTTCCCCCACACCCCAAGTCCTCTCCCCATGGCTCAGCCACATGCTAGGTATTTAGGTCCAATCTCAACCAGAGGCCTCAGGTGGACAGGATTTAAGGAGCTCTAGCCAAGCACCCTGGACTCAGCCATCATCTGCCTGGTCCCAAGTGGTGGGGCTGGGTCCGACTCTGTGAACTAAAGCCTGATTGCTTCCTGTTCTTGGCAACCTGCCCACAATCCAAGCCCCTCCAAGCCTGGGCACTGCCTTACTCTTCTCAGAGCCCCCGCCTCTATGCTGAATCTTCAACCCTCGGGCTGGGCCTTGCAGCCAGTCATCAGCCTTCATAGGTGCTCACACCCTGCACTGCACATCATCTGCACCTGGCTTGGCAGACCCACTTGCGTAAGGATGTGCCAAGGCTGCATATTTGGCATTCATTGTCCAGCTCCAGGCCAACTGCTGCCTGCATGACCACCTGGTGTCTGAGGCCAGCTGTTTTGCCCAATGGTATGGATGAACTCTAGTCCTGAAACTGGTCTGGAGAGTGGGCATGTCCACTCCAATAGGAGCTGACATAAGTTAGAAGTGTCACTCTGATGTGACTGCATGTTGACAGCAGATACCTGAAGCCCTAAAAGGGTGGCAAGAAGTGCAGAAGGTGTGGGGGCTTTGGGGACACGGAGTTTGCCCTGGGTTGTTCCAACTGCACTTCATACCATAGCATAAGTCTGTGCTCTCACATATCAGCTTCCACTACCATTCGCCCTCCCCTCTCCTCTCAGCTGGTCTTGCCAAGCCTCTCCGCATCATGCACAGGAACTGAGGAACCGCTCCCCATCATCAGATGCGTCCTCCATACCCTCATCTCTTACCTGCTTCCTTACGACCCTCAGGGCCCCAGCCTGGCATTCACATGAGGCTCGCAGGCTGGCCAGTGATCAGGCCCGTCCACCCCACAGCAGACGTGAGCCTCCTTTCCTCACTTTCCCCCTCCCCACCCCATCCCATTTTCTCTGGCTGCCATCATTCCATTCAGCTCACGGATTTTTCTCCTTTAATCACTTTGGTCAAAAGAAATGACCCATCTCTGCTGACTTCACCCTCTTCTGAAATTTCCAACTCTGAGCCGACACTTTCTTCCTCATTTTACCCTTTACCTCTGTTCCCACCTCTTCCAAGGGGACCTTCTACAGTAGACATGGGGATGCACAGAGAAAAAAAAATCTAAGTGCCAGACAGACTGACTGAAAATATGGTCAGTTCTAAGGAAGAATTGATGGATGAATAAGGTGACCTTGTTGGCCCTCCGGGCCGGCAGAGATCTTGGTCTGGTGCAGAAGTTTTCAAATCCAAGGGCTTTCGAGGAGCAGGGCTCCGACTTCAAACAGAGCAGCTCTCATTTGTCTGTTTCTCATACTGGCTTCTGCAAAGGCGTTCATTTCAAGAGTGCAGTGGGGCCCAACAGATGTGAGATCCACTGGTCCAGGTCAACTGTCTGACTCTGGGTCGTCTCTAGAGCAGCTCCCCCAGCATCCCACTTCCCTCTGTTCTAACAGGTAGCAAGGGTGAAGCGGAGGAGACATTCACTCTGTCACTAAGTACCCACACTCCCTGCAGGCAGCTCTACTGTTAAGACAATTTTTCCTTACGCTGAACTGGAATCTGCCTCACATCTGGCTTCCTCCACTGGTCCTGGTTCAATGCCTTGGGCCCTCGTCCGAAACAGTCTCATTCCTGTGGAAGCCCTTCAGGTATCTGAAGACTGTTATGGGTCTATGCCCCTGCCCACACTCCACCTCAGGCCTTCTCCGGCCTGGCCAAACACTCTCAGTTCTTTCAGCCATTCCTCAGGCCCTGGCTGCTAGGCTGCCAAGTCGACCACCTCAGGGGTCTGACCCACATAGCTCAGGCCTAGCCTCACCCTGCTGAACACCATGCTCCCATTCAGGGACCTTCACCAGGCCCTTCCCCTCCCTGGGCCTGTGTTCTCATCTGTACAAGAGAGGGTTTGCGCTAGTCGGCCCCTAAGGTCTTCTAGCTTTTACTTTTTTGAAGGTCAATGAGTTTCCTGATGGGAAGGCTTCCATCCCCCATCTCCCAAGTTGCTGAGTCACTCTGAGTTCACCCTGTTTAAAAAAGTCTTGAGTGTCCTCAGTGGAGGACACTATTATGATGAGTATGAAGACAGCTACATTATGGGGACTCAACTGGGACTGACTGACCCTCTGCTTCTTTAGAAATCTGGTCCAGAAATTGGCTCCAAAAAGCCAACGGCTTTTTCCCTCCAAAGTTTTCTTCTTTCTTTTTCCTTTTTACCAAGACCAAGAGTTCATCGCTTTACAGTGTGTGGCCCCTGGCCTCCTCGGGGTCCCCACATTTCCATGGGGCCTTGGGGCAGGATGCTGGAAACCTGCCAGGTACCCACTTTCCTGGTATCCCAGAGTTCCTGACCCCTCCCGAGGCCTGACTTGGCCAGCATGGAGAAACACGTCTTGGCACCTCCAAAAGTTGCCAGTGGAATTAGGGAACAGGGTGAAGGGGGACGTACCTGGAAGCCATAACTGGGGCTGGACCCAAACCAGGGCGACAGGCTGCTGGCCCTGAAGACCCCCCCTCCCACCCCCCATGACACCTGGACGGCCCAGGAACCTCCCAGTCGTACCTGAGAGGAGGGTCTGGCCCGTGAACTGCCCGTACACGGAGGCAGCATGGGGAAAGGCATTGAAGGACGGGACCGAGGCACCGGCTGGGACCCCGGAGCCGACTTGCTGCAGATCCAAAAAGGCGGAGCTAGATAAAGAGGAAGGGGTGGAGCTAGAACTGGACACCTCGGGGGTTTCCTGCTTTATGGCGAAGGGTGAATGAGGATCTGCCGGAGGGAGGGAGACAACAAGGAGAGAGGGGTGTGAGATGATGGGGTGGGAACATGCACAAACTAAACCATGAGATGTGGGGAGGGGTGCGGCAGGTAGGGCGCTGGGGCAGGCAGACCTGGGCTCCTCTCTGAGTCTGGGGGTGGGCAGGGAGGGGCCAGAAGGTGTTCCTCAGGTTGAGTGAGGAGGAGAGACAGAAGCTCTTCCTCCCTGTGTACTTTCTGCTGTGTGGATACAGTGACTGCGACAGTGTGTGCCCTTCTCTCCCCACGGTGGGGAGAGATGGCGTGACCCTCTTGACCCACCTTGAGGCCCAGCCAGCACAGCGCACGACTCCTCACAGGCCCAGGGCCCCAGTACGCCTTCCTCCTCAAAGCCAGCCAAGCTCTGCCTTCCCCTGCTCTCCAGCCCACCCTTGCAGCTGGGTCCAGATGACCCAGGAGATTCTGGGCTCCATACCTGCCACCACAGGGTACGTCTGGTGAGTCGAGAGGTTGCGCCCCAAGGGTGTATTGGAAGGGGTCAGGGTGGCCTTCCCATCGTCCAGGGTGCTGTTGAGCAAGGGCAGTGGGTAGAGGCCCTGGAGAAGAAGGAGAAGTCAGCACACAGAGTGGCCCAGTGGGTCCCCGGCTTTGTGCTCCCAGGCAAGCTAGGGCAAACAAGCCTTTCCAGAGACCCTGCAGCCAGTCTGTAGGACTTGGCAGCCCTGATCTCCCAGGAAAAACTCCTTTCCTCATTGTCCCCTTCTTCCTTTTTTGACTTCACTTAGCGTGTTTAATCTGTTCTCCAACTGATGGCCCTGCTGTCCATCTCCTAATCCCAGGCTCAGAGTTTCCCTACTGTATCCCTGGCATTCAGTGTCCCTGGTGGGATACAAGCCCGGGAATCACATAGAGTGCCTCCTTCAAAGGAGCAAGCCCTCGTTGGAATGCTCGTCTCCTTCC
This sequence comes from Trichechus manatus latirostris, assembly GCF_000243295.1. Taxonomy (NCBI): domain Eukaryota; kingdom Metazoa; phylum Chordata; class Mammalia; order Sirenia; family Trichechidae; genus Trichechus; species Trichechus manatus. The sequence continues at coordinate 2,223,306 of NW_004444155.1, forward strand.
TTGTCTCCTCACACTGTTTGGCCTCACAGAGTATAAGATGGTGCCAAAGGCTGGGACAGTCAGAGTGCTTCACCATTATCAATTAATTTCATCCTCTCCAGACAGGAAACTGAGGCACAGAGAGGTTAAGAAACATATCATACTTCCATATGGGGCAGCCAGGATTCAAACCCAGGCAGTGTGGCTCCAGTGTCCATGCTCTTAACCTCTGCCTAAACTGGACAACACAGTGACCACCCTGTATATCTGCAGAGTTTACATTAGAGCTTTGCCTAGGGTATCTTGATTGATTCCCCCCAACAGTCCCATGATGTGGATAGAGTGAATCATGTCTCTTTTATATGTGGAAAGCCTGAAGCCCAGAAGAGTAAATGTCCCAGATCCATATAATAAAACTGGGACTAAAACCCAGGACTACTGATCCTTCAGTATCACGGCAAATGCGGTACCCTATCAGAATAGATGGATTTATTCTTCTCTCCATACCCAAGCAAATATAAACCTGCAGGTTCAGCTTGAAGATGATATGTGGGAGATAATTTTACTCGAAAGGCCGTTTATCAAATCTTGGGAGTCTCTTTAAGAAGACCTCGTTTTGTACTCCCATCAGCCTCCTCTGACATTAGCACAGCTGTCTGCTAAGGTGCTGTTTCCAAAGAGAATCTGTTCCGTTAAAAGCAAGTGTGTTCCACCCCACCAGGGCCCCTCCTACCAGGGGAGCAGACAGCACACACAAGCACACACACCCTTGCCCACAAATGGGCCACACAAATCACAAATACACTGTGAAAAATATTGTGCAAAACTGAAATCAAAGGATGCTCCACGGTTACGTAACGACGCCACTAAAGGCAATGGCTTCAGTGATCTCCATGGAGCCAGGTTCTCTAGGGAGCCACAATGCTTTCTGGTTGCACGCTGGGCACTTCTGGAAGCTTCAGTCAATTCTGGAGGCCACCAGGGCACCACTGGCGCACGGCAGCAACTACTAAATGGGGCTCTGGTTCTGCGCCTTGCAAGGGGGCCTGGCTTAAGGAAACTGAACACAATACCTAATTTCTAGAGAGTGTTAAGTTTCAAATGCATCATGGATGTCTCGATTTGATACCAAAATATCTATTCAAAATCCTATAGCTGTCCCAAAATTCAGACAATTCAGTGAAAAAAGAAAAAAGAAAACCTAAATAGTCAAACACTTTGGTGATGCTGCACTGAACAGCTTAAATACCCACATGATTGACTGGATTTTTTTTACTAGAACTGAGGTTGAATTGGAGGGGCAGAACTTGGGCTCTGGAGCCTAAGAGAGGTGGGTTTCAGCCCTGCTTCTGTGATGACCAGCCCATTAGCTGTAGTCTACTTGGACTCCCTGAGCCTTGATTTTCTCACCTGCTGTATGCCAGGGATAATGAAATCCACTAATGTTTAAGCTGCTGTAAGGACTAGGGGAGATTTTATATACGTGTATGGAGTGCCTAGCACAGAATGCTTGGTAATAGTAGATGTTCAATAAACAGTTGTCGTAGATCTTACTATTTGAGGGTTATGTGAACAGTCAAAGGGTGCCAAATTCTGGAGCTCTGTCATCATAATATTCACATTTTGTTGATTTGCGTCTTTGTGCATTTGTAAAATAGAGGAACAAAAGCTGTGCAGACTCCTAACTAAGCCTGGTAGTGAATTAGCAACCAGGAAGGAGGCCACGTGATGTTTCTGTGGAACACGTTCTTGCTCATTTTTATACAAAAGATGACTATGTCTTTGCCCATCCTAAGGCAAGCGTGAGTACCCATGCTTCTCTCTCGGCTCCCCAAGCTGGAGGGCCTTCTCATGCCCATGTGAGAGGATAAGGAGTGCTGCTTTGGCAGCGAAGTCAGGCTTACTAGTGGTGGCAAAGGCAAGGGCTGTGGGCAAGAGGGGCCCTGGGCACAGGCTAGGCTCTCCCTGCCTCTCACACCAACCCAGGTGAATGAGTGAATGAGTAATGATTGACTGAGGGAGTGAATGAATAATTGATGGAAGGTCCCTAGAAGCTGCAAACGGTTTGCACTCAACCACTAACGTAAAGGTTGGCAATTAAACCCACCCAGTGGTAGCACAGAAGAAAGGCCTGGTGATCTTCTGTAAATAGTACAGCCAAGAAAACCCTATGGAGCAGTTCTACTGTATAACACATGGGGTCACCATCAGTCTGAATTGACTCAATGGCAATTAACAACAGCAACAGAACAACATGCTGGGCCTCAGTCTCTTCATCTGTAGGTTGAGGGGTTGGAGCAGTCCAACAGTCTTCAAACTTTCTGCAGGCTTCAAAGAATTTACATAGAAGTATAATATATAAAAAGAGATTACAGTGGACTGAATGAAACCAGGACTGAATGCCGTAACTGTCTCTTTCCCCCCAGCCTTCCCCCTACCTCCCTGGCCCTGGGTTATCTCCACATAACTGGAAAACTGGGCTAGGTGGTCACCGAAGTCCCCTCCAGCTCTAAGACTCTCTCATTCCAGGATCCCTCGTGTGTGTATGCCAACATGGTGCTGAGCTCCTTGTAACCATGCAGGGTCCCCTGGGGGACTCGGAATGGAGCCGGGCCCTAGGACATGCTTCTGTGACACAGCGGGTGGCCAGCGACTCCGTGGCAGGGTTTCTTTACCCTGCTGGGGTGGCTGGTGCTCCACACTTGGCTTTTGGCTCACTCTCACACAGCGGCTCCCTGCAGGCCCCCTGCGGCCCTGTTTCCCTCCCAGAGCCGTTGACCACTGCAGGCACTGAGGAGCACCCAGACCCTCTCCCTGGGGCTGCTGACGCCTGGCTTTCCCTGCATCCCTCGTGGTTGCCACAGCCCAGGCTGATAAAATCGCTGACGCAGATTGCCTGCCCAGGTGCAGGTGCTGGCATGTGTCCAGAAGTCCAGACAGTCACTGGCAATGTTTCAGCTGACTATTGGCATTGCCACCATTGTCCGACTCAGATCTTAAAGGCACATGGGTCTGCCTAATCTGGGATCAAATGGGAGTAAGCAAAGAGGGGTGAACAGAAGCCACCCTAAAGAATCTCTTCAACTGGTTGAGTTGGTGGGGCGAGTGGGAGGAAGACACTAAGACTGTTGACTGATAATAATGAGCCAAGCGGCCAGCGGCCCTAGAGTGTCTGAGTTTTGAATCTTCTTTCTGTTGGGCTCAGGGGGGAACTCTTACATCTGTGTCAGCTCTTCCCAGCAGTCTACCCGCTATCATCCATTCTGCCTGTCCTGAGCATCGGAAATAAAAATTCCCTTGTGACTTTGCAATTTGTTGTCCCACATTTCTCAACTCATTCATCTGTTCATTCATTTAATAAAACTTTATTGAGTATCTATTACAACTGGAGGGGTCCCTGAGTAGAGCAAATGGTCATGCTCTTGACTACTGACTGAAAGACTGGTGGTTCAAACCCACACCAAAACACCTCAGAAGAAAGGCCTGGTGATCTGCTCCCGAAAAGTCCTGGCTATGAAAACCCTGTGGAGCACAGTTCCACTCTTAACACACACGGGGTTGCTGTGAGTCGGAATCGACTTCATGGCAACTGGTTTGGCTTGGTTTATTATAACCGGGGCACGATATTAGGTGCTGGAGATAAAAAAAAATAAAACGTGTTTAAGATGCTGCCCTGTCCTTAAGAACCCCATTGTCCCTTTACACCTCTGTCCAGATCATTACAGTACCCCGTGGGTGAGAAGTGATTAGGAGGGCTATGTCAAACCTCCAGCGGCACGGAGGGGCAGAACTGCTTTCTGCGTGAGGGGCAGCAGGACCTGTGGAGCAGGGTGTGAGCTCTGAGCTGAGTCACGATGCCCAGGCAGAGAAGTGGAGAGGAGGACATGAGGACTGGGAGGAGAGGGAGGCAGGAGACAGGACATCCGATGAAATAAAGCTGTGGTCGGGTTTTGAGCTGCACGCAGCACATGCCCTGAGCCCATCGAAGCAAGTTCTGGGCTGGCTTTGGTGCAGGACTGCAGGCTGCTTATGGACCTTAAGAGCGCTCACAGAACTTCAGCCCCTGCCTCCCGGCCCACAGGCCCAGTGTCTCACCTGCTCGCCTTTGGTGTGACTGGGGGAGGCATAGGCTTCCTGGTAGTGCTGCCGCTCAAACGGACACTCGAGCGGCTCGAGGTGGTGCTGGCTGAATGTGTCCGTGCGATGATGCTTGCGGGGCCCGCTGCTGCTGGTCTGGGAGTCGGTGCTCAGCCGGCAGCTGTCCTGGTCACCTGGTGCCCGGGCAGGAGAGAGCTTTCAGTGGGACCCATCTACCTATCCCCTGCACCCAGGCTCTGTGCAGTCAGGTGGGCCTGGAGGAGCAGACTGGGCCAGGCTCCCAGACCCCAGGGGCTGTAGCCAGCTTAGAGACAGGCCATGCCACTCTGAGGGCTGGAGTTACAGAGCCATGACAAAGTCCTGGGCCATGAGAGGGGGCCCCTGTTTCCATCAAAGCCCCAGCACTGCCCTCCTGTACCCTCAGCCTGTCTCCTATCCCCTGAACACTCACTGTCATCCATTTTTCTTTTGCTGTCGCTGCCAGGCTGAGCGATCCCCAGGAGCCCGTTGATGGAATAGGTGGAGCCCAGGGAATCTGACTGCGGTGACTCCGGGGGTGTTACGGCTGAGCTGGGGACTGCAGAGGGTGAGAGAGAGAGAGTCAGAGCCCTGGGAGTGAAGTGACATACCTCAAAGCCCCAGCTGCCCCTGTGGAGGAGGCAGCAAGCAACCTGTGCAGGGCTGACCCCTGGTGAGGCTCAGAGGGCTTTCCTCCAAGGGGGCCATTGAGAGTCTTGGAATCAATGCTGCCTGAAGTTTTTCCACCCCTAAATATTTCTAAATACCTCTAAAGTGAAACTTCCCTGGGAACCAGGCAAGGCTCTGTACCAGCGGAACGGCTCATCCTACATCTAGGTTTATGAGTATATGGATGTGTATGTGTGGGCCTGTTGCTGTGTGATTCTGTGTATGTGTGGGTACATGTGTGCATGCACACAGGTCCAGTCAGCACTCACTCAGTGTGTGTCCTGGACTCAGGGACTTGGTGGCCACGCAGTTGTCCATGGGGAGGTTAAATGGTTGTTGCACTTTGGTCCGGATGATTCTGTGCAGAAGAGAGAAAAGGTCATTAGAAGTGGAGGAAATTGGTCTCATGGCTGCCCCAGATGCAGCTGCCTGTTTGACATCTCACTCGGGTATCTCAAAGGCACCTCAAACTCCACCTGTCCACCTTCAGAGCCATGACCTTACTCCTCACACCTAGTCCTCCCAGTGTCCCCATTTCATGATTGGCATCAAGGCTGAAATACAGGTGGGCTTAACATCTACCTCTCCCTCACTTTCCTGTAAACTCATCATCAGTTCTGTGAGTTTGACCTTCTAAACCTCGCCAGCATTTAGCCACCTCTCTCCAGCTCACTGCCAACACCTTCTTAGTCCGTGGCATCACCAGCTCTCTTTCCAGGATCACTCACTTGTCCACCCCCATCCACTTTTGTCTCTTTCTAATCTAGTCTCCCTACTGCAACCAGAGTGGACTTTCTGAAATGCAAGCCAGCCTCTTGCTTAACATTTGTCAAAGTCTGCCATTGCTCATAGGTCAAAGGCAAGAATATGCAGTAAGGCCACCAGCCTCTGAAGGACAGCCTCTGCTGACATCTCCAGCCTTCTTTCAGCTTCTTAGATATAATCCTATTAGCCACAGGGCCTTTGCGTATGCTATTCCTTCTACCCAGGGCTCATTTCTTTCCCCTTTTCCCCCAGTTAACTCTTACTCATTGTTTCTTCCTCAGGGACAGGCCTCCCATAACCTCCCTAAACTAGACCACCCTATGCTAGCTCACAGACCCTACTTAGGTCCCTCTCCCAAGCGGGACTTAGAGTTGCACTTCTGCAATTGTTTGTGTGGTTACTTGATTACAGCTTCTCTTCCCGTTAGACTGTAAGCTCTGCGAGGACAGGGATCATGTGTCTCCAGGACCTAGCACATAATGAGTGAGCTACACGTGAATGAGTGAATGAGTGAGTTAATGAGTGATGGAGGCAGGGAATGAACATGACTAAACAAATGAGTGAATGCTTGAATGAGGGCCAGGTTAGGATCTTGTGGCTAAGGAAATGACCAACTCAAGAAGATTTTTACTGAGTAAAAGAGGATTTGGTGCGTGAGGAAGGAAACTGCTGATAGCATTCCATGAGGGATGGAGGAGTGCCCTGGGGGATGCCCATAGAATGGGATGGGTGAGGAGGCAGGCAGGTATGATACCTGCCCTGTGCCTGGGGTGCTCCCTGCCTGATTCTTCAGCACGAGACCCCTTTGAAACTCCCACTTCACTCAAGCCAGTCCCTTCATCAGATCTCTTTCACGATTCCCCTAAAGCCCAGTGATTCCCAGCCTCATCTCAGAGGCTGCTGTCTCTCTCTTACCTGTTGATGGAGCTGACACTGGGCACGGTGTCGTTGTCACAGACACCCTCAGCCAGGAGCCGGTCTCGGATCTCCCATGCAAACATGGTAGGATTTTGTCGCTTGTAGTCCCCAATCTTCTCCACCACCTTGGGGGTGGCCACCTTGGGCTTGGAGCCCCCTATCACTCCAGGACGGATGCTGCCAGTCTCATAGTACCTACTCCAATAGAGAAGCCCAAAGAATTACCCAGTAAGCAGGTGGGGTGTTTGGGCAGGAATTGAACCTGAGACTCTCGTTCCCCTCAGAGGCTTCTGTGGAGGGTTACGGGGTGAAACATGCCCCTGAAGCTAGCCTGAAACACCTTATGATCCCAGGACTATCTGTTTCCCTTACTTGGGTAGGTTTATACTGTTGCTCAGTCAGAACCCTCTGCTAAAGACCTCATCCTGGGATGCCTAGCTTCTGTCTTTCCCTTCTCTCTAGCCAGTCTCCTATAGCAGAACACTTGCAGGAGCCATCTTATGGGCCACAAAAGATTTTCCTTCTCAGAAAGGAAATCTTGGCCTGTGTACTCTGTGTGAATTGTAAGTTCACAGTGGTTTCTTCAATCAGGCTTCTCTTAGCTAAAACATTACTTACTATTCCGCTTGACCATCTGATTTTACACCTATCCCGGGAAGTGAACTGGGGTCACTGGGCCCTCTGCCCTGTCTTGCTGGTTCACTTTTCCCTTCCACTTGTCTAAGCCTGAGCTACAGCCCTCACCCCTACCCCCGTCCCTGTTGAAATGAGACTCTTCTACCAGGCTACTTGGTTCCAGTTCAAGCTGCTCTTTTCATGAACTCTGGAATCCCAACCTGGCTTTTAACCCTGGCCAGGTCCTAGTCCTTAAACAAGCCTACTCTTCCAGAGTTTCCACTTTGTCCCTCCAACTCCCTACGTGGCCCAGCTAGCTGCCTTGACAGCTTGATGGTCTATGTCAGGACATCCTCCCTTGCTTGTGGAAAATCTCTGTCTCTTCTGCCATGGGGATAAAAGTCTGGCCCTCCAAAATTCCATTCACTTATCACTGCAATCCATCTCAGGAGTCCCATCTCCCGACCCCAGCAAAGGAACACACTTTTCCCTGACAACTTCAGTCAAGCAGCCAGAGCTTTCCACGATTCAATTACAGTTCAGGCCCCTTTGTCTTGTCAAGCCAGGGCTCTTCGTACTTCCACACATGAGGTGGGAAACAGGAACCATACACTAAGTTGACTCAAATCCTGAATCCTCAGGTGCAGGGACGTTTCTGGTGGAAGTAGCTTTCGAGATTAGAATATGTGGCTACCTCAGCACAGAGGTAGGCCTTTGCTTCTCCTGGTCCCTGCTGAACCTTTGGGTCAGTGGTTCTCAGCTCTGGCTGAGCATTAGAATTACTTGAGGCAATGCTTGTGCCCACTCCCCTGAATTTCTGATTTAATGGTATGGGGTGTGACCTAGACATTGACAATTTTTAATTTTAATTAAGGCTTTCCAAGCGATTCTAATGTGCAGCCAGAGCTGTGAATCACTCCAGGATCTTGTAGTTCAGTGGCTGTCAAGCCTTAGCATTTATAAGTATTACCCGGTCACACCATAAGAAATACAGCATCCAGGTCTGCCTCGCAGAGAGGCTGATTCAGTAGGACTGGGCTGGGGCCTAGGGATCTGCATTTAATCAGGTAATCTCAATGATTCTTTTGCAGGAGCTCTCAAAATTAAGGCTCAAGAAGCACAAACTCAGACCTCCTTCTTGTAGGGACTAGGCTTGGACAGCCACCTCTGATGGTGTATTCTTTCCCCGGTGGGTCCATTTTCCTAGGTCTCTGCGGGGAGGGGGGTAGTTTGGGGAATAGCAATGTGGTGAAATCCATGTGAAATTGTTCACTGTAGATGAGTAAGCACAAGGGAGCCCATACTTACCTTGCTTCCCGGGTCATCCACCCCTGTCAGGGATTGTAAATTTGAAAAGAGGCTTTGATTCTGTAGGAAGGTGCTGTGGGTTTGGGAGAGAGACAGATGCCAGCCATACCTAGAAGCATAATCTTTGATGTGGTGAAAAAATGTGAAATTGTTTACCACAGATGATCTGGTAAGCAAGGTAAGCACCATGCTTACCTTGCCTATTGGCTAATCCACCCCTGAATAGAAGATAGGAGTCTCCTACTTCAGGAGCAGAGAAGCCTATAGAAAATGAGAAATAGGGTGAAGGGGGAAGGGAAGTCGGAGAAACTAAAGGAAAGAGAAATGAACAAAGAAGCAAAGAAGGGCAAGAAGAAAATCGGAAGAGCAGCAGAATGTGGCAGGAGGGCATGGCTGAGAAAACACGAGCCCCCAAACATCAGACACCCTGCTCAGGTCCCAGTGCCAAATCTGGACGCCAGGGAGCTGACCTTGAGTTCTAGAGAGGGATGTCAGCAGCAGGGTGGGCTGCAGAGGGAAAGCCCTACAGGAAGGTGGCGTGTGGGGTGAATTTTGTGCTTACCTGCCGAGGATCTTGCTGACGCAGCCATGGCTGACGCGGAGCTGGCGGGAGATGTCACAGGGCCGCACGCCCTGGTGGGCCAGGTCTACGATGCGTTGGCGCACCACTTCTGGCAGGGGTCGGCCGTTCACAAAAGCCCCTCCCAGCTGGTTCAGCCCTCCGTGGCCTAAGGAGACAGCAGTCCCAGGGACAGTTGGTCAGGGCCAGGCAGGGTGGTTGGGTGGGAATTAGCCCATGAGTGCAGGTGGTGTACGTGAACATGCCTGTAAACACGTGATACCTCTACCACCGTCAGGCCCTCTGGACTTGCCCTGCCACCCTCTCCTGTGTCCCACCTCCCAGGAAGGCTAGCACAGGTGGGTGTGTGATGCTCAGGGATGAGGCTGATGGTTCCAGAGGGTGATATCATGATCTGGTCACCCTTTGGGGCTGCTCAGTCTGCTTTCAGACCCTCACCTCCTCACCCCATCCTTTCCTTCCCTCCCTCTGAAAAGAGCAGGTATAAAGACTTGGGGGTCAGGTCCTTATGCACTGATACTGAGCTGTGTCACCTCAGGAAAATCCCCTCCCCTCCTGGGTCTTTGTTTCTTCATCTATAAAATGAGATCCTAGGGCTGAATCAGTTGTTTTCAAATCAAATGTCTCTCTCTCTCTCTTTATTCATAGAACCAGATTTTTTAACAAAATCACATTGAGAACCACAAACACAAAATGGTAAAAGTCGAGCTTTTCTGGCTGAGGTGGGGTGGAGTGAGGCCTAGAGCTCCGCCTGTGGGTTCCCAGCCTGAATGACCTCCAAGGTTTCTTCTCTAACAGTCCAAAAATCCCCAAACGTGTTGTCACCAAGTCAATTCAATTCTGACTCATAGTGACCCCATGTTTTACAGAGTAGAACTGGTCCATAGTGTTTTCTTGACTGTAATCTTTACAAAAGCAGATGGACAGGTCTTTCTTCCATGGTGCTGCTGAGTGAGTTCGGACTGCTGACCTTTAGATTAGCAGTCAGGTGCCAACTGCTTGTGCCACCCAGGTACCTAACAGTCCAGGACTCTGAAAATGACTGGCCGCGACCTCACTAGCACACATACCCTGGGGCCCAGGACTGATCTGACGGGCTGCAGAATGTGCACATGAAGGTAAACGCAGGCTTTGCCTTAGCCACCTTCCCGACTCAGCCTCTTCCTCTGGCCCCGGTGGGTATTTCATTATGAGCCCACCCATCTGTTCAAACACGTATTTATTGACTGCCTACTCTGTGCCAGGCACTGTACTAGGCCCTGTGGATGCTGAGGTGAATCAGGCAGATGTCATCCTTGCTCTGTTCCCACGAGGTTTATTCTAGTAGGGGTACAAACCAGAGAACAGGCAATTACAATACCACACGATCACTGCTGGGATGGGAGGGTGCAGGGGTATGGGGACCTCTGGAGCTCAGGCTCGGGTGGCCATAGCAGGGTTCCCGGAGAAGGCTAGGCAGAGACTGAAGGATAAAGAGGTGTTAACTATGTAAGGGAGAGAGGGAGAAAAGTGTTTCTGACAGTGATAACAGCATGTGTGAAGGCTTAGAGGCAAGAGGGTGCTTGTCTGTATAGAGTCACCAGCCTATTCAGCCTATTCAGCTCTATAAAATCCCTAGATCCACACTGGGGTAATTTTAGGACCAACATCTCCACTTTGCCACTGAGGAGACTGGGGCTTGGAGAGTGTTAGTGATTTCATGTATACGATTTATGTGACAAGCTTATATGAGGAGGAGCCAGGACCCAGCCAAGGCTTCAGGCTCCAACCATACTGCTTCCTGAGGGAGCCCAGTTCTATGGCCAGAACTGACCCTGGGTCGGTCCTGTGCTGACGTGTCATGGTCAGGGCATAAAGGGCATCTTTTCACACCAGGGACATGACTGGTGATCTGGCAGGATGTTGAGACGGTGGATCCTGGGGTGGGAGTCAGAGGGAGCGGACAGGCGAGGAGGATGATCCTATAGTTAGGCCTCCGTGTTAACTGGTTATTTAAGGACTATTTATGGCAGAGGGTGGGAAGTACCTTTGCTGGGCACACAGTGCCCATTATCACCCACTGACTTAGCACATTCAGAACTGCCTTGCAACGTCTCCGCAGGGGCCCAAACTGTCTTTAGTAGAACAGCCAATTTCCCTTAAAAAAAAAAATTGTTACAAGCCTCTGGCTTGGGCAGTAAGTTAGGAGGAAACGCCCGCTGGTCAAACTCTGAGCAGGAGGGACACTGTGATCCATCTTCCTGGTGGAGGCAGTTGGGTGAGTCTGGGCATAGCTTCCACCTGTACACTCCTAGGCAAGTTGTCCCAGTGAGTGCCTCTTGAGGGCACCAGGGCTGGGAAGGCGTCCAGGGGGGCTTTCAGCACTGCCCAGATGGTTGGCAGACTGGCCACGCCCACTACAAAGCCTATTCTACTGGTTTTTCTCTGACCCCTCACTCTATCCTTGTTGCTTTTCTGCTCTTTTGGGTGCAGACACTGAACACAAGGGGGCGCCAAGCAGTCACCTAGACACGGACAAGACCTTGAGCAGTCCGGCTTTGTCCCCATTTTCCAGAACTTTTGTTGCCTAGTTGGCTGAGGCTTACATATTTGGGCTAGAACCTCTGCATCTGGAAGCAAAGCTTCTTACAGGGTTTGAGGAGGAGGTCTTCAGCACTAGAAAGGTGGCAGTTAAAGAACAATTGGGATGAATTGGCTAGCTGTGCCTTTTAAAAAAATCTACCTTGTTTCTGTAGTATAGCTGTGCAGGCTACTGTCCTAAATTATCCTAAAGGGCTGGTTCAGGATCCTTAGGGATCCAAACCCTCAGAAACTCTCCTGGACAGTTATTTACAGATCAGCCAGCATTTGTGTGAAGGGGAAGGTGTATTCACACCTCTGCCCCCTAGACTGTGAATTCTCTTGTGCTTAATTTTACTCAGCTTCTGGGGGACTTTGTGTTATATGGAAAGAGCCTTGGGCCAGATGCCTGACTGAATCTGCCATGTATTAATCTTATCATTTGAGGTTTTTTTTTCCCATTGCTTTTATCCTTAGTGTTTTCATCTATTAAATGGAGCGAAATAAAACTTTGTGTGCTGTGCCTGCTGCTGATCTACAACAGCTGCTTTAAGAAGACAGGGGAATGAGGATGAAGTGTCTGATTAGCTGAAAATATTGAGATAAGTATTTTTTTTTCCCTCATGCTTAATACTCACCTTGTTGAATGTTATGACCACAGCTTGGCCCTAGGTGTAGGGCAATGGTTCTCAAACTTGAGTGTACATCAGAATCACTTGCGGGGCTTGTTAAAACACAGACTGCTGAAGCCAATGCCCTGAGTTTCTGAGTCAGTAGGTCTGAGATGGGACCAAGAATCTGTGGTTCTAAGAAGTTCCCAGGTAATGCTGATGCTGCTAGTCTCGGGACCACATGTTGAGAACCATTGGTTTAGGCCAGGCAATGGCCAGTAAAGAAAATTTAAGAGAATAATGTCTTCTATAAATAATTATTCTTATTGTTTGTATATTATGGTTTTCATTTCTTTCCATCTCAGTACGTATTTATTGAGCACCTTCCATGAGTCAGGTACAAAACACTGGGTTTACAACCTTGAACAAGGTAAGAATCCTGGCTCTCAAGGAACTTAGAATCTTTTAGGGGAAACCATCAGATAAGTTGGGAATCACCATGTAAAGGGGGAAATCTCTTGAAAGAGGTAAGTCCAGGTGCTAGAGGAGCCCACGAGTGGTCGGAGAGAGGTTACAGGGAGGAAGCCTAGGAGGTAACCAGTTGAAAATGTTTCCACAGGAAAAAATCCATGGGCAAGGTGTTGGTGCTTTCAGGAAATTGAAAGACACTTATTGTGGCTGTAGGACAGACAGGAAGGACAGTTAGGAAAAAGCCTACTGGCTACCGGTGGTGATAGCCCTTATGGTTTGAGGTTTTGAACTGAGTCCCTATAATGGAGGAACTTTTGTCCTTCCTGTGTCCGGTGTGGGGGAGTGGACTCTGCTGGGTGAGTCACCACCAAATGCCCCCAGGTGGGTGCAATCTTCCTTCCTGCACTGGGGAGGGCCTGGCTGCCCATTGCATGACCACTTTTGCATGCTGCTGTGGACCAGGTGGGCCTCGAGGCCGGAAGCCAGAAATGAGTGGGAGCCCCATGGTTGGGCTGGGGGCAAGGTGTGAACAGGAAGAGGTTTGAAACTTCATAAGCAAAGGCTCTTTGCATTGTCTAGGGGCACTTCTGCAGGAACGTGGGTGGGGAGGGGTGGGTGTGGAGAGGGAAGACAACACTGCCTGGCCAGAGACAAGTATGTTTCTGACTGAGAAGGTACTGAGGGAAGGGAATGAAAACTTTCTCGGGCTGGAGAGGACTTATCTTATACTAAGGGGATTTGGAGTTTTGTGAAGCTCTAGGGGAAGCCTGCTGTCCAAAAATGTGTACTTTGGAGAAGTGATCATTTGGGAAGATATTAGGATTCTCTTTGGTAATTTCTTCACCCTTACAGGGCTCTGAGGAATAGGGATAGCAAAGGAAAAGAGAGAGGATCATTGCTGAAAAACCTTGCCACATCTAGCAATCCCACTCCAAGGTATATACCCTAAAGAAGTAAGAGCAGAGACACAAACAGACATATGCACACCCATGTTCATTGCAGCATTACTCACAATAGCAAAAAGATGGAAACAGCTTAAGTGCCTATCAATGGATGAATGGATAAACAAAGTGTGGTACATACACACAATGGAATACTATGCAATGATAATAATGATGAATCTGTGAAACATCTCATAACATGGATGAATTCGGAGGACATTATGCTGAGTGAAATAAGTTAATCACAAAAGGACAAATATTGTATGAGACTACTATTATAAAAAAACAAGAAAAGGTTTACATACAGGAAAAAAAAACTTCAATGTTTACCAGGGATGGGAGGCGGAGGGAGGGAAAATTACTAACTAGATAAAAGACTCATGTTAATATTGGTGAAGGGAAAGGCAATACACAATATCAGGGAAGTCAGCACAACATGACCAAGGCACAGGTTACTGAAAGTAACAAAAGAATAAAGGGCAACTATGGTAATTACTATAACATAGACAATCCTGCAACAATAGTATTAACAAACAATAATCTAAGAATGGATACATAGGTAGATAGGTATGCTAAAGAGGGAGAGTGTAAGGCAGCACACTCACCTGCAGATATAGATTTGGTTGTGGATATCTCTACATACATAATTGTAGGTGCTGCAGGTATATTCTGAAAGTTTGGTAGAATTCTCCAGTGAAACCGTCAGCAGCAGGGCTTTTTATTGTTGGGAGTTTTTTAATAACCTTTTCAATCTCTTCTTTTGTTATAGGTTTATTTAGTTGCTCTACCTCTGTTTGTGTTACTTTAGGTAGGTAGTGAGTTTCTAGAAATTTGTTCCATTTCCTCTAGGTTTTCAAATTTGTTAGAGTACAGTTTTTCATAGTATTCTCTTATGATCTTTTAATTTCAGTTGGGACTGTTGTGATATCACCCAACTCATTTCTTATTCGGGTTATTTGCTTCTTCTCCTCTCTTGTTTTTCTTTTGTCAGTTTGGCCAGTGGTATATTGATTTTGTTGATCTTTTCAAAGAACCAGCTTTTGTTTTTTTTTAATCTTTTTATTTTTATTGTACTTTAGATGAATGTTTACAGAACAAATAGTTTCTCATTAAACAGTAAACATACTGTTTTATGGCAATGGTTAACAACCCCACAACTTGTCAACACTGTCCCTTCTCAACCATGGGTTCCCAATTACCAGCTTTCCTGTCCCTCCTGCCTTCTAGTCCTTGTCCCTGGACTGTTATGCCCCATTAGTCTCATTTTGTTTTATGGGGCCGTCTAATCTTTGGCTGAATGGTGAACCTCGGGAGTGACTTCATTGCTGAGCTAGAAGGGTGTCTGGGGGCCATATTCTTGGGGTTTCTCCAGTTTCTGTCAGGCCAGTGAGTCTGGTCCTTTTCTGTGTGTTAGAATTTTGTTCTACATTTTCTCCAGCACTGTCCGGGACCCTCTGTTGTGATCCCGGTCAGAGCAGTCAGTGGTGTCAAAGAACCAGCTTTTGGTCTTGTTAAGTCTTTCAATTGTTTTTCTAGTCTCTATTTCATTTAATTCTGCTCTAATTCTCACTATTTTCTTTCTTCTGGTGCCCGAGGGCCTCTTTTGCTGCTGTCTTTCTACTTTGATTTTGGCCCTTTCTTCTCTTTGGATGTGTACATTTATTGCTATAAACTGATGTCTGAGCACTGCTTTTGCTGTGTCCCAAAGGTTCTGGTAGGATGTATTTTCATTCTCATTTGATTCTGTGAATTTCTTTATACCATCCTTAATTTCTTCTATAACCCAGTAGTTTTTGAGCAAGGTGTTGTTCAGTTTCCAACTGTTTGATTTTTTTTCCTTGCTTTTTTGTTATTGATTTCTACTTTTATGGCTTTATGGTTAGAAATGATGCTTTGTAATATTTTGATACTTCGGATTCTGTTAAGGCTTGCTTCATGGCCTAATATGTGGTCTATTCTGGAGAATGTTCCATGTGCGTTGGAAAAGAAAGTATACTTGACTGCTGTTGGGTGGGGTGTTCAGTGGAGATCAAGTTGGTTGATTGTGGCATTTAGATCTTCTGTGTCTTTATTGAGCTTCTTTCTTGATGTTCTGTCCTTCACTGAAGGAGGTGTGTTGAAGTCTACTATTATTGTGGAGCTGTCTATCTCTCTTTTCAATGCTGTTAGAGTTTGTTTTACGTATTTTGGAGCCCTGTTGTTGGGTGCATAAATATTTATTATGGTTATGTCCTTCTGATGTATTGACCTTTAATCATTATATAGTGTCCTTCCTTATCCATTGTGGTGGATTTTACTTTAAAGTCTGTTTTATCAGAGATTAATATTGCCACTCTTGCTCTTTTCTGAATATTGTTTGCTTGGTATATATTTTTTTCTATCCTTTGAGTTTTACTTTGTTTGTGTCTTTAAGTCTAAGGTGTGTCTCTTGTAGGCAGCATATAGACGGACCTTGTTTTTTTGTCTATTCTGCCACTCTCTGTCTCTTTACTGGTGCATTTAGTCCACTTACATTCAGTGTAATTATATTGATAGGTATGAGTTTAGTGCCATCATTTTTATGGTTTTTGTTTTTTTGGTGTCATTGACAGCTTCTTTGTTCTACTTGATTTTCTGTGCTGAGTCATTTTTCTTCATGTGTTTTCTTTTCATCTTTTTTATTGTTGATTTTGTATTTGCTGAGTCTTTATGTTTTTCTTATTTTTAAATTTGATGTGTAGGATTGTTAGTTTCCTTTGTAGTTACCTTAATATTTACCCCTATTTTTCTAATTTTAAACCAGTCTTTTATTTCTTTTTATCGCCTTAACTTCCTCTCCATATGAAAAATATGAATACATTTTTTAGACCCTCGTTTTTGTTTTAATGTTGTCATCTTTTGCATATTGACATCTCTGTTTCCCTATTTTCAGTGTTTTAGCTTTGATTTATTTTTGTGACTTCCCTACCTGGGTTGATATCTGGTTACTCTGTCCTGTGTTCTAGTCTTGGGTTGTTATTATGATGTTATTGATTTTCTAACCAGAGGACTCCCTTTAGAATTTCTTGTAATTTTGGTTTGGTTTTTGCAAGTTCCCGAAACTTCTGTTTAATCTGGAAATGCCCTAATTTTGCCATCATATTTGAGAGACAGTTTTGCTGGATATATAATTCTTGGCCGGCAATTTTTTTCCTTCAAGGCTTTATATATGTCATCCCATTGCCTTATTGCCTGCATGGTTTCTGCTAAGTAGTTTGAGCTTAGTCTTATTGACTCTTCTTTGTAGATGACTTTTCATTTATCCTAGCCACTCTTAAAATTCTCTCTTTATCTTTGGTTTTGGCAAGTATGATTATAATATGTCTTGGGTTTGATGAGTATCTTGGATAGATATCTTCTCATCTTTCACCATATCAGGGAAGTTTTCTGCCAACAAATCTTCAACAATTCTCTCTGTATTTTCTGTTATCCTCTCGTTCTGGTACTCCAATCACTCATAGGTTATTCCTGTTGATAGAGTCCCACATTATTCTTAGGGTTTCTTCATTTTTTTAAATTTTTTTATCTGGTTTTTCCTCAGATAAGTTGGTGCCGAGTGCTTTATCTTCAATTTTAGTAATTCTGACTTCCATTGCCTCAATTCTGCTCCTATGACTTTCTATTGAGTTGTCTAATTCTGAAATTTTATTGTTAATCTTCTGGATTTCTGATTGCTGTCTCTCTATGGATTCTTGCAGCCCGTTAAATATGTCATTATGCTCTTCTCTAATCTTCTTAAGTTCCTCTATTGCTTTGTCTCTGTGTTTCTTTTCCTGTCTGCATTTTGCATGATCTCTTTCTTGATCTCTTTAAGAGTTCTGTATATTAATCTTTTGTATTCTACCTCCAGTGATTCCAAGAAACTCTCTTATTCCAGGAAATTTTTTGATTCTTTGTTTTGGGAGCTTGCTGAAGCCATCATGATCTGCCTCTTTATGTGATTTGATATTGACTGTTGTGTCTGAGTCATCAATAAGTTATTATATTTATTTATTTTATGTTTGCTTACTGTGTCCTAGCTTTTTGTTTTGTTTTGTTTTGATATTCCCAAATAGGCTGCTTATGTGACCGAGTTTGATTATTGGTGCTTTTGAAACTCTACTGTCCTATCACCAGGTGGTTAGATATGTCACTAGATATGTGAGCCCAGGACTCTGTTTACTTTTCTTGTATGGATTCAGCTCAGGTGTCCAGGTAATCAGTCACCAAGTGTGTGGTGCAGGCTCTCACCAAGAGTCCTGGATAGGCAGGGGTGATTGGTGTAGGCACAGGTATCCAACTGCAATAGGGGGTCCCATGTGCTGAGCAATGTAGTGGGCTGATGGCTGCCCCTGAGTGGGAGGAAAGCATGACCCTGTTCCCTAGAGTGCACAGGTGGGTAGGTTTTGCAGCCAGACTATGCGCACCCAATGCTGTTGGCTGTAAGGACTGGGAGACACCACTTACTCTTGGATCCCTGTCGCAGGTGGCTAGGTGGCGTAGGTGGAGCCGCCAGTCCTCAGGCCCCTGATGTGGGTAGGTGACGACCCTGATTAATGGGCAGAGCAGTGTCAAATGTCATGAACCTGCCACTTCACCATACAGCAGATACCGTTGAAGTTAGACTTCAGGTATATACCCTGTTATACTGTGGTGATGAGAGCCTCTGCTGCTGAAATGGGCCCACACAGGTCTATGCAGGGGTGAAAGGCATTCGAAGTCTGCGGACCCCTTATGCCTGTGCCTAGGCAAAGGAGCTGTGCCTACCCTGAGTTCCTGGTTTAGGGGAGCCGGCAGATAATTTTTTCCCCCAGTTTGTTAATTTGTTCCCTCTCCAATGCCAGGAGAAAGGCTCAGGGTGTGTGGCGGGTCCCACTTCCAGCCCAGGGGACTTGGCAATCACTCAAGCAGGCCTGAGACCCAGTGCAGAGCGGGGAAGGGGCAGGTAAATGGGAGAGAGGTTTTCCCAAAGGGAGTGTTTTTTGATCTCCTCGGTAGGTCAGATGCATGTACCTATCTTTAGCCAACTGAGCGCTGCTTTTCACTGGTTCTGGAGGCATGAATAGGCTTTCTGCCACTCAGTCTCTCCTGATGTGGGAAACGCCTCCCAAGCACCACTGCTCGCCTCAGTGCCCATGCCAGCCTAGCCGGCCTGAAGGGTGCTGGCTCCCGCCGGGTCAGGTCTGGCAACACCTTGCTGCTTCTGAACCGTCTCTCCCTCCCCCTGCCACTCAGTCTGATTCCTCAACTTTGCCTTTATGTTCACGGCTCCTAGATTGTCATATATAATCAATTCACTTGATTTTTTAGGTCTTTATTGTAAAAGGGACCACAGGAAGCATCTGACTACTCCACCATCTCGGCTCCACCTCCTACATGTATATTAATATAGACAATACAGAACACAAAGGGCACAGTCATGGAAACTTCTTAGACATAACCAAACACCTTGCAGGATGAAGTTCCTGGGTTTAGAGGTGAAGGACCATAGACTCGGGGGACATCTACCTCCATTGGCACAACATAGTTCATAAAGACAATGTTCTGCATCTTACTTTGGTGAGTAGTGTCTGGGGTTTTGAAAGCTTGCAAGCGACCATCTAAGATACAGCTATTAGTCTCTTCCCATCCAGAGCAAAGGAGAGTGAAGAAAACCAAAGACTCAAGGGAGCAGTTAGTTCAAAGGACTAATGGACCACATGAACCACAGCCTACATGGCCCCAAGACCAGAAGAACTAGATGGTGCCTGGCTACCACTACCTACTACTTTGACTCAGATCACAACAGAGGGTTGCAGACAGAGCAGGGGAGAAAAATGTAGAACAAAAAGTCAAATTCACAAAAAAGATCAGACTTACTGATCTGACAGAGACTGGAGGAACCTCTGAGACTATGGCCCTAATGCACCCTTCTGACCTGAAACTGAAGCTATTCCTGGAGACCACCTTTCAGCCAAACAATAGATGATCCCATAAAATAAACAATAACACCCAAGAGGGCAATCAATTATCCCAGATCAAAAGGACAACATTTACCCCAAAAGCAAAGATGAGAAGGCGGGAAGGGGTAGAAAATCCAGATGAAAGGAAATGGGGAACCTGGGGTGGAAATGGGGAGAGTGCTGACACATTGTGTGGAATGCAACCAATGTCATAGAATACTTCATGTACAAACTATTGGATGGGAAACTAATTTGCTCTGTAAACTTTCACCTAAAGCACAATAAAAAAATTCAAAACAAAAGAAAAACACCTTTCTATAATGCACCGATATCCAAACCCTTAAGATGTAGGGATATTTTTCCCATGCCCCCATTGTCTTGTGAATAGTCTCTATCATAGCGCTGACTGCATCAATCAGTAACTTTATCTGTTTAGACTCCCTTGTGAGTTCCTCAAAGACAGGAACTCTGTCTTTGTCCATGTAGCACCTAACACAAAAGTTTAATTAATGCTTCAGTATATACATGCCAGTGAAAATGAGGGAAACCCTCAATGAGATGGATTGACACAATAGCCACAACAATGGATTCAAATACACCAATGATCATGAAGATGGCACAGGACGTTGCAACGTGTCATTCTGTTATATATAAGGTCTCCATGAGTAGGAGCAAATTCAATGGCAACCAACAACAACATATACATGTCACAGAAAAATGCTTTATAAATGTGAGGATCTGTTGTGATGGTTATTTCATAGATTTCCAGAATTCTCCACTGTGGGACTCCCAAGTTGCATACTCCATCACTTTCCTCTTTTTCCCTCTGTCTAATCCCTTGTGGTTTTGCCCTGTGCTAGAGTGGCAGTGTTCAATGTGTCACTCTGCAAAAATTTCCATTAAGCTACCTGGGAATTTTTGCTTTAGCTCAATAGAGTGTCAGGTGGGAGTTTGAGCCTTGGCAGGGCAATAGTGGGAGGTGCAATGGCTGCTTTGGGGTGCCCTTCAAATTATGCTGAGCCTACTGCCCTTCCACGAAGACGTGGCCTTGCCAATGCTAATTGGTCTCTGACACACTTAACCCAGTGTTGTTGCCGGTCCCCAGCACACTTACTTGGAGGCCTGTGATCTCCCTCTGTAACCTCCCAGCTGCTCTCCTTGGCTTGGTGCTTTTCTGGAATAAAGGCCAAGGTCTCTGCCTCAAACCGCTCCTGGAGAAAGCGTCACAGAACCATGGAATCTCACTGTGTTACGCTGTTTTCCACCTTCTACCCCAAGTCTTCACATGGGATCACTTAGCATCCATGGATACATTAGACCTTCCAGAATAAGGATGAAAGGAACTGGCATGCTGGAGAGCAGCATTCTGTATCGGGCTTTATCCCAACTTGCTGCATGCACCTTGGTATCTCTGTGCCTTAGACTTCTCCTAAGGGTAGCTGGAGAAGAGAGACAGCAGCAGGTGAAGGTGCTACCTAAATTTCTCATTGCTCTCTCACCCTTCTACCTGTTCTGGGACCCTACTCCCCAAATTATCCTCCCTTTTATGCTGTATTACTTACTTCTCTCTTCCTCTGGGCCTACAAATGCAATTAAATTTGTCTACACTCGGTCTCCACTCTCTGTCGGCAAAAATAAAAACAAACCAACAATGACAAATGTTCTACCCTTGACTACGAAACACTTTCTTCCTATCGTTTTTAACCAAATTTCTCAAAAAGTAGTCATACTTGGTGTTCCTATTTCTGACATTTCCTCCCTTCCCATTCACGGATCAACTCACCATATGCTTCGTGCTTAACATATGCTGAAACACTTGGTAATGGGTGGTGATGGATGGATGGTGGGTGGGTAGAGGGTGCTGTGTTCTCCCTCTTGAAGAAGTTTCCATGATAGTGCTGTCTCCTGGTTCCTTATACCTTTGGACTATGCTTTTTGTTTCTCTATAACGGAGTTCTCTTCCGCTACTGTTACTGTATAAACATATATACGTATATTTCAGGCTTCTATCAAATCCCACTGCTGTTCTCACTCTACACAGCTTTCCTTGGTGATCTCACCCACTCACATAGTTTTACCTACTACACCTGTACTGATGGAATCATAGGCATCTGAGTATCTCCAGTCTAAGTCTTTCCTTTCACATTTATGTTCAACTTTTCATTGGAAATCTGCCTAGGTGACAAAGAGGATCCTCTTCTAGTGTTGTCTTGATTGGTAGCATCACTAGATACCATGCAATCACAGAGTCTGTCCCCGCAACTTCATCTCATGTCGCTTTCCGCCACGTACTCTGAGTTACATCCTCATTGGCCTTCTGCACTTCCTTAGTGCCTCCTCCTGCCTTGGGGCCTCTGCACTCACTGTTCCCTTCACCTGGAACTCTTGTCTTCCCTTTCATCTAGCTAACTCCTACTTATTCTTTATAGTCCAGCACAAACTTCACTTCCTCTAGGCAGCTTTGCTTTATCCTTATCCTACATAGTAGGTTAAGACCTCTGTTTAAATGTCCTCATAGCATTCTTTATCTTTCTTGCATGGCATTCATCCAACTTTGTAAATTTGCATTTATTTGCATAATTATATGTATGAGTAATGTCTGTCTTTCTAGTTCATTGTTAAATTATATTGATGTTCGATAGATATATGCTACATGAGTGAACTAACAGCCCTTAGATTCTCCTATCACTCCATATGGAACACTCACCTACCATGACATTTTTACCTCCTAAATATTTACCTAACCGGTACCTTCCTAGCTGTCCCCAGCATTCACACATCCATGCATCCATTTATCCATTTGACATATATTTATTGTCAAGTACTATACTAAAATTGACTATATGGAATCGAGCTCTGCCCTCATGGAACTTGCACTATGGAGATAGGTAGTCTAGGGATCTAAACCAAAAACCCACCACCATCGCCATTGAGTGCATTTCATTCATGGCAACCCTGTAAAAGACAGAGTAGAACTGCCTCATAGGGTTTCCAAGGATGTAAGTCTTTACAGAAACAGACTGCCCCATCTTTCTCCTGCAGAGTGGCTGGTGGGTTTGAACCATTGACCTTTCAGTTATCAGCCAAGCACTTAACCACTGCACCACCAGGGCTCCTTAGTCTAGGGATAGGTAGATATGTAAGAACTAAACACACAAATAAATATGTAGGATAAGTGCTAAGAAGGAAATAACAAGTTTCAGTGTCAGAGAATGATGGAGTGGGAGGTGAGAGATGGGATTATCTCACTTTGTGCATAGTAAAACCCATTTTAGTCAAGTCGATTCTGACTCATAGCAACCCTACAGGACAGAGTAGAACTGCACCATGGGGTTTCCAAGGAGCAGCTGGTGGATTCAAACTGCTGACCTTTTTGTTAGCAGTAGAGCTCTTAATCACTGCACCAGCAGGGCTCCTTGGTGCATAGTAGGCACCCAATAATGCTGGCCGAGTTAATGAATGGAAGAAAGAAAGTAGGAAGAAAGGAGAAAGAAAGGAAGGAACGCAGAGAGAAGGGGGGAAAAGCATGCCCACAACACGTTTGGTGAACCCTACACATTCTTTGCCCTAAACATAATTCTGTTCATCTTCCATAGACCCATATTTTTAGACATGCGTTGTTAAAGAGGAGGGTCCAGATATTGCAACCCAGGAAAGGGGGAGGTTTGCCTTGCTTCTGAAGGAACCAGAGTATGAATGCAGAGACATCCCTGCTAGCTTTTACATTAAGTCTTCAACGTCAACATTGAATGTGATTAATTTTTTGTCAAATCAAGTTGGCAAGGACTTATAGGGCTCACACTATTGTGAGGAGCTTTACTGCTGAATGTGGTACTGTGTTCATATACTGCCTTGTCTGTTCTGCAGGAGCATTCTGTGAAAGGAACATTATAATCACCATTTTACACTGATGAGGGAACTATTCCCAATGCAGGTCTTCAGATTCTGAGTTGAGAAGTCTTTCATTCTAACCCTGGCTGTAGATGCTCTATGGTGAAATGATGAGAGTTGACGTACAGTCCCCGCCCTCAAGGAGTTTATAGCTCTGTTGGGGAGATGTAAACATAAATGCCCGTGAGAGAGAGGTCAAGCTACTTCAAGAGAAGTTTTTGATTCAAGGCTGCCTGGGAACTGCTGCCCCTTTATATCTGCCGGGGTGCAGCTGGGAAAAAGGAAACTAGCTTCCCATTTCTCATTGTCAAGAGAGCTCAGTACTGTGTTCAAGGCCAAGGACATGACCAAACCAGTTCTAGAATTCTATTTCCTCAGACCTCTTCTGGAATCGAGTAACGTATCAGTCAGGGCCCAGTCAGAAAACAGAAACCTATTCCTAGGTATTTCAGTAGAGGGGCTTGCTTATTTTGGTATTGGAAGGCTGTAAGAGCACAACCATTGAGGTAACCCTGAGATAGTAATTTTAGGAAGTGGTCACTGCCCCTAAGGCTGGGGAAGTAAAGGGAAGAGGTTATTAGAACCTAGATGCTTGGATGAAGGGCCCGGGAGCTGCAGCTTGAACCTTAGACCTTGGCATGGATTTCACCGCTCTCTCTCTCCTAGGTGTGCTGCGTGAGGGGCAAATGAAGCTGGATCTGGGAGAGCTGGAATCTGGACCCACCTGCTGCTGCTGGGGCAATGCTGGCAAGAACCACATGTAACAGTAAGAACGTGGCTCCTCTACCATCCTCCAGCCATCTAATATCTGCCAGATGGCCCATTTATCAGTCCCTCATTGAAACCCAAACTGATAAGCAGCTTTTAAATTTGCCCCCTTACACTGATAAATGGGTGAGGTTCATTTATTTGTTTATTTTCATTCACTGCAACAGTATAGGGTAGTGGTTAGGAAAGCAGGCCTGGAGACAGACTGCCATTATTCAAAGCCCTGCTCCACCTCTTACTAACTCTGACTTTGGCATGGATTTCACCTCTTCCTATCTCTCTTTCCTAGCTGTACTGTATAATCTAAATAACACAATGCATGTGTGGCACTCAATACAGCGCCTAGGACACAATAAGTCCTCCACAAACATTAACCAAACCAAACTAGTAGCCCTTGCATTGACTCCAACTCATGGACACCCCACGTGTGTCAGATTAGAAGTGTATTCCATAGGGTTTTCAATGGCCGATTTTTTAAGAATTAGGTCGCCAGATCTTTCTTCCCAGGTGCCTCTGGGTGGACTCAAATCTCCAACCTTTCAGTCAGCAGCCAGTGTGTTAACTGCATCACCCAGGAACTTCCCACAAACGTTGGCTATGACTATAACCACCTTGACCAACACTAATTCTATGCCTGTCACTGTTCCAGGCTTTTGGGACAGAGGGGATCAAGACAGATGGGTATCCACCCTTTCGGAGGTTATAGTTTTATGGGAAGAGTAAGGGAAGGGAATACTGATTCTTTTTGTAACAGTTTCAATTTAATTAACTTACTGCTCAGCAAGTGACATAGCTCCCCCACCCCTTCTGCCTCTCTTCTTTCTTGAATCCTCCTCTGTTCTCATTCTTCCAAAATCCTTAGTGAAGAGAAAAGGGCTGTGCTGAGGTCAGGGTTCT
Source organism: Trichechus manatus latirostris (assembly GCF_000243295.1). Taxonomy (NCBI): domain Eukaryota; kingdom Metazoa; phylum Chordata; class Mammalia; order Sirenia; family Trichechidae; genus Trichechus; species Trichechus manatus. The sequence goes on from NW_004444155.1 coordinate 2,248,333, forward strand.
GGGGTGCTCTGAGGTGCAGGAAATATTCCTTCCCAGCTCCTTCTCTCCCCTCCTGGAGCCCACGTCTAAGTGGTTATTCACTGATTCCTCCACATGTTCTTGATTCATTCTCCTGGTCTGTTGGGCCCTATCACTCTGGTGGGGACTTCATGCTCTTCAGTGCAGTTCAGGAGGCCCCAGGACTGTGAGGGCTGTGAAGTCATGAGAAGCAGCTGCAGCTCCCAGCCTCCTAGACTAAAGATTGGGAAAATCTAAGGGGGCCCCCCAGAGGCCCTTGGAAAAATTGGATAAGAAGTTTGCCTTCCTTGGATTCACTTGCCTTACATCAGACCAGATGGTGGCTGTGGTGGGAGGGCTTAGCATTATTCTTTCATACCCAACAAGGAGAGAGGGTGGGTAGGGGCAGAGAGTGAGACAAAGGGTGGATAAAGAGGTTTCCTCTGGATTAGACTCTAGCTGGGAAAGAATCAAACTTGGCTGGTATTTCACCAATGTCGGACTTAAAAGAAGAGGAAAGAGGGGAAGGGGGAAGGGAGGAGGGCTGCCTTCAGTATTCAGCCTCCCTCCTCTGTTAGTATTTAGTAATAATAATAGCCAGAATTATGGGATTTACTTATTATTGGGCCAAGCTCAGTACTTTAAATGCATCTTTTCATTTATTTCTCATAACAACACTTTGTAATAGGTAGCACCTTACCTCCATTTTACAGATGAGGAAATGAGGAGCAGACGTGGTGTGAACTTGTCCCAGGATCTATCACCATAAATTGGCAGAACTGAGACTCAAGCTGAGGGCTCCAGATGCCAAAGCTAATGCTTTGCACTGCTTAGTGGTGCCCACCCCTGGCACTGCCCCGGGCAGTATGTTTACTCCAGGGACAGTAAATCAGACCCTCTCCTCAAAAGCAAGTTTGTCTTCACATCACCTACCAAGTGTGGGTACTTTCTAAAGCCCACTTCAAAATCCTCTCTGCGTTTTTGTTTGGGGCCTGATTTTTCCTTTCTATGATTCTCTCTTGTCAGAGAACTAACCCGATTCCTTTATTTTCTTTCCATTCCTCCATGTTGGTTTATTCTCTTCCACTTTCTTTACATCCATCTCTGCCCTCTTTCTTCTCAGTCTTTCCTCCTCTGGATTTTTATTCCTCTGTCTTCAGTCTCATCCAGTTGCCTCTCTTTTATTTCCACTCCTTACTGAGTGCCTCCCAGCTCCCATTCTCACCTCCTCTCAGCCCCTTCCCTACCCCAGCCCTCTCCATTTCTGTCAAAGTTGGCAGAACACTCCCATGCCACCTCTCCCCTTACCCTTCACTGGAGTTTTCCTCTTTCTCTCTCTCCCTCCCCCCACTTCTTTGGCCAATCCTCCCCCCTCCCTGTGTAATCTTTATCGCCTGCATGACTGCTCAGGTTCTTCATCCCATCTTCCCCTCAAAGGCATTCGCAGCTCAGCTGTTATTCTTGTATTAGCATTGAACCCATTAAAGCTAATTTGTTTGCCCTAATCTCCATTTATTTTTCCCTAGTTGATATTAGATTTCTCTTTCTATTGCTCCAGCATGATTTTCTCTTTGTCTTCCTAATGGTTTACCCCCCTCTCTCTTTCTCTATTAATCTGGTTGGCTTCACTGTGTGGTTTCAAGTCCTTTCTCCACCTCCCCCAGTCCTTAAATTAACCCTGTCACCTCCCTCCCAGGAAGGTCCCCAGTATGTGAATTTCCAGGGATGGAGCAGCTGCAAATGTCAACAGACCCGCAGGCTTTCTGAGAAAAGTATTGTTGGACAGGAGGCCCTGCCATTTCCTGAAGAATCTGAAATCCTGGTAATACAGGGCCTGAAGAAATACAGGGCCTGAAGAGCCTCTCCCTGCAGGCTGGAGGCAGTTGGGACACACAGGGTCTACTCTGAGCCCTGAAGGTCACCAAGCCCAAGTCCTCTTTAGGCTTCCCTCAATGATTTCTGGAGGCCTCTGCAAGCTTTCTTAGATCATTTAAATTACATCAGTTGACCAAACGGTAGATGGGCCATTTTCTCTCTGTGTCTAAGACTGGCCATTGTTTCTCCTTCATTTCTGTTTCTCAAGCGGGAGACACACATACTCCCTCCCCTTCCTGGAGAGATGAGGCCTCCTTCCTCTGTGAATGTGAGTCTGAGGTGGCTATGGTTGGCAGAAATGGTTAAACACTTGACTATTAGATGAAAGTTTGGAGGTTCAAACCCACCCACAGACATCTTAGAAGAAAGACCTGGCAATCTGCTTCCAAAAGGTCACAGCCACAAAAACCTTATGGAGTACACTTCCACTCTGCAACATATGAGGTCACCATGAGTTATAATCAGCGGCAACTGGTTAATTTGGACCCTGCATTCTGTCATGTTCTTTGAGGAGAGAAGCCACCCAGAACCAACTCCCAGGAACCTTCTCTATCCTCCCACCTTCCGGCCCCACTGACCTTCCCTGGCCAGAAGGCAGGGTCTCCTACCCACAGTACTCTGAGTCTTCATTATGGAACTTGGCTCTTCCAGCTGCTCTTAGACCCCTAACTCCTGGAGGGCAGGTAGGTGCAGCGTCTTATCTGATTTTATAAGCTTAGAGTTGAGCAAGTGGTTCCGAGCCCTGGCTGCACATTATAGTCACCTGGGGAGTTCAGAAACCTCCTACTTCAGATCAGTTCAACCAGAATCTCTTGTCGTGGTGCCCCTGAATCTGTATTTTCAGAAAGTTCCTTTGATGAGTATGTATTGACCATCTACTGAGTAGATATAAACCCAAAGTTTATATCCATCTACTAAGTGGACATGGATATGGATACTATACAGTAGATGGTCAATAAATGTTATTAAAAGCATTAATTGATTGATTGAACGTGAACTTCCAGCCAGAAGCTGCAAATGGAACTTTCCAGCACTCCCTGGGAAGTTCCATTCTTCTGAGCTTCCTACAGACTCCAGACTTCTGGCATCATACCCTGGGCCGTGGAAGGACACTCTGGGCTGAAGTAGGGGAAGCAGGACCTCTGTGTTTGGGAGAGAGGGGGGATGTGTGAGGCAGGTATGCCAGCACCTCCTGAACACACACGTGGAAGCCCAGTATCTGGACAAAGCACTATGCTCTACCCTTCTACTCCCCCTGGGGTCAGAGGCCCATGGATATTAATGCTGTTTTCAAAAAATAGGTCTATGTTAAAGCAATTTTCAGTTAATTAGACTTAAAATCAATGAGTACCCATTCTATGTCTAATACAATTCCAGGCTGTGGGTATGTGGGGAGATGGTTTCTGAGTAGAAGAGACAGTCCCTGCCCTTGATAAACTTACAACTTAATAACCCCTGAAATGTTATAGAACTTTAAAGTGTTTAAATCTCTTCACATGCATTATCTCCTTTAGTTCTTCCTACAGCCTGGTGTGGAATATCTATAGTAAGATGTGTATGTGCGTGTCAGTGTGCATGTGTGTGAGTATGTGCATTTGTCTGTGTGGGAGAGGTAGGGGGTGTATCATAAAGAAGCCACATCCCAATGACATATGTTAAAATGCACTGCCAGTTTTTATAGTTCAAAGTTACAATGCTATAAATGTGAGTTTGTGAACACAGATTTAAAAATTACCCATAGATGGGTAGGAGAGGAAACAGAGAGGTGGCTAGAAGGACTCCTTGTGGAGGAGAGAAAATAAGAGAGAGAGGGAGGGAGAGGGGAAGAGAGTGAGTAATAGAGTGAGAGAGAGAGAGAAGAAGAGAGGGAGAGAGAGAGAAAAAGAGGAGGAGGAGGAGAAGGAGAAAGAGAAGGAGAGGAAGAAGAAAAAGGAGGAAGAGGAAGAAGAGGAGGAGGAGAACAGGAAGGAAACCACAGCTCTGTAGCCTGGGTAACTGCAGTGACTGATAGACCAGAAGAGTGAGAGGCATGAATGTAAGCAAAGAAGGAGTCTCCTAGAAGTCACAGGAGGTATAGAGGGGCTGACTCTTGCTTCATGCAGAAGGTTGAATTAATGACCTCTGAGGTGCCATGGGAAAAGCCTGGTGGTGCAGTGTTTAAGAACTATGGCTGCTAACCAAAAGGTCAGCAGTTTGAATTCACCAGGTGCTCTTTGGAAACCTTATGGAGAAGTTCTACTCTGTCCTATAGGGTTGCTATGAGTTGGAATCAATTCTATTGGCAATGGGTTTGGTTAAGGTGCCACGGTGGCTTAGTGGTTAAAGTGCTTGGCTGCTAAGCAAAAGATCAGACCTTGAACCCACCAGCCACTCTGAGGGAGAAAGATGTAGCAGTCTACTTCCGTAAAGATTTAAAGCCTTGGAAACCCTGTGGAGCAGTACTACTCTGTCCTATAGGGTTGCTATGAGTCAGAATTGGCTCACTGGGAACTGGTTTGGTTTTTGGCTCTCTAAGGGATCCTGGTGGCTCAGTGGTTAAGTACTTGGCTGTTAACTGAAAGATCTGCAGTTTGAACCCACCAGCCACTCCACCAGAGAGAAGACCTGGCTATCTGCTCCCATAAAGATTTCAGCCTAGGAAACCCTATGGGGCAATTCTACTCTATCATATAGGGTCACTATGAGTCAGAATCGACTCAATGGCACACAACAACAAGAAAGTTCACTCAAAACCTGGGAGTCTATGCTTCTGAGATGTTAACTAAGATAAGAGGTGGGGTGGATGGTGAGTTACCTGGGGGAAACCCAGAGCAGCAGGTGATTGGTGGAGGCAGCTGTTAGGGGTGGGATTTGGCCTGAATCTGAGGCTCAGTCAGAAAGTCAGCACAGAATGTGTGTGACTGTGCATGACTGTGTGTGACTGTGTGTGTGTAAGGTGCAGAGCCCACAGAGAAGGGGGCCAAAAGAGGGGTCTGGCTGTACTGAGGAGTGAAACTGGTAGGAACCAATGAAGAAGAACACCTTTTTTGAGCATGACACACTGAGCAAAATCTAAGACAAAAAAAGTGTGCATCTGTGGTTTCTGTCTACAGCTGATTCCCTAGAACCCAGCACCATAGCAAAGGGGATTATACACTCTAAAAGCCACACTCAGCACTGCAGAAGGAAACAGAGGGGGCAGATGTAGCCTGTTGATTGTCGGTTCAGGGGAGGAAAAAGTGGTGAGGAATTAGGAGACCAGGGTTTGGGTCTGTTCTGTGACCTTGCCTGTCTGTTTCCTCATCTGGCTGAGGGCGGCAGACAACCTTTGAGGTTCTCCCAGTCCTAATACCTTCAACCCTGGGACTGTCCTCAGACCCAGGAGCAGAGGCCAGAAACCCCAGAAGAGAGCGCAGAGAGCTTTGTGAGGGGGCCTTGGACAATTTCTCCATGTAGGAAACAACCAGGGAGTTTCCATAAGGCCACCCATAAGAAGATGAAGGAAAGTGGGCACACATTGGGCCCTGTGCATTGCTCCAGGATCTGCATGATCATGAAGTGGACTACTCTGGTTAACAAACTATGGAGGTTGACATATACAGTATCCTATAGAGTGGCAGAGCCGAAAGGCACTTCTGAACACGCGTTCCCAGCTGGAGAGGAAAGTGACCCATCTAATGTCACAGATTCACTTCATCGCAGAGCCAGCACCAGAACTTGAGTTTTCTGACCTAAGTTCCTGTTCATTCCAGGAAGCCATTCAGGATCTTAGCACCATCTTGGTAGATGTAGCATCTTGTCTTCCACTTGACAGTGGAGGAGGAATGTGGAGAGAATTGGGAAGAATGTGTTCTAATCCAAGGCATACCCTGAAAGATATTTGGTTCTCTTCAGCTTGTTTGCTTATGATTTTATTTTCTTAAGTGTAGAATGTAGACTTGAGGCTCTCTTTTGCATTCCTGGGTTTGGGAAACATAGGTTCCCCTCCTCTCTGGGGCACATCAGGAAAGGCTCTGGAGGATGCATGTCCACCTCTCCTTCTCTCTCTGTCGGTCCCAAATCAGGGCTTCTGCTGCCAGTGCCACTCTGATCTGTACTAGCTAAGGGAGGGGGCCAGGGTTGGGTAGAGGGCTGAGCTAGACCAACAGAGATGCAGCTCTCAGATCTATAGGTTTCTAACTTTGAATTGGACATAGCTGGTTGGGAAAGTCTCCTGGGATACTCCCCTGGGATATTCTGCTTCCCCTCTAGGCTTCCCTTCTAAACGACTTTTCAGTATAAGGCAGGCTCACTCAGAGGGCAAAACCACTTTTCCAAAATCTGTGCCACAAACTTTTTAACATCTGTGCCTCTCTAAGTGCACCTGCTTCTCTTTACATCATTATCCTGGTCTCCGCTCTTGAGCCTCCATCCAGAGCCCCCATCCTCGTCTCCACTCTTGATCCTAATGTCAGAGTGCCAAAGTATTAGCATATCAAAGCCTCTACGTAGGCTGGTCACTCTTGCCCTGTGGCACAGGGTACTCCCTAATCCACCAGGACTTCTAGGCTGTCAGCATGAAGCAAAGGCCACACTCTCTTCCTTTCAAGAACTTTCAGACCCTGGATCCAGTCTAAAAGTTGGTTATTAACTCACTTAACATTTGTAGAGCTCTTTCAAAGTGCTATCAGATAAGTGATTCTTGAATTTAATTCAACAAACATTAGTTGTGCTTTAGTTGCATTAGGTACTGGGTTTTCACAACAATCTTGTGAGGCAGGTGCATCTGGCACTTTGAGCCCCATAATATAGATGAAGACACCATCTTGGGAGGTGAAATGATTTGTGCAAAGCCAGTTAGGAGCAAACCTGAGACTGCATCCAAGTCTGATCCACTCCTGACCATAGTCAAGAAGAGAGCCCTCTGGGAAGAGGGGCACCATGCACAGAGAAGAGAAGTCTCCCAGGGGCTGGCATGAGAGACTCCACATGGGTAAAGATCTCTGGCTGGGCTGACTCTATTTCCATGGTTTTCAAATGCTGATCTACAAAAGAACCATCTGGGGAGCTCATGAAGGATACAGATTCCAAGGCCCCACACATGCTAAGAGAAACTCAGGAGATTCTGATGCTAAACTAGAGATCAGACTCAAGAAACATTTGTCTAAAACAAAACAAAGCAGATTCCTAAACTGAACAAATACTTATTAAGCACCTAGTATAGAGTTGCTATGAGTTGGAATTGACTTGACCTCAATGGGTTTTTTAATATATCTACTATGTGCTAAATAGTTTGGGAGAATTTTATTCCCAGCCTACAGAATCTTGTAAGCTCTGGTCCTCAGAGATGCTCTGACCCTAAATCTGACCAACCACCCCACCAGGAAGGTCATCTGTTGGGCCAGAATTTCCCAGGTCTCCCAGTTTTTGCTATTTCCAGTAGACATTGCTGCCCTGTGTTTAAGCACAGGCCAGCAAGATGCCACCAGGACCAGGGAGGTGTCCCAGAGAGGTAACTTGGGCCTCAATGGCATATCAGGTTTCATAAAAGGCTGCATTCCTTGTTTCCTCAGTCCCATAGTAGATATTTATTATACAGAAAATAAAATAGTAGTTATAGAAATATCACTGGAAAGGACCAGGTGTGCTTCCTATTGGGGAAATTTCATATACAAAACTCAATTGCACAAATTAGGTCAACTAGTAAAACAATATCAGGCAGTGGTTGTTCAGTGGTAGAATTGCTGCCTTCCATGTGGGAGATGTGGGTTCCATTCCCAGCCAATGCATCTCATGCACAGCCACTACCTGTCTGCCAGTGGAGGCTTGCATGTTGCTATGATGCTGAACAGGTTTCAGCAGAGCTTCTAGACTAAGATGAACTGGGAAGAACGACCTGAAAATCTACTTCCAAAACTCAGCCAAAAAACCCTATGGAGCAAACGCTTCAATCTGTAACCAATCATGGGGATGGTGCCCCAGCAGGCAGCCTTTTGAGCCATTGTGCATGGCGTTGCCATGAGCCAGAGGCCAACTCTACTGCAGCTAACAACAACAACATCAGTAAAACAAAACATGCCACTGGAGAATTATGTGAGAACGATCATCGTGGACATTTATAGAGTACTCACTTCGTCTAGGAGTTTGTCTAAGATACTGGGGATATAGAAAGATCTATAGGGTTTCCAAGGAGCAGCTGGTGGATTAGGACTGTGGTCCTTTTTGTTAGCAGCCAAGCTCTTAACCACTGTGCCACCAGGGCTCCGGTTAAAGGAATACTTACTCTTGCCTAGCTCAGAGGCAAGTCATCCATCTAAAAAGATAACTAACATTTTTTGGTAACATGTATTAAGTGTCAAATGAGTGGAACAGAGTAGGTGCAGGGGGAAGTCATATGGGAGAGTCACTAAAGGTTGAGGGTGTCAGAGAGGGTCTGACCAAGGAGGTGGAAATTAAGCAGAGCTTTGTCAAGAGGGATGGGGATGGAGATGGCATTCCAGGCAGCTGCTGTCAAATGGCAAAGACACAGAGGTGGGAATGTGCATGGTGTGTTTTGGAAACAATGACTAGTTGGCTGGAACAGATGGGTTTGCATACAGAAATAGTGGGAAATAGGCCCAGGGAGGTGGGCACAGCCTGGTATAGAGTCTTCTCGGATTGTATACCAGCAGTTTACCCATAAATGCATGTTAATAATTGGATTAAAAGGGGAGTGCAAGCAGGAGTTTAAGATTCTTTTGGAAAATAACCAGACTAAAGTTCTCTGGAGTTGGGCCAGGAAAGATGAGAAATAAGAAAATTATAATAATGTGAATAATGCAGCTCTCACAGATTATTGTGATGCTGTTCCACTTAATAAGAACACCACAAAGTGCAAAGAGAAAAAGTAGGCCAGTATGTGTCTCTGACAAGAGGGCTAAAAGGAATATGAAATTGACGACAATAGAAGAAGTACAAACTCAAGCAAGGTAGGGATGGAAGTTTATGGAGAAGTGGGTAAAGGCACCAAAAAATGCACACTTGAGTGTCCTTTACTCAGGTTTCTTGATAGCAGGGTTAGAATTAATGCCTTAGCGTGGCTTTTCTTGCCAAAACCACATACAGCTTGTCTGAACCCAACACATATTTCCATGGATGTCTCCCTTCACACTAGCTGATTGCTGGTCCTTGGAACCTGGGCACACTCCCAGGACTCCACAACTTTGCTAGTGCTGGTCCCTCCTCTACGCCACCCTGTGAACTCTGCCCCTGCCCCAGGGCAGGCTCGGCTCACCGCCTGCAAGACCTGGCCAACCACAGCCCAGCCTTCCCCACCTTCCACTTGCTCAGCATTTGGTGTCTACTTGGGTTGAAGCCTTTCCTTTCTCTCTGCAATTGTGGTTAAAAGTCCAGTTTTCTTTCCTCTCACTCTAGAATGTAAGCGTGAAGGTACAAGCGCATCTCTTGAGTTCTGTAACCCCAAAGCCTAACCCCAGGCCTGGCACACTGAAGGCGCTCAATAGATCTTTACTTATTAAATGGGGTATTACAGTAATCATGCTTTCTGAGATAATTTGGAGTTAGAACTCAAGGCCTGTGTGTCCAGGAGATGTGTGAACAAGCAAAGGTGCATTATACGGACTGGGGGCCACTGAACAGGGGTGGCTGAGAGCCTTTCTGGGGCTCTGCCAAGTACTAGGGGGGAGCAGGGCAGGAGTACTGGTGAAGGAGAAGTCAGAGTCGGGTGTGAAGGGACACAAGACACTTCTTTAGGAGCTGGAGCAAAACCTGAGGTGATCCAGGCACAAGATCCAAACTGAGTACCCATTTAGAAAAGAAACAAACCAGAAGCAGAGGAGAGGCGCTTATCATATGACTTGCAGAAGGCTGGGAATCTGGGTGGTGCAAAAGGTTAATGTGTTTGGCTGCTAACCAAAAGGCTGAAGGTTCAAGTCCACCCAAAGGTGCCTTGGAAGAAAGGCCTAGTGATCTACTTCTGAAATACCAGCCATTGATAACCCTGCGGAACGGAAGAACTAGATGGTGCCCGGCTACTACTAGATGGACCCTGATAAAATGGGAAAAAAATGTGGAACAGAACCTCAGATTCCTTAAAAACAAATAGACAAACAAACAAAAACAAAACAAAACAAACCAGTCTACTGGACTGGTTGAGACTGGAGGACTCCTAGAGACTATTGCTCTGAGATACTCTTCAAACCTTGAACGGAAACTAAAGCCAGAGGTCACCTTGTAGCTAAAGAACAAATTGGCTCAGAAAATAATAAATATAACTCATAAGTACTGTGTGCCTATAAAAAATCACCTATATGAGACCAAATGGTCAACAATGACTTTAAAACAAAGATGACAATGTAAACGAGCAGGGAAACTAGATTAATGGAAACGAAACAACCAGAGCTGAAATAATGAGAATGTTCACGCATTGTGAAGTATGTAACCAATGTCACTGAACAACTTGTGTAGAAATTGTTGAATGGGAACCTAAACTGGTGTGTAAACTGTTACCAAAAGCACAACAAAATATTTTTAAAAGAAGAAGAAAACCCTGTGGAGCACAGTTCTACTCTGATACATGTCATGAATCAGAATAGACTCAGCAGCAACCGGTGGTGGTGGCAGTGAAAGGCTGAGGGTGGAAAGCAACTCTAAAGAGTGGACCAAGGGGTCTGTGCCTCTGAGAAAGAGACAAAATAAATCATAAATTCTATGGATGGCTGGGATGGAAACTTCAGGGTGACAGGGTCTCCAGAGGAAATCCCAAGGTGGGGAGTTTCGGCTCCAGGTGTGTGCCAGTGAAGCTAAGGAGACAAAGGGGCTGCCTGTAGCAGGCACGATGGGTAAGTGGGCACATGCCCAGATGAGTTGAGTTATGCAGGACCCCGGTCCCATAGCCCACCTTTTCTGTGTATGTCCTGACTGTCACAAAGTGCGTGGACTCTTTACATGACTGGCACATATGTGCTATGTCATGTGCCTCTAAGGGCGGGGGTGTTGTCAGTAAAAGTGAGACAAGGGGGCTCAGGGATGTGGCTCCATTCTTTGGATGGTGGCGATGTGAATTCTCCATGATTACGATGCGGGGGAGTACCTTCTGGTGGGGGCATGTCAAGCATGTCATTTCTCAGAGCTGGGGACCTACAGCCACTGTGTGCACCTCAGGCAACCCCAGGCCCAACGTCGACACAGTTGTTCTCACACTTGTCAGGAGACAGGACGCAGTGCTCTACAAAGGGCACTGCCAACGAGTAAGCACAACACAGGTCAAATCATAACGTGTTGCTGCATCAAATCCTAGATTCTAAGGAAAATACGAGGTAGTGGCCATTGAACAGAGAAATTTACTGCAGGCGACCTGGAAGGTGGTATTTTATCCACAAATGTAGTTTTATTTGGTTTTATTATGGCAATGAGCACCTCTGTCCATTCTTCAGGGAAAGATAGTTTGAGAATCACTAATTTGTGAAAGTTATACAAATAATTGTTGAGCAAATGAACAAACTATTCACGATCCTGTTGTTTGTAATAATCAGAAATGTAGTTCAGGAAGATGCTACAAGCACAGTGTTGTGTGTCCATGAAACTATCATTCACTGTTACATTTCCCGCTAGTTTTTAGTGAATGGGGCATGCATGAGCTGGGTAGAGCTGTTCATAACAGGCTTTGGGGAGAGGACCGAGAGACCTCAGGAAGAAGAGTTCCCCGGGAATTCTGACGAGGGCAAAATGCTGGAGGGGGTATCTTCATGGTCTGAACAGATTTCAGTGCTGTCATCCTCGGAACCAAGGGGCCAAATTCTGGAATGGATGAGTTCCACTGCTGCTGTTTACCAGGTGACTCTGTCCCCATGGGAAAGACCACCGTGAACCCCAGAGACTGAGTGGTGCTAGTGGCCCTGACGTGGCTGACCTGAGTGAATGTCCTCGGGCCTCCTCTGAAAACAAGAATGATAGACAAAGGTCCCTGCAATGTCTCTATCCCCACCCATGTCCCACAACTTACGTGCTGTGACTGTAAGTGCGGGTGGGATGAGGGGCATGGCTGGGCACCGGGTGTCCCTCTATTCAGATCTCAAACCACAGGTTGCAAGAACAGGGAAGTTATAGGTTAGTGAACTGCAGATTTAATGCCTAAACTGACCCACATACAGAGCAGATGCCCTGGATAACTAGGACCCCACTTTCCCGACCATACCTATCATCTGCTTCTTCTCAGCAATCATGAATTCAGTCGGGACTCATCAATTGTACCTGTAATTTTACAAACATGTCTTTCTGGGTCTCTGAGAGCAGGGGCTTCTCTGGCCTTCTTTTTATCACCTGCAGACCTAGGATAGCATTCTGTAAACACATATACTTTGTGAAGGCCTTATTTCTAGTATATTTATGTGCGTGAGAGAGTATTATGTGCATGTGTGTGTATAGGTGTACATGTGGGTGTGTGTGCATAAGTCTGGTTATAACTGAGCATGTGAGCATGTGGATTGTATACAGACAACCAGGGTGAGGACAGCCAGGCATCCATGGCACAAAATTTAAGGAGGCTTTTGCTCTCAGGTCCGACTCTGTACTTGCTTGAGCCTTAGAGTGAGTGCCTCCTTAAATTTTGAGCCCTGGGTGCGTTGCAGCCTCCTTCTAGTCCCAATCCTGACTGTGTATGTGTGAGTGTGTACATGTGTGTCTCTATGTTTGTGTACACGTGTGTATGAGTTGTGTTGTATGAGTGTATGAGTGTGTGTTGTGTTTGTGTGCACATATGTGTGAGTGTGTGTATTACATGTGTGTGACATTTGTATGTCTGTGTGTCTTGGCAGCTCCCACTGGGCTTCACCAGTTTCTGTGAGCATGTGAGGGAGGCCCTTCCTCTCATTCACCCTGGGTCTGCTCGCTCAGAACAGGCCAGACCAGCATCCCTCAGCTTGGGTTGCTCACTCTTCCCTGCACTGTGCTCTATGAGGCACCACAGTGTCATGGAGAGAGCTCTGATTATGAGCGTGGAGGCCCTGCTCTGCCACAAAGTCTTGTGGGATCTGGGGCAAGTCACACCTCTCTCAGTCTGTTTCCTCATCGGTAATACATGGAGACAGGACCTCATGTGTGAGCCCCTTTAGCCTTGAGGAACTCTGGGTCTAGGTGAACTATTTAATTAACAAAAACCTCTGGGATGTGTAAGGCTTACGTCCTCCCAGGCACTCAAGTCGCTCAGTTCTAGAAGAGGCGAGCCCACAGAGAGAGACGACTCCTACACGATGTAGACTGCAAAATTTGCCACAAAAATAAAGGAAGCCTTGAGGAGCTGGGGAGGAGACAAAGGAATCACGGAAGGCTTTGGAAGGGGGTGGCATTTGAGGTGAGTTGGTCAATGGTAGCTGGGATATGGAGGAAAAGTGACCAAATGCTGCACAAATATTAAGTCCTAAATCCTCATAGTAGCCCTTTAAGGCAGTAACCATGAGTACTGTTTTACTGGTAAGGAAATGGGTTCCTGAGCTCACACAGATGGTAAGTGGTTGAACAGGATTCAAAGCTAGGTGTGTCTGACCCCCAAGCCCAGCCTTATAAGCACTGCCTTTTATTCTTCACTCAAGGGGAAAGATAGGTTTTCTGGCCTCAAGAAGGGCACTATCTACATGGGCAAATTGATGAACACACATAAAATAGTCTGCAAACAATAGAAGGCAGTACCTAATTGTGTCTACACCTCGTGGTACAGAGAGTGACTTTCAGGAGTTGGGGACGGAGAGTAGCGTGGGCAGGGGCACGATGTGCTCTTGGGCCTCAGATCTCCCGGAGAGATGGACACCTTCCAGCCAATGAGGCCCAGGCAGGCCCTGAGGGAAGAGGGAAGGAGAGCCTCAGGACAACAACTATGTCTCTTGGGAGTCCTTCCGACCTGCAAAAGGGTGAGCCCTGAGGCCTGGGGCAGGCCTGTCACAGCTAGGGGCACCTGTGCAGAGAGGCCTGTGGTCAGTGGGAGAGGTGGGATGCATGGGGCATGGGGATCTTTCTAGTGTGGGCACTATCATGTTGCCAGAGAATACTGGAGCTGGAAGGACCTGGGTTTTGTCTCACTGTCAAGGAGATGGGAAGCTTAGAGAGAGAAAAGTCTTACCAAGTCCGCAAATCCATTAAGTCACAGGGATTAAATACTGGAAGCACCCACCAAGCATTTTGATATGGCAGAATTAGGCATGTTTCCATAGCTTCTGCACCTATAGCTCTGCCATGTTTTGCCACAAGCTGGCCAGCCGCCCAGCCCAGAGCCCCCGTGTAAACCATCATGGAGCTGGGCTGATCCATACGCTGGCTCACATGCTGCCCTTCGGGAACAACGGATGCTCCAGGGATCCACCTGACTCAAGGAGACCAGATGAGCTTTATCTTCTATTGGTGACATGGTTGGTCTGTGGGGGCTATTCAAGATAAATTACCTTTAGTTCTCCTGCTGACTGTGTTGTTTTCGGTCCTTGGGCCTCCACTGAATTGTTTTGTCTGATTATTTCCCCCTTCTGGTTCTATGAGTCTGTCCTCTTGAAAGAGAATCACAAGATTTCAGCTCTCTGCCCTGTGAAGGTGCCTCTCATTTTGTGTCAGTCTGAACCTGCCATTTACCTCCATAATCCTGGCCCCAAGTGCCACCATCCCTGGCATCACACTCTGCACATGGTGGGCAGCACTCCACAAGGGCTTGTTAAATTGAATTAAACCACGGACCCTCAGATTCCGGTTGGTTCCTAGCTCGACTCCAGTACTTCTCCCACCTCAAAGTCCTCCTTCCCAACCTCATTCCTCCTCCTGGTTCCCACTTCTAAGTCACAGTCAGACACTTGACCTGGGCCTGCGTGCATGTCAGGAGGACACCGCATGCCCCACCACCTCCATTCTGGGTTTTCTCAAGAGCAAATCTCAGCACAGTGTAACAGCAGAACAGAACTTAAGTCAGTGGTCTGGTGCTCAGTTAATCACAGAGACCTTTAAGTGTCACCCAGGGCTTGCTACCATGCAAAAGCTGTGTATTATTACATGAGGTAGGAAAACATAAGACAAAGGGAGAGAGACAGAAGGGGGTGGGGGAGGAAATGCAAGGGAAGAGAAGGAAAAAAGATGCCAGCATAGAGGACTTGTGGATTATTATTATTTTTAATAAAGGCATGGTTCTGTGTCAATTAAAAACCAACACCGAGAGACAAGCCTTCCCGTGGCCCTGTCTTAGCTGCATACACAGTACAGTTCCACACCTACTTCAGCTCCTCTTTCGTTTAAGACCAAGTCTGCTGAACACCTAGAACATTCTGGATGCCAACATAAAGTCCATGATGACCCTTTCTATCATGGGCCTATTGCTTCCCCTATGACTGGGTTTTCTGGTAGAACGAAACAAGGCATTCCTTTCCAGGTCAGGTCACAGTAACATCTGACAATGCCTCAACCAGGGATTCCCAAGTATTCTTTCATTTAATCCCATCAACATCCCCATCAAGTCCCTGGGGGGAGTAAATGGTTAAATGCTGGGCTACTAACAGAAAGGTTGGTGGTTTGAACCCACCCAGAGATGCCTTGAAAGACAGGCCTGGTGATCCACTTCCAAAAGGTCATAGCCATGCAAACCCTACAGAGAGTCATTCTACCCTGTTATACGTGGGATCACCATGAGTAGGAATCGACTTGATGGCAACTGGAAAAAATACAAAACAAAACTATCACCCTTGCCCACGCGGAATACTACAAGATCTGCCCTAAATTTTAACTGGAACAGTTTCTCACTGGGTTTCAAGTGACTCACGGAGAGTTTCACGGGACATAGTAAAACAATGTAATGCTTGGGACTTTGCCCTGGAGATTTTTCTGGAGACTGTCTTCACTGATGACCACTCTATGGAGCAGGAAAAGATCTCTTGAGATGCTGCTCTGTGTCAGGTGAGGGTACTGGTTTTACTTATGTTACTCCCTAGAAGCCCAGCACACATTTTCATAATTTATACAAATGAGGAAATTCAAGCCCAGAGAGACCACCGACCTGCCTAAGGTCACACAGTGAGTAAATGGCAAGGTCTGGGTCAAAAGCAAAGCTTCCTGTCCTTAGTCCTCTCTTGCTGCCTGGGGCACAGTGGGCTCCATGATGGGGAAGGTGGGGCAAGGCCATCTTCACAGTGATTTCAAGAGCCCCTCGCCTTCTTGACACCTCCTGACCCTTGAGTTTATCCTAGGAATAAAAGTTCTGCTGTCCTTCTAGAGAAGGTGAAGACTCCAAACTGCAGCACACACAGAGGACCTGGGTGTGTGCAAACACACAGCTCATGGATGCCCTCAGATGAAACCACTTCTCTCTTAGATGTGTCACCAAACCCGCTCCCTGGACCTTTCTGCTGTGCTGGTCTGACAGTGACAGTATGTCCCTGTGGACGAATTAGCACTAACTACCCAGGTCACTTGAAAGCCACTTAGGAAAACAAGTGAAAAAGACAAAACCAATGAACATTGTGGCTGAAGACAAGAGAAGAAGGGAAGATGTTTTCTCTCTTGATCTCTCTCTCTCTGCTTAAACTAAAGCCAAATTTTCATCTGAGAAATGCAGCCAGCCCAGGAGCTGGACAGCTTCTCTCCACACCAAAGAGGGAAAATACTAAATCTAAAATACTTTTAAGCTAATGGTACCAGTTGTACCTCGGCAGAGACTCCTAAAGAGCAGACACCTTCGTTCTGAATGTCTGAGCAAGCAGCAAAGGGAATGGACCTAAACTTGAGGAAATGATATCCAGTTGCTCAATGGGCCACCACTCCTGGCCATGCTACCTGTGAACGGGGCCTCCAGCACTGGCCTCTGACTCGGAGGGCCTGAGCAGGGTCCTCCAGGTAACTCTGAAGCTGTGTCTGTCACACCCACTGACTCACGTGTCTCTGAAATGGATCTAGGCAGGGAGGCAGCATGTGGCTTGGAGGTGCTAAGGGAGGGAAGTAAGTTCGCCGTGGGCTTCTGGGGTGCCAAGTCCTGGCTGAGGCTCTTCTTACTCTCTCTGAGGAGGGCAGTGTCGAGGTGCCCTTGGACAGTGGTTTTTTTTGGTACAGGTGTAAATACAGCAGCCTTGAAGTACGTGTTAATAAAAGACCCTCTTCTCTTCCTTTCCTAGTGGAGCCCCGGTGGCAAAAATGGCTAAGCGTTCAGCTGCTAATTGAAAGGTTGGTAGTACGAACCTACCCAGCAGCTCTGTGGGAGGAAGACCTTCGATCTGCTTCCAGTAAGACTAGAGCCAAGAAAACCCTATTGGGCAGTTCTACTATGTCACATGGGGTTGCTGTGAGTCAGAATCAAGTTGATGGCACCCAACAACAAGGATCAGCTCATTCTCCCTCATAGCAACCTCCAAGAGGGTCGCCCAGACAAAGACCACTTCTTCCATTTGGCAGATGGGATAACTGAGACCGTATTTTCAGGGATCTACTTTAATTAAGGTTAGGACACTGAGGAAGTAAACAAGCTGACAGTTTGAAGGTCCTGCCTGTCCCTCTCAGTATAGGCCCATGTGCCTAGGTGCCTTCTTATCAAGGGTTCTATGTGGAGTTCCCACTGGGACTGCAGGTGTGGGCCATCTAGTTTTGCAGGGATTCCTGGGGAGCTGAACTTTGAGGTGCAATGGAAAGGGGAGTTGGAGTCAGATCAACCTTTCTGAGCAACAGTTCCCTTCTCTTTTGTAAAACTGTCCATAATACTACCTGCGTGGCAGAGTTGTGGTGAAAATTAAATGAGACAATTGCTGTGCCCATTCCCAGAAGCATACCACACCTGTAGCAGCCCTCCTCGATGCTCATAACGCTTCCATTTGTGGAGGGCACACTAAGCGCCAGGATGTTCTTGGTTCTCTGTGTGTCTGTTCTTTCTTTGGATAGAAAAGTAGCATTGGCAGACAAGGGAGGCTGTGAGGCTGGCTATGCAGAATCCTAGCAATACCTGGCATCTCATATGACATTTAGGACTATGGGTGGAGGTGGTTTCTCAGGAATAAACACAGAAACAGGACCCAGCAATACCTGGGAACTCCTGAACTCCCTCTACTTGATCTTGGACATGCCTCAGTAAAAAGAATCTGGTGGCTGCCCAGGCCCACTCCTGGGGAAGGATCCCCAGTCAAGGTAAAGTCCAGACTCAGTGAATCATGTGTTTAAAATGGAAACCTTCCTAAGAAGATGTTTCTGGCCCTTGGCTCACACAACAGCTCATTTGCTCATCATGCTCCCACCTAGCTAAGAGAAGGTGCAGGAGGGGCTTTCAACAACCCAAGTGGGCTTGTCTTCCTCATCCTTTACTCTGGACCTGAGGAAATGATTATGAACCCCTGAAGATTTACTTAAAATTGCATCGCTTCAGTTAAAATAAAGAAGAATGGATGCCTCTGCCCAGCCTATCCTGATCCACAAACTCCATCCCAGAGTCACTGACCATGCTACTGGGGTTGGCAATCCCTAAGACCAGAATTGTCAGGAACCAGGAGACACCTGGATTTTTGTTCCCTGTACTCCTTCTCCAAATGAGGAACGCCTAGCACCCCTGTTGGAAGCAGTCCTTTCATACATTTTCTAGGCAGAATGCCTTTTAACTCTCTCTCCAAAAGAACCTGAGCTAAATAGTTGCAGTCTGAACTCAGAATCACTCTCCCAAAGAGCTGTGAGTTTAGGGGAACATTCTTCTCTTTCAGAGGGTGGTTTACATCCCCAAGTCTATCTTTGAAGGGAGTGGGGGCTGGTGGCTCAGCCGTTCCTGAAGTCTGAGCTATAACAAAAGCAAAAATAACCTGCAGTCCTGAATGAGGGCTCTTCCCCCCCCTTTCTCTTCCATCATCTTTTTCGCTTTTATCTTTTGACTCCTTCTATACTCAGAACCACAAAGCTCAAAGCTTTCTCGGCTCAACTGAGAACTCAGCACCTCTTGGACTGATAAATAGACCAGCTTTAAAATGCTTAGAACGAAGACAGACCAACTGTGGCGAGAGAAAGTAAACACATCCATGCGCCAGTCAACCCTAGCAAGCTCCTCGCTGAGATTACAAACAGGTCTTGCCTGAGCTGGCGAGGATGCTACAGCAGACTGGGGGCGGGGGGTGGAGGG
>NW_004444155.1:2267363-2316511 GCF_000243295.1 Trichechus manatus latirostris
GTGGGTGGGGGTAAGTGATAACAACTGCAAGGCAGGCTTCCTGTGCCTCAGTTATGCCCCAGGGGAGAAGAGTCACCTGGGAGTCTGCCCAGGACCTGGCCTGGATGTTCCTAAGGATAACTTACTCTGCCAGCTTGTCCCCCATCCATTTGGAAACACCCCAAGAAAATGGGAATCCAGCTTCATTCTCCCTGATTTAAAGGGGCTCCTCTCTTTTGCCCCCAAGCTCTTCGCATGCAAGTGTAATTACCCAGTGAGAGAATCGGGATTTTTCACAAAATAGAATGTGATAACTACATAATGTGCTATCAACATTTGAGGAACTTTTCCTTAAACACCCCCCCAACACAAATTGTTTTTATGAGAACCAATTAATAAATGCTAATTCATTCAGGCATATCTGCACTAAATTACTGTTTCATTTAATTGCAGGGGAATTTTCCATTACTAAACCCTCCCTTGCTAATTTTTTTTGCATTATTTATCTATTTTTTCAGTTTCACTAATAGTGAGGTTGGTATGTGATATTATCTGCTGTTCATACATCTTAAATTTCTTTTTCATTTAAAATGTTTCCTCATTCTTGCAGCTTCACGTAATCTGGGAGAAGCATCATTAAAAGCAGACAAGGTTTTACACAGAAACGATTGAAAACTGCTCTGCTGGAATTACCCTGACAGGAGCACATCTTGTGTGATTGCGTCTCTTGTTCCAGGAGTGCGTGAGTGTGCGCGCGAGCGTCTCGACTTTTGGGTGATGTGGGAATGTTTTCCTATGTCTGTGAATCACAAGTCTACCTGTATAAAGATCATGCATACACAACTAAGGGTGAAGATTACAGGGGCTTTAATAATAAAAATAAATAACGCTCAAATCACTTCATAAGCCCCTGGAGCACAATGAGCATTTTCTTACTAACTGTTCGTGAACATCAAATCAAGATTCTGACACCCAGACACCCAAGATCTCAACCAGCCGCCCCCTAGACGATCTTGCCTCTTTTTATGCTTAGAAAAATGAGCAGGTTTTGGGGGGTGGTTAGGGGTTTCTTAGTGGCTGTGGTAGAAGTTTTGTGTTCAAAAGAATGTGTTTTAAAGCACGATTTTTATTTTCTTATACTGAATAAACAATGTTCCATGCACCTGGCTACCTTCATTTCGAAATCAGTTCTTTCATTTTCTTCTTTCTCCAGCCACCTTGTCTCTCTTCCCTCTCCTGCCCCATTAGTAGTTTCAATGTCTGTCTTTTTCTCTTTATTCTTTTCTTTATTTCTCTCTTGAAGTAAAATGTTCTAGAAGTTGTGAATGATTAAACTGTTTACTTCAAGGTTTAGGTATGAAAAGGCATGTCACCATAAGTAAAGTTTCACCTTTATTCCCAACTCCATCAATAATTACAGAACAAGGATAACTACTAGTAAATCTTTCTTATTAGCTTTTATGAAAATGATTCCATTTATCCTGAGCATACTGAGTTCTACTAATTTTGCTTTTAATCAATATTAAGTGCAAACCAGAGTAACTTGCTCCAAAATAAAATCAGCATATAAAGGGATTTTGAGTGCATCTATGGGAAAATATATACCCATAATCCAAATCTCTCACTAAAGGCTGAGATTTGAGGCCATGTAAGGGAGAGTGTAACGTACTGCTCTGTTAGTAGGTGCTCTCCTTTAAACAAAATGTCGTTTAATAATTAAAATTCCATTAGATTAATTTTTGCTTGTTTTCCTTCACTTCCTTTGTCCTCTTCAGAAAAATTAGGCAGAGCCCTTTTGGGTATAGACTGATAAAATTAATTAACTTTCCTTTCACCCCCCAAAAAGTTCCAAATAAATGCTTCCAATAGACATCAAAAAAGTGTCAATTAGAAATAATTACTTTTTATCAATCAGCGGGACAATTAAAGTGACAAAGCTTGGAAAGATACTTATCTTAAAACGAATTCACAAGGTAGCTAAATTATCTCCTAATTAACTTGCATTGAGGAGGGTGGGAGGGTGGACCATCTTTAAACAAAGATGAATTGAGGAACCCCAGTACCTCTTTACGTTCCTCAAGACTGTTTCCCGTTCCAGGAAGATCTTATTAAAAAAAAAAAAAAAAAAAAAAAAAAAAAAACCCTGGGAAGAAAAGAAATCTTTCCCAAATACTACATTTAACCTCCTTTCTAAAACCAAGAGGAGGGAAGCGGGTTCAGATGAGGGGAAGTTAGAGGAATAGTTCTTCCTTGTTCTTAAGTCTCATTTTACCCTTTGAATAACCTATTTTCAGTAGCTGGGGGAGGGGTTGGGCCAAGTTATTTCAAATAACTTTTAATGACAACTTGTTTTTACTAAACTCTCTTCCTCATTAATGCAGTCTTATTTACATTTTGATATTTATATGGCGTTTATCACTACGCATGCATCTTTGAATATTTTTTAAAAAAAGTTTTTGCATAAAAGTATTTTTGTTCCTCGATGCAACAAAAATCCGAGCGGATTTTACAGAAGATTCAAACGTCCATCGCTAACCAAAGCACGTTAGAATAATTTATTCTCAACATCCCTTCAGAATAAAACTGTAGAAAAAAAAAATATCTCTCTCCAAGGCAAGATCTCTCCAAGGATGAGCCGACGGTGACCCGTAAAGGCTGGGCCAACGGAGATCGCGCAACAAACTTTCCCAGCGGCTCGGGTTTTTGGAAACGGTGCGCCCGGCCTCGCTCCCGCTAAAAGCCGCGCGGCCACCAGCACCCTGGGATGCCGCTCCAGGGACACTTTTAAGTGGGGCTCTTCACGCACAACCGAACTCAGAAATGGGGCCGCCTGGGGAAAGGGGAAAAGGCACTAAAACTTCGCAGAAAATAAACCCAAACCAAACCAAACCCACTGCCGTGGAGTCTATTCCATTGATAAACAAGGTCAGCTCATGAATTAGCGCTAAAGAATTTAGGAGACAGTGTCAAGTAAACTGATCAGAAACACGCGGGGTGTCCTGTTCACGTTTTGCCCGAGGCGGGGTTCAGAAAAGAAACAGGAGCCTTTAGCCTTCTGAGCAGCGTTTTTGGAGACTTTCTTCTGGTTTAGCATTAAACTAAAAAGTCTTACTCTCCCTCCCTCGCAAATTTATTTCTTTGTTTGAGCTTTATTTCTTTATTTGTTTGGGGGAGGGTAAAGAAGAAATCTAACTCCCCAAGACAGAAAACTACCTCTGCTCTTGGGGCGCGGACCGCTCGGTCCCCAAACCTAAGCGCGATTTGCCTCTGAGTTAATAGGAAAGCGGTGTCTTATCCTCTGGGCCTGTTGCTGATTAAAAATAAAGTTAAAATTTTTTTTTCTTCTTTCCTTCTTTTATTCTCATTAACTCGAATGAATCATTCTAAGAAGGAAATAAGTAACAGAAACAAAATCAAGCCAACCTAGGGCACCGCCACACTGCCTCTGGTAACGTCAGCGGCAAAGGGTTCTGCTCAGCCCGCTAAATTCGAAGTCTGAGGGCACCCACTCCTCCCCTGGCCGCCAGAAAGGCCAGGGGAAAGTCGAGGGGAGAGACCGAGCTCCGGAGAGGAGCAGAAGCGGCCGGAGCCAGCCTGGCGCGAAATCAGGCACCCGGCACCGTGCGCTCGCCAGCGGGCACAGTTCAGATCGCAAGGCAGGGCAATGTCCTGTACTGTTACTCTGGTTTAGCTAGAGACTAAGGGGGCGAAGAACTTGTTCTGGCTTCCGAAAGTGGCCAAGGAGCGCAACTGGCGGCAGGGCGCGGCTGGCTAAGGGGCGTCAAGCAGCCCTCTCGGTTCCAGGGCTCGCCGACCCCGCCGCGCCCGGGAGGGGCCGCCGGGTCTCCACCCCATTGACGCTGAGGCAGCCCCGCACCGCAGCGGGCGGCCGGGACGGCGAGGGGGCCTCTCTCCGCGGGGAACGGAGGATGAGGAGAAGGCGTCCTGTTACCTAGGTCTCCGGCTCTAGAGCGAACCCGGTTGAGAAATCTCCCGAAGCCCCGGGAGGGGGTTCCCAGTACCCCTCCTAGCGGAGCCTCGGCTCCCCGACCCCAGGCTGCGCTGCACAGCCCGACTCCGCGGGGCGCTCGGCTAAATAGAGATCGCAGCCGCGCGCTGCGCCCGCTCCGACCCTCCTTATTATAACAAATGTCCCGTTTGCCTAGCGGGACTTCACATTCGCCTAGAATTCATCTGAAATATTGATTTCCTTTCACTTTGCGGGCCCAAATCGATAGCGCTGCGCCCTGGCCCCATAAATCGCTTTCCCGGCGGCCGGCCGGGCTCCATCCATCACCGCCGGCCGTGCGGAGCCTCCGCCTGCTGCCCGCAATTGCTCCTCGCCCGGGCGCCTATGCCCACCTTGCCGACCGGGGCAGACCCCGGGGCGCCTTCCTGGCGGTCCCCGCCCGGCCGGGGCCTGGAGGGTGGGAAGAGCCGGAGCAGAGGCCGGGGGATACAAGCGCTTTTGAAGGCCAGGGCCCAGGAGCGGGTGGGGAGGGGGGCTTGGCCCCGAGGGCAGCGCAGTCCTCTCGGGTAGGACGCCCAGCGCGCGGCTCTCTGCCTGCCCGGTGCCGGGCAAGGAGGGGTCCGAGAGCAACCGAGTGCGCTCCTGGCTCCTAGGCCCCGGACGGGTAGCTTCTTTCCCGTTGACTTGAGAGCTGAGGGTCGGTTCACAAGCCCACTCTGGATGCCACGGGCCAAGGTTGCGCGCACCCGGGGACAAGGACTTAGAGGTCTCCGGCAGGGGCTCTGCAAATCTAGCACCGGCGCGGCCCAGGGCCTAAGCGCAAGCAGGATGCCCACCGAACCGGCTGTACCAGGATGGTGGTGGTGGCGGGGAGGGCTCAGAGGACACAACTCTGCCCCCCCACGGAGATCCAGCCCCTAGCCGCTGCCTGCGGTCTGCAGAAACCAAGGCCTGGGGAGGCCGGTTCCGCCGGCGGAGGGAGAGCCCTAGAGCCGCGAGGCCGCCCCAACCACGAGTCAGGCCTGAGGCGCCCTCAGCTGCTTCCCTACGCAAGTGGATCCTGCGGGCCCTGAGCGAACGGTCCCTGAGCGAACGGTCCCCAGCCCCACCGACCCGAGCGCACGCACTGACGCACGCTGGCGGCGCGGGGGCTAGGGGGTCCTGGCCACACCGCGTCCTTACCGGATCTGATAGAGTTGTGAGGCATCGCCAGGGAGTCGCTCGCAGCCCGCCAAGGGCTCGGGGCTTCCTCTCGCTGGTCCTGGCAGTGCCCGCCGCCACGCTGCTGCCCTGCACAGACCCAGGGAAAGGGGCATGAGATTGGATGCCTGCCATCTTAGACCCCTCTCCCCAGGGCCTGTCCCTTAGGCTTTCATTGCATGCCAAGAGGAGTGGGAGATTTTTAGGTGAAGCAGGGCCAACCTTAGTCCAGAGTTTTCAGCATTGGAGAGGTGCTGAGGAAGCCCCAAACTCCAGTCCTGGTGTCTTATACCTCCTAGATACGCTAGCCTTACCGTTTTTAACTTGGGAGGGAAAAACCTGCCAGGCTCCTGGGACCTTCTCCCTTCTCTCATCACCCCTTTATCTCAGCCAGCTTTTGGCCAACCCCTAGGCGTCATACCTGGCCGGCAGCAGGCGCCCCCCTGCCTGGCCCTGCCCGCGAGGGTGCTCAGGGCCCTGCGTCTCTCCTCCTTGCGAAGTTTGTTTCCATCCACCGGCATCACCGACTGATTTTATCCCGCCTAGGCCCTGGGAGATGGGTCTGGCGAGGCTTGAAGGCCGCGGATTGGCTGGCTGGGAGCAGGAGGGTGCGGGAAGGGGAGGATTTTGCAAGGGGGACATGGCTGAGTGGACTCAGGAGTTAGAAACATTTGCTGGAG
Organism: Trichechus manatus latirostris; assembly: GCF_000243295.1. Classification (NCBI taxonomy): domain Eukaryota; kingdom Metazoa; phylum Chordata; class Mammalia; order Sirenia; family Trichechidae; genus Trichechus; species Trichechus manatus. The sequence goes on from NW_004444155.1 coordinate 2,273,193, forward strand.
CTTCTGTTACTAGCAAAGAGAGGAGAGGGAGGCAGCTGAGCCCTAACTCAACTGGGCAGGTCTCGAAATACTCAAGGAGTGGGAGATAAGAGACCTCGGCGCTGAGGATGAGGGTGCCTGGGGTCCCCCTGGTGTAAATGGCCACCAGAACTGAAAGACATGGTCCTTCCGTGACACCCTTTGTCCCCTCCTCTTACCCCGGTCTGCTCACTAGGAAGCAGCCCTTTTTTCTTATATGAGGAAACTTATTTTTCTGCCTGGTTCCTGATGTCAGAAGCTTGAACAGCCCCTGAACCCATTCGGTATCAGACATGATCCACGACAGGTTATTAGGTTAATGAAAATGGTCCCATAACCTTTTCCACAGGAACTTCTCTCTCCTCCCAAACACCTGCACAGCCCCCTGCCCTCTCTTTGCTCCTTATGGATTTCTAACTTGGGAGGGGAGTTCAGGGAAAGGGCTGTAGGGCCTAGACCTCACCTCAATGTGGGAGATTTCCAGCCTTAGAAAGAGACTGGGCTGAGGTGACGTCTGGTGTTTGCCAGCCTAGGCTAGGTGGCGGCCAGGGGGTGGATCAGAAGGGGTCTCTCAAGTGGGAATGAGAGGCCCTTACTGGGGGCAAACACAACTCCCTCTTCCCTCACAGGTTTTGTCCTCTGTCAGAGAAGTGGGGTACAGTGAAGATTGCATGTGGGTACATGGCAGCAGATGTTCTGGAGTGTGAGGCCTAGACACTCCTCCACTCTCAGACCAGACCCCTGGATTCAGGAGTACAGCTGAGAGGGCAGCCATGCTCCCTCAGAGCAGCTCCTCAGGCCTGGGAAGCTGTGCAGCCTGACGGGGGATGCTCAGGATGCTCTGGGATAGGGAGGCTCGAGGTGCTGGAGAGAGGCAGAGGTAGAGGGAGATGAAGGGACAGAGGGAACTGGGACTATTCAGGGGGATGTGTGTGTGTGTGTGTGCGTGTGTGTGTGTGTAACAACACACAAATAGTTTTCCCTAGTTAAAAAAATGTTTTGTCAGCTTAACTACTGCCTCCCTCTCAGCTTTTCTCATTTCTCAATTTAACAGAAAAGAATAATTTTGTGAAAAAAGAAAGAGTATCTGTGTTGCTAAATGGATCCTCCCCATGTGTAAAGGAGTCTAAAACTAAAATAATAATTGCTTTACTGTTTTAAAATCCTTCTCCAAAATTGTTATTTAAAATCGCTCTGTGTTTTCCAAAAGTCCAGAAACTTGACTTCTCTGTTATATTGGAGAGAGAGAGTCAAAGAGAGCGGTCTGAGGGGAGCAAGGCTTTGCACCAAAACTGGCAGGGTGGAATGGGCCTCGGAGGTGTTCCCCAACCTCATGGGCCAGCCTGTTGCTGTAGGGAAGCCTCAGAGTGTGGGGCCAACAGCACAGGCTCTCTCGTTCACCCAGCTTCCCCTTCTACCAGGAAGGCCGCACTGGAGGGGAGACCCAACAAATCTTCACCTACATAGTTTGAAATCCTCTGTTTCTTCCCAGAAAAAGGTCTGACTGATACTAATCACAACCCAATGTATCAATTCTTGCCAATGCTTTTCTCCAGCCCCACAACACAAGTATCCCTTTCCTTTCCTTTCTTTTGGGCAAAAGTTCTCAAGGGGGGAAAATGGCACATCATCAAAGCATTCCTCTCCCATTTGTGAGCTCATTTTTAAAAAATTCACTTTAGTATGAAAACATGCTATACAGCTGTACAGGACTACTTCTGAGGGAAACACACCCTCCCAGCTGGAGAGCTCCCCTTGTCCAGACTGCGGGGACCCATAGACATACAGGAGGGCACTGGGCATGGGCTCTCCTGCAGAACAAACAGGCAGGAGGAAGGCAGTGAGTCCCAGCAGCTGCAAGGGCTGCCACGTGGTCTTTGGGCCCGGCTCCTAATTAAAATTGGAAGTCAGGCCTGGGATCCTTGCTACTTCCCTATTCTCTGTGACCAAGTTCAAGGAAAGAGTCATTAACCAGCAGCTCCAACTCCGTCTCTCTGGCATCAGCCTCCTTTCCAAAACTAGGAGTTTGAAATACACATGTTGAATTAAATGTCTTTCACTACAGTTTTTCCTCAAACTTAAAAAAAAAAAAATCCATGGTTCTTTTAGCTAAGCACAACAATATTAAGCCTACCTTTCGTGTTATTTGAAATTTCTAAATAAATTTTGCGTCATGACTAAGAGACTCTCAGATCAACGAGAACTTCAGAACACAGTTTTTAAAAACAACATTTTTTTTTAACTTAGTGTTTATCCAGGAAAATTTAATTACTTGCCAATATTAAAGAAGAGAAAGCAGTTCTGGCTTGCCTCTAAAAATTAAGAGAGCTGGCCACAGATCTAAATGCATCTTTGTGGAAAGGAATATTCTTTCAGGTTTAACATGTAAACAATGCTAGGTAACTGCCTAATGCCAGTACATATTTGAGTTTGCATAATACTCTGTGGGAAACCCTGGTGGTGTAGTGGTTAAGAGCTACAGCTGCTAACCAAAAGGTTGGCAGTTCAAATCCACCAGGCGCTCCTGGGAAACTCTATGGGGCAGTTCGGCTCTTGTCCTATAGGGTTGCTCTGTGGTTTTTAAATTCTAAGTTAATCTTCTGGACACTCAAGATATAGTCTTTCTTCCCAGAATGCAGCTCAAATCCACTGAGCTGGTGATGACCGGCTAGGTGGTCAGTTAGGGTGACCAGATGTCCCGGTTTGCTCAGGACCAAGGAGTTCTCAAGAGGCAGAATTTTCAGTGCTAAAACTGGAACTGTCCTGGGCAAACCGGGGTGAGATGGTCACCCTTGCTGATAGAATTGGGGAGGAGGATGGTTTGGGGTCTTTTACAAGGGGCCTGGGTTTTAAATTGACTACTTGGATTGACTATTTGATTGGCAGGTGAACTCCTACCACCTTTTAGCTCAGGTTACTAGTCTCTAGGATGGTCTGTGGGCCTCTCCCCTCATGCACCCCCAGGATATGGAGCCTGGGCCCACCTCCTCCCCATTGACACAGGGTCTCAGAAGTTCTCTGTGCAGATTGCCCAGAGGCCAGCTTTGGGGGAAGACCGCTTCCCCAATGACTCGGCTTGCTGACTGGCCCTGCCACCTTTCCCTACTTGGGGAGCAACTCCTGGAACTAGTGTGCATCCTTTTGGAAGAAAACAGGTGTTCAGTACTTTAAGTCAGAAAATGAGCGATTCAGCCCCGGCTATGTGAAATTGGGCCATTTCTTCTCTCTAAGCCTCAGTTTCCTCTTTTATAGGATGCAGAGGCCAGGGCAGGCAGGGAGAAGGAAGGTAAGACCCAGCTCATAGCTTTGTGGTGAGGATGAATAGAATTATGAATGTGAAAGCCCTTTGAAAACTACAGCTCTCTACAAAAGTTAATTATTATTAGATAACAAAGGCAGAGGCCATACTTTCAAGAAGGGCAGATTAAAACTTCTGTAAAATTTTGCTGTAGAAGCCAGCTCCTTTAATCCTCTCCTGAAAGCACTGTGTTTTTTCAGGCATCTGAGCCACCGAACACTCCAGGAGAGAGCTGTGGGAGAGGAAAAGGCCAGTGACTGCGTGTTTGTGGGTGCAGGGGTCTGTGAGGGGCTGCTGTGGGCCAATGGGGGCCGGGAGGGGAACAATTAATATCCTTGAACCCAAAAAGAGGGGAGCAGAGCCAATGCCGGAAGGATTGGGCCAGCACCAAGGCTGAGCTTCCAGCCTCACAGACTTCGTTTTGCAGAGGGCGGGCTCCGTCAGCACAAGTGTTCACTGCCACCTTTTCCTCCTCACAGAGCTGCTCAATAGTCCCCAGCCACACCAAATTTCTACCCTGTCCCTATACTTCAGGAAATGGCTGACAGCCTGCCCTGAGGCCTCCTGGTGGCTGAGCCTGAGAATCAATCATTAATTACCCTACGCCTCCCATCCCCAGGCTTTCAAACCACAGAAATAGAAATTCAGGTCCCGGCAGGTGAAAAGAAAAGGCCCCAGGCTGTGGAAAGCAGTTTGGAAAAAGCCACCCATGGCGTTTGTCCAGTTGGGTTCGGTTGGAGATGTGTCCTGTGCACTTGTCTCTCAGGCTCTTTGCCCAGCCCTTGGCCCCTGGAGACTGGCACCCTGGAAGGTCTGGCTAGGAAAGTTTCCTCCGGGAAGCAGAAACGAAGGTGATGGAAGGAAGAACTCAGAGGAAAAGAGTAATGTATAGAGGGGATGACACAGGTCAACTATTTTTTCCTAGCTTTTGAACTACCAACGTTTTGGTTAGTAGTGGGGTGCTTAACACTTTGTGCCACCCTAACAAATAGAACTGCATTGGCCAGGAATCAAACCCAGGTCAGCTGCTTGGAAAACAGCTATGCTCACCACTATACCATCAACTCTGACCAGTAGTTAAATAACAAGTCACAAATCATGTGCTGGGCTCTTTGCCAACATTATCCTATTTTGTAGATGAGAAAATTGAGCCCCAGGGGAAGATAAGTAACATGTCCAAAGTCACCCAGCTGGTAGATGGCAGAGTGGATGCATGAATAAGCGTGGATAAGCACTAGTGGCCTAGGCTTTGCCTTAAGTGTTAGAATTCTGCTCACCCAGCCTAGCTCCTCTCACTCCCCAGCACCTACACAGCTTCTGTCAGGAAGGAAGGTTCTGGAATCCAGGGAGCAGCCAGGGTGAGGTCAGAACCCCATGGACAGGAGGAGAGCAGCTCATGCTGCAGGAATGCCCTCTCGTGGACCAGCCCCCCTGCCAGTCCAGGCCAGAGCAGCAGCAGTCAAGGCAGGAATCTCTCAAGCCATGCCAAGGCACTAGAGTGGGAGCCTTCCTGACAGCTCTTCTTGGGGAGGTGCCAAGGAAAAACCCAGGCCCAGAGCTTTTCTTCCGACTCAGGTTTGGCTTTGCTCCCTGTGGCCTTGGAACCCCAGAGGTTCCTGCTGTTTGCACAAACCACAGATCAGGGTGTGCCCTCCCCCAACCCCGGACAGTGCCCAGGACCCTGAAGAAAGCACCAGGGACTCTGTTGACTGGGGGAGAAGGGATGGAGAGATCAAGAGAATTCAGGAGATCTAACGTGTCTTTTGACCCCAAAAGTCACTGCCTGCTCCATGGGAAGGCTGCTGGCACATACTGAGTAGAGCCGTCCTGGGTACTTTTTCACGCTTCTTTGGGCCTGAGGTTACCTCAAGACTGTCTCCTACCAGTGAGAACCTCTTGCACTATGCTGCCTCTCTGTATACCCCCTACCTTTCCTGTATTTGAAGGAGCAGCCCTGAGGATTTGGGGCTCCAGACCACTTCTTTCCTCTCCATGCCCTCATGTCCCAGTGCTGTGACCACCCCTCCTGCACTGAAGCTGGTGTCTCCCAGCCACAAGGGCCCCCATACTAGGGTGGATATATCATCATCTTGGGGAAATGACTAATCATAGCATTTCCTTTTAATAATGACAGCTACTACTACTATTTATTATTAAGTGTTACTAAGTGCCAGGCACTGTTGACTGTCTGCCTTACCTATAACCTCATTTACTCTTCACAACACCCAGTGAAGCCAGATGTTCAGGCAACCGGAGGCATAGAAGTTACCCTAGGTCACCCAGTTGCTGAGTAGTAGAGTCAGGGTTTGAACCCAGACTCATCTAATACCTGAACCAGTATTCTTTCCATTAACCCATGAGGAGTCTTCAGGGCATGGGCAACTGTAATAGCTCTAAGAAAATGGAATAAACCAGAAAAAGAGGCTCTGTTTGTCAGTTTTAGGGGCCACAAGTGGCCTGTAGGAGCAGTGGTGGTGCCGTGGTGAAGAGCTTGGCTGCTAACCGAAAGGTCGGCAGTTCGAATTCACCAGTCACTCCCTGGAAACCCTATGGGCAGTTCTACTCTGTCCTATAGGGTCGCTATGAGTTGGAATCAACCGGAAAGCCGTGTTTTTTTTTTTTTTTTTTAGTGGCCTTTTGTGAAGAAACTTGACTCCTAGTAAGGAAATTCACACTTCCTAGGCCCCCAGAGGGGTCGGGTAAAGGAAAGCACGGAGAAAATCAAAGGTGGAGGTCACAGGGAGTCCTTTCTCTCCCTGATTGGATTCCTGCTGCGCTTGGGAAAGCTTAAACACAGAACACAGTTACCGCATAAATGAATGAATGAGTCATCCACCTATGTGTTTTGCTAAACTTTGTTTTAAAGATCTTTCCATTTTCAGGCACGTCATCTTTGTGTAAGGCAGCATTTCCTTTTATTTGTCCTGCACTCCCCTCTGACCCTCATGGAGTGTACTGTAGCCCTGGGGATTTCTGCTCACATTCTCTGTAATGTTAGACTTTGATCCTGTCTGCTCTGAGACTTCATTTTTCCAAAGAAAATCACTTCACTCAGGCTCACTCTGGTGGAGAGAGACCAGAGTCCCAGGAGGTCTTTTTCTGTTTGGATCCTGGCCACCCCTCCATAAGGTAGGGACAATGGAGGGGTGGGTCATGACTGTGGGCATGGCAATCTGGTGACAAAAGGTGGAATCCTGGCACATTCCTTGTATTAGCTGTGTGACCTTGTGCTAGTTAACCAACTTCTCTGAGTCGAAGTTTCTGAGTCTGGAAAGCGAGACTAATAATGGTACCTCTCTCATGCGATATTGTGGCGACTGAGTCAGATGAAGTATGTGGAGCATATGCGTTAGTGACTAAAAGTAAAACTAGCCAGCCACAATAAAGATGATGGAGAAATGTTGCTCATCAACCAGGACTCCAGGAGACACTGAAAGCTTCCAAAGTTGGCAGTGGGGTGAGGGGATGGGGAGTGAGACTGAGCTTACAGGTTCCTGGGACAGCCCGAGGCCAAGATCTCCCAAGAGTGTATGAGCCCCTTCCTCCCCCTCCACCCCCTGGTCTTTGAATGTGCCCCCCACCACTGCTCAGGCTATCTTCTCCAGGGTGCACAGAACTAGACTTGTGGACTTAGGACAAGCTCCATCACCTGAAAGGGTCACCAAGTTCCTCGGCCTGAGAACCCTTCTCTCAGAGAGGTTCCATGCTACCAGAGACCCGTGGCCCCAAAGGGAGGAGTCCAGATTATAAGACCCCATTCATAGAAGGGCAGGCACATGGCTGTGTGTGCCTCTCCAGAGCTGTGACTCTCCAGGCTCAAGTTCTTAGGGGTCAATGTCTGATCTAGCTACACTTTCTGATTAATTGGGATGCTGAGGTCTTCTCTATTTTTCTTTCTGTTTTTTAAATTTTTAATTTATAGACATAATACACCATAAATAATTCCAACAGTAGTGGTAGATGTCCCCCTTCTTCCAGCCCTTAGCCCGAGGTAACTCTGCATCAGTTTGATGTTGATCCTCCCAGAATTTTTCTATTTGTATCCATATGCCTTTATCTTAGAAATTATTACCTTTGTCATAATTCATAGGAACGTGTGTTTTAGCACAAATAGTAGCACGCTGTATGTAAGTTATGTTCTGCAAGTTGCTTTTATTCACTCAACAATGTCTTGAATATCTTTCCATGTCAGAATGTATAGCTCTACCTCATTATTTTTAACTGTTCCACCAGAGTTCACAATATGGATACAATATAGTCTAATTATTTTTCTTCCAATGAATATTTATGTCTCTTAATTTTTTTTAATGAAAATTGTTCCACAATAAACTCTTTGTACACATGTGTGAATGTTTTCCTGGAAAAGTGGAAAATGAGAAACAGAATTGTGAGATCACAGAGTGGGCATGGCCTAATTGGCTTTCTATAAGCCTAATCTGTCTTCTCTTTCTATTGCTCTTGGAGATCCCTTTAAAGATTGAAGGTAAGCAGGTAGGGCAGAATTAGGAGGTACCTGCAGAGTTTTCCTAATCCAGGGTCATTGTCATCTTCCAAGGCAGTAACCAATGTGTACGGAAGTTCAGGGTGGGTGTCCTGATTATGAACGGCTCTTGATCCTGAGAACATCCTTGACTTCCCAGAAGTAGCCAGGGAATAGAAACAGGTGTTGCTTAGTCCCCAGAGGTCCTAAGACCAGCTTCACAGGTCAAATGGAGGGACTGAGTTCAATTTTATGGTCTTTCCTTCAGGATTCAACAGAGACCTGAAACTCCATGCTTAGGGCTTAGTATCTCCCATTCTGGAGCCTGAGGAGGTATGAATTATGGACAGCACACTGAACTTGAAGTCAGAGAGATCTGGGTTTGTGACTCAGCCCTGCCACCAGCTGTGTGACCTTGGGAATGTCATTTACCCACTCTGATTTTCAGATTCCTCGTACTTAGAAAAAAATGTGTATAATATCCATATCCTATCAATGGGGTAGTATGAAAGTGATTTGCAAATTGTAAAGAAATGAAAAAATGTGAGGGATGTGTGTGAAATTTGAAGCAATTGTGACAAATATAATGCCAGGGTTACCTCGCCAGGAAAGTCCCTTCTCTTTCATTTTTTCCCTCCCCCATACCTTCCTTCCTTTCCATGTATTGAGTTCTACATTCACTGAGCATCTACTAAGTGTTGGGCACTCTGCTAGAACCTGGGAACACACTGATGACAAAGACAAGAATCATGTCCTTATGGAACAAATAGACCAGTTATTGCAGGGTAGTGTGATACGTGCTGTGGTGGGGTTGGAATAGAGAGTGGGAGGTATGGGAGCACATAGAAGGGCACTTCACAAAGTCTTGGCTATCAAGAAGAAGGAACCTCTAAGCAGAGACCAGAAGGAAGAGTTGGAATCAAGCAGGCAAATATAGGAATGGGAGAGGGCTGTAGGTAGAATATTCTGATATGTGCAAAAAAATTATATATATATATATATATGTATATATATATATATATGTATATATATATATGTTGTTGTTAGGTGCTGTTGAGCCAGTTCCAATTCATAGCGACCCTATGTACAACAGAACGAAACACTGCCCAGTCCTGCGCCATCCTCACAATCGTTGTTATGCTTGAGACCATTGTTGCAGCCACTGTGTCAACCCATCTCGTTGAGGGGCTTCCTCTTTTTGCTGGCCCTCTATTTTATCAAGCATGATGTCTTTCTCCAGGGACTGATCCCTCCTGATAACATTTCCAAAGTATATGAGACAAAGTCTTGCCATCCTTGCTTCTAAGGAGCATTCTGCTTGTACTTCTTCCAAGACAGATTTATTCGTTCTCTTGGCAGTCCATAGTATATTCAATATTCTTTGCCAACACCACCATTCAAAGGGGTAAGTTCTTCTTTGGTCTTCCTTATTCATCATCCAGATTTCTCATATATATGAGGTGATTGAAAACACCATGGCTTGGGTCAGGCACTCCTTAGTCCTCAAGGTGACATCCTTTCTTTTCAACACTTTAAAGAGGTCTTTTGCAGCAGATTTGCCCAATGCAATGCATCTTTTGAGTTCTTGACTGCTGCTTCCATGGGTGTTGATTGTGGATCCAAGTAAAATGAAATCCTTGACAACTTCAATGTTTTCTCCATTTATCATGATGTTGCTTATTGGCCCAGGATTTTCATTTTCTTTATGTTGAACTGTAATCCATAATGAAGGCTGTGGTCTTTGATCTTATCAGTAAGAGCTTCAAGTCCTCTTCACTTTCAGCAAACAAGATTGTGTCATCTGCATATCGCAGGTTGTTAATGAGTCTTCCTCCAATCCCGATGCCCCATTCTTCTTCATATAGTCCGGCTTCTGGGATTATTTGCTCAGCATACAGTATGGTGAAAGGATACAACCCTAACACACCTTTCCTGACTTCAAACCACTCATGTGTCCCCTTGTTCTGTTCCAACAACTGTCTCTTGATCTATGTATAGGTTCCTCATGAGCACCATTAAGTGTTCTGGAATTCCCTTTCTTTGAAGTGTTATCCATAATTTTGTTAAGATCCACACAGTCAAATGCCTTTGCATAGTCAATAAAATACAGGTAAACATCTTTCTGGTATCCTCTGCTTTCAACCATGATCCATCTGACATCAGCAATGATATCCCTCGTTCCATGTTCTCTTTTGAATCTGGCTTGAATTTCTGGCAGTTGCCTGTCGATATACTGCTGCAGCTGCTTTTGAATGATCTTCAGCAAAATTTTACTTGTGTGTGGTATTAATGATTGTCATGGATTGAATTGTGTCCCCCAAAAATATATGTCAACTTGGCTGGGTCATAATTCCCAGTATTGTATGATTGTGTACCATTTTGTAATCTGATGTGATTTACTTACGTGTTATAAACTCTATCACTATGATGTAATAAGATGGATTAGCAACAGTTATATTGATGAGATCCACAAGATTAGTGTCTTAAGCCAATCTCTTTTGAGATATAAAAGAGAGAAGCAAGCAGAGAGACATGGGAACCTCATACCACCAAGAAAGCTGTGCCAGGAGCAGAGTGCGTCCTTTGGACCTGAGGTTCCTGTGCTGAGGTGCTCTCAGACCAAGGGAAAACTGATGACAAGGACCTTCCTTCAGAGCTGACAGAGAAAGTCTTCTCCTGGAGCTGATGCCCTGAATTTGGACTTGTAACCTACTAGACTGTGAGAGAATAAATTTCTCTTTGTTAAAGCCATCCACTTGTGGTATTTCTGTTACAGCAGCACTAGATGACTAAGACAATGATGTTGTTCCATAATTTCCACATTCTGTTGGATCAACTTTCTTGGGAATACGCAGTTGATTGGCCAGGTAGCTGTCTCCCAAATTTCTTGGCATAGACGAGTGAGCCCTTCCAGTGCTGCATCCATTTGTTGAAACATCTCAGTTGGTACTCTGTCAATTCCTGGAACCTTGTTTTTTGCCATTGCCTTCAGTGCACCTTGGAATTCTTCCTTCAGTACCATCAGTTCCTGATCATATGCTACCTCCTGAAATGGTTGAACATTGACCAATTCTTTTTTGGTATAGTGTATTCCTTCCATCTTCTTTTAACGCTTCCTGCATAGTTTAATATTTTCCCTGTAGAATCCTTCAGTACTTCAACTCAAGGCTTGAATGTTTTCTTCAGCTCTTTCAGCTTGAGAACTGCTGAGTGTGTTCTTCCCTTTTGGTTTTCTACCTCCAGGTCTTTGCACATGTCATTATAAGACTTTGTCTTCTTGGGCTGCCCTTTGAATGAAATCTTCTATTCAGCTCTTTTACATCATCATTTCTTCCTTTTGCTTTAGCTACTTGATGTCCGAGAACAAGTTTCAGAGTCTCTTCTCACATCCATTTTGGTCTTTTCTTTCTTCCCTGTCTTTTTAATGACCTCTTGCTTTCTTCACGCATAATATCCTTGATGTGATTCCACAACTTGTCTGGTCTTTGGTCATTAGTGTTCAACGCATCAAATCTATTCTTGAGATGATCTCTAAATTCAGGTGGGATATACTCAAGGTCATACTTTGGCTCTCATGGAATTGTTCTAATTTTCTTCAGCTTCAACTTGAACTTGTATATGAGAAATTGATGGTCTGTTCCATAGTTAGCCCCTGGTCTTGTTCTGACTGGTGATATTGAGCTTTTCCATTGTTTCTTTCCCCAGTTGTAGCCGATTTGGTTCCTGTGTATTCCATCCGGGGAAGTCTACCTGTGTAGTCACCATTTATGCTGGTGAAAAAAGGTATCTGCAATGAAGAAGTCATTGATCTTGCAAAATTCTATCATGTTTCTATCACCAAGGCCGTATTTTCCAACTACCAATCCTTTTTCTTTGTCTCCAACTTTCGTATTCCAATCACCAGTAATTATCAGTGCATCCTGGTTGCATATTTGATCAATTTTGGACTGTAGAAGTGGGTAAAAATCTTCAATTTTTTCATCTTTGACCTTAGTGGTTGGTGTGAAAATTTGAATAATAGTCGTACTAACTAGTCTTCCTTGTAGGTGTATGGATATTATCCTATCACTGACAGCGTTGTACTTCATGGTAGATCTTGAAATATTCTTTTTAATGATGAATGTATCACCATTCCTCTTCAGTTTGTCATTCTCAACATAGTAGACCATATGATTGTCCAATTCAAAATGACCAATACCAATCCATTTCAGCTCACTAATGCCTAGGGTATCGATGTTTATGTGTTCCATTTCAGTTTTGATGATTTCCAATTTTCCTAGATTCATACTTCCTACGTTCCATGTTCTGATTATTAATGGATATTTGCAGCTGTTTCTTCTCGTTTTGAGTCATGCCACATCAGCAAACGAAGGTTCCAAAAGCTTGACTCCATCCACATTATTAAGGTCGACTCTACTTTGAGGAGGCAGATCTTTCCCTGTCGTATTCTGAGTGCCTTCCAACCTGAGGGGCTCAACTTCTGGCACCATATCAGACAAGTTCTGCTGCTATTCATAAAGTTTTCACTGGCTAATTCCTTTCAGAAGTAGACCAATGGGCCCTTCTTCCTAGTCTGTCTTAGTCTGGAAGCTCAGCTGAAACCTGTCTGCTGTGGGTGACTCTGCAGGTATTTGAATACTGGTGGCATAGCTCCCAGCATCACAGCAACTTGCAAGCCCCCACAGTATGACAAACATAGACTTTTCAATGGCTGATTTTTCAGAAGTAGATTGCCTGGCCTTTCTTCCGAAGTGACGCTGGGTAGACCTCCAACCTTGAACCTCCAACCTTTTGGTTAGCAGCTGAACGCTTTAACTGCTTGTGCAACCCAGGGGCTCCATCTTCTCTACAAGGTAGCAAAAAAAAAAAAAAAAAAAAAAAAAAAAAGTCGTAGGAGACTAGAGTCCCAGGCTCGGCTGTGGGACCTTGGTGAGATCACTCACCTTATCTGCGCCTTGGTTTCCTATCTCTGGGTAACTTCAGGCCATACTGTGGGAGGAGGACCGAGTACTGGCTCTCAAGTAATAGTGCAGAGGAGTATTTCCTAGCACTGTACCCTTGATCAAAAAACACTCAATATCTATGTTTTCTCATTTTCAGTAAAAAATGCTTAAGGACGTCTTCCTTTATAATATCAGTGACAACATTCTTACAATGGCTTCCAAAACCTGACTTTATCAGCACATACAGCCTTTCTTCCATGGCACCATTAGGTGGATTTGAACTGCCAACCTTTCAGTTAGTAGTCAAGAGCAAAGCGTTCGTGCCATCTATCTTCTTCTGTGTCAAATATGTGAAGCTGACTCTTACTCCAGACCTTTACTCTGTTATTGCTTCCCCAGTTAGCCCCATGCTCACTTCCCCATCTCCAAGTCTTGGGTCAAATGTTATCTTCTCAAGTGGACCTGCAAATCTCTCCTATCACTCTGCTTTATTCCTTTCTGTCATCTGACATGGAGCCCTGGTGGTGCACTGGTTGAGAGCCCGGCTGCACTAACCAAAAGGTCTGCAGTTCAAATCTACCAGCTGCTCCTTGGAAACCCTATGGGGCAGTTCTACTCTATCCTGTAAGGTCCCTATGAGTTGGAATCGACCTGATGGCTATAGGTTTGGTTTTTTGGTTTTATCACCTGATGTATGTATTAGTAGTTGGTAAGTTTTATGGGGGCAGGAATTTCTGTTTTGTTCACTTCTGTATCCTCAGTGCCTAGAACAGTGCCCAGCATATAGGACAAGCTTGATAAACACGTGTGCTTGCATGAGCATCTGATGGAATGAATGCGAGCTGTGGGGGTAACACAATGACCTCATTTTGATGTTGTGGTGCTAGGCACTGGGCGCTTGGCCGTTAACAAGACCAACACTTGTTAACTTGTTAAGTCTCAGCTGTGCCCACCCCTCACTGGTTCTTGGCAGCTAGTGGTAGAAGCAGAAACTCAGAAGCTCTTAACTTTGCACCTGGGGATGCTGCTTGCCTCTCTCTTCTTTTATCTGGGTAGCCTAGCCCACTGAGTAGGTTCTGGGTGGGAATTGGTCTGAGTTTTTCTCCCCAGTCAGGCCCCATACCCAGGGCAGCGTTGGTGAGGGGTGTAGGCTTTACCTTGTGTGCAGGGAGTGGCCTTCCAGGGGCAATGGGAGGCATCCAGACCACCTCCCTCCTCATCGGCACTCAGAGCCGCCAACCAGGGCTCCAAATATCTGGGCAAAGGTCACAGCACCTGCTGCCCAGAGGACATGTGACCACTTGAGCTCTGCTGGGTTAGAACAACCCACACAATCAGGTCATTGTGCTAAACACACAGTTCTTCTTGCCAAGTCACGCCCCATTCCAGCACTGCCAGACCCTTCTGGGGCCCTACTTTATGGGGCCCTGCACTGGGGGTGGCTGTTGTTCCAGTGGCCCTGGGGGAGGATGGGGTCTTTTCTGTGAGACTCCACTTACTCTGGCCCTGCTCTGAGCTCCAGATAGAAGCAGATGGTAGAAGAAAGAATTAAGCCCAACCTGGCTTCAGGCCACACAAGAAGTGCCAGATACTGACAAGGCCAGTACCGTCTGACTTCTGGTAACACTTTGACATAAACCATTGTCCTCCAACATTTGCTTTCAGTGGCGAAGACTGTTGATCACTAACCTTGAGTTTTCAGAAGTCCAAAGGCTTTTCTCTTGTCACAACTGAGTCCAGAAATTGCTATCAAGTCATTGTCCACTCCTGGAGGGGGATATTCCTTCAAAGAACAGGTTATGGATTCAGAGAACCCAGCTCTGCTTTGCCTTCAATCCTCAGCACATATTCCACAGAGAGGAAGAGACAGTAAACAGTGCTTGCGTACCAACCTACCTCTTCTCCTGCAGAAAGACTTCAGTCTAGGGGCCAGAGCTCAGGCATCTGGGAAGCCCTTGCCCATGACCCTGGTTTCTGAGCCCAGAGGGTTATATCTGTATCCCATGTTTTGTCTTTTCAGAGTCATCCTCCAGAGCCACACACACACCCCTGCCATGTGAAGGGACTCTCCTCATTGAATTGCTTTGCAATGGAGTTCCTGAGTATATTTCTTTCACTGCATTTACTGGGCAAGTGAGGAAGAGCATTGCAATTTTATTGAGCACTTACTCTGTGAGCACCAACTATGTGTGCTTTGTGGATATTATTTCTACCGTTCTAGGTGCATTGGAATTGACTTGACAGCAGTCAGTTTGGTTTTGGTTTGGTGCCTGTCTTAGTTATCCAGTACTGCTATAACAGAAATACCACACAAGTGAATGGCTTTAACAAAGAGAAATTTATTCTTTCGCAGCCTAGGAGGCTAGAAGTCCGAATTCAGAGCGCCACCTCCAGGGGAAGGCTTTCCCTCTCTGTCAGCTCTGGGGGAAGTTCCTTATCATCTATCTGCTTCTGGTCTAGGAGATTCTCAGCACAGGGATCCCAGGTCCAAAGGACACACTCTGCTCCTGGTTCTTCTTGCTTGGTGGCAATGAGGTCCCTCTCCTGTCTGCTCAGATTCTCTCTTTTCTATCTCAAAAGAGATTGGCTCAAAATACAACCTAATCCTGTAGATTGAGTTCTGTCTCATTAACATAACTGCCTCTAATTGAGCCTCATTAACATCATAGAGGTTAGGATTTACAACACATAGGATAATCACATCAGATGACAAAATGGTGGACAACCACACAATAGTGGGAATCATGGCCTAGCCAGGTTGACACACATTTTGGGGGGATACAATTCAATCTGTAACAGTGCCATTATCCCTAAAGAAAAGGTCCCTGTTACTTCACCAAAGAAGACATTCAGGCGGCTAACAGATACATGACGAAAGGCTCATGATCATTAGCCCTCAGAGAAATGCAAATCAAAACTACATTGACATACCATCTCACCCCAACAAGGCTAGCATTAATCCAAAAAAACACAAACTAATAAATGTTGGAGAGGTTGTGGAGCGACTGGAACACTTATACACTGCTGGTGGGAATGTAAAATGGTACAACCACTTTGGAAATCAATGTGGTGCCTCCTTAAAAAGCTAAAAAGTACCATACCATCCAGAAATCCCACTTCTTGGAATGTATCTTAGAGAAATAAGAGCCGTCACACGAATAGATATACGCACACCCATGTTCATTGCAGCACTATTCCCAATAGCAAAAAGATGGAAACAACCCAGAAGCCCATCAACGGATAAATGGATAAACAAATTATGGCATATTCACACAATGGAATACCACGCAACGCTAAAGAATACCGATGAATCTGCGAAACATCTCATAACTGGGTGAATCTGGAAGGCATTATACTGAGTGAAATTAGTCAGTCACAAAAGGACAAATATTGTATGAGACCACTATTATAAGAACTCAAGAAAAGGTTTAAACACAGAAGAAAACATTCTTTGATGGTTACGAGGGTGGGGAGTGAGGGAGAGGGGAATTCACTAACTAGATAGTAGACAAGAATTATCTTGGATGAAGGGAAGGACAACATACACTATAGGGGAAGTCAGCACAACTGGACTAAATCAAAAGCTAAGAAATTTCTTGAACACAGCCAAATACTTTGAGGGACAGCGTAGCAGGGTTGGGGGTCTGGGGATCATGGTTTCAGGGGATAGCTAGGTCAATTGGCATAATGAAGTTTATTAAGAAAATATTCTGCATCCCACTTTGGTGACTGGCTCTGGGGTCTTAAAAGCTAGTGAGCCACCATCTAAGATGCATCAGTTGGTCCCAACTCACCTGGAGCAAAGGAGAATGAAGAACACCAAAGACAAAGAAAATATTAGCCCAAGAGACAAAAGGGCCACATAAACCAGAGACTCCACCAGCCTGAGACCAGAAGAACTAGATGGTGCCCAGCTACCAGCAATGACCTCCGTAAGAGGGAACACAACAGAGAGTCCCTGATAGAGCAGGAGAAAAGTAGGGTGCAGAACTCAAACTCATGTAAAAAGACCAGACTTAATGGTCTGACCGAGACTGGAGGAACCCCAGAAGACATGGCCCCTGGACTCTCTGTTAACCCAGAACTAAAACCATTCCCAAAGCCAACTCTCCAGACAAAGAATAGACTGGACTATAAGACATCCAATGATACTCATGAAGAGTGTGCTTCTTAGCTCAAGTAGATACATGAGACTAAATGGGCAGCTCCTGTCTGGAGGTGAGATGAGAAGGTAGAAAGGGATAGGAGCTAGTTGAATGGACACAGGAAATCTGGGGTGGAAAGGAGGAAAGTGTGGCCACATTATAAGGATAGCAACTAGGGTCACATAACATTTTTGTATGAGAAACTAACTTGAGCTGTAAACTTTCACCTAAAGCACAATAAAAGAAAAGGGCCCTGTGACCTTGAGTTTTGGAGTTGGACAGTCTTGGAGGCTTCCCTCTACATTTACCGTAGGACCCTTAACAAATTATTTAGCTTTTTTGGAGTCCCAGTTGCCTTAACTGGGAAATGGAGATAATTAGAATACCTAAATTTTGAGGGTTGTGTGAGAATTAAATGAGATGATATGTGCAAAGACATGGTGCAGGGCTTGTTAAGGGCTCTGCACATTTTAGGGATAATGATGATGATGAAGAAGAAATAGTGTTGGCTCTGAAAGGCTCCCCTGATGTTATCCTTAGCTTCACTGCTGCTTGGAATTTCTGGCTGGGCAGCAGAAAGACCCTCAAGCTGGCAGTCCTGGGAGACCTGATTCCATTTCTCACTTCTCCCAACACCTTCCTTTCTGGGATTTGAGAGTTGAACCTCGGTGGCGCTGGCCAGTGGCCAATGTCTGAGTGATTCCAGAGGACTGAAGAGCCCCTTGCTTTCCTCAGGCTCCAGCCCTCTCCCCTAACTCAGTCCAGTCAATTTGCCCCTCTTCTCCCTGCTGAAGGCGGGATCAGAGGTGGGAGGAAAGGGATGTCAGAGAAGGGGCCTTGAGGAAAGCGCAAGCCCCTCCTCTCCGCCACCAAGGAGAGCGACAGACTTGCTCTAGTTCCCTCCACCCACCGGCTGGTTCTCCAGGTGCCTTTCTTTAATTAAAAGTATTTAGCTTCCCGCTACAATGGCCCTCATTTGCATGGGTTCCTCCTTTTATGCAGTCTGAAGGAGCCAGCAGGTGAATAGAGCGCCGTCGTTGGGCAGCATCCCGGGACAGCCCAGCGAGCTGAGCTCGCCCTGTTTCCCCGCGCGTCTCCCGGGACTCCGCACCGCAGCGGCGGCTGTCACGACGAGCGGGCTGGGAGCCGTCAGGTTTCCAGCCTCTCAGCACCTGGGCCTGGCTCAGGAAACGGACCCGGGGCGGGAAGAGAGGCACCTGGGGTTCCCAGACTTGGACGCGCAGGCGTGGCTCCTGCTGTGAAGCTCATTGACAGACTAGGTCTCCATTGGTCCTTAAGGCCAGGGATGGGGGCCTTTGCATCTCTGTAACCTTTAGGGCTAGTCCTCGGCATATATCTGAAAGAAGGAAGAAGGCAGGTGTTTGGATCACCTATGTGACACAAACGGTTAAGCACTCAACTACTAGCCCAAAGATTGGCGGTTGGAACATACACAGAGGTGCCTGGAAGACAGGCCTGGCGATCTGCTTCTGAAAGGTCACGGCCTTGAAAACCCTATGGAGCAGCAGTTCTGCTCTGCACACATGGGGTCGCCATGAGTCAGAATGGACTCCACAGCCACTAACAACTTGTGTCAGGTGCTGGACTGAATTCTAGTGGGTATTTCAGGAAAGAATGAGACACAGCTCCTGTCCTGAAAGAACTAAAAGCTAGTCAGGATAAGTATGTATTGGAAATTACACAAAGAGCTATGACACTAGGTTAAAAGCTGCAGGAAGGGTTCACACTAGGGGCACTGCAGTTCAGGGAAGAGCCAGAAGCCAACGGAGGGCACTTCTTCAACATCAGATCCTTTCATATTAATTGTTTTGAACAAATGAAGATTCTGATGCTTACAAAAATCAGACAGCTTCACCAAGGTCATATAGATAGTGGGAAGCATGCCTGGGGTTCACACCCAGACCGGCTTGCTCCCCAGGCCCATCTTTGCCCACTCAGGAGGACAGAAAGTGCCAGCCTGAGGAGACCAGACTCCTGCCCCCTAAGGTGCTCGTGCTCTGATGGAGAAGGTGAGGCATGGACGCTGGGGAATCCAGATCAAGGTCTTTGCTTCTGACTCCACAGTAACCTCTACCTCATGGTTCTGGCTTCCTCATCAGATACAAAGTTTTCTCTATAGCCTCCCTCCAGCCTGCTCACTGCCCTAATCTAGTCTTCCTCATCACTGGGCCAATGCTTCCCCAGTGTTTTAGGGCTCAAAAGACTGTTGTTTACAGGACAGGCCAGATTCATTCAGGGAAGGAGAGGGGATGCAGAGAGAGTGCCTTTGTCTCTGTTTACCATTTTTGTCCCTTTCCCCAGGTTGATTCTAAAGATCCATCCGCCCAACCTCTGTAAACTAGTCCAGTTTTTCCTTTACTACAAATCCCTCTTCAGTTCCCTGGACTAGAGGATAGGCACCATGGAGATATGGGACTACCATGTTTTGTTCTCATGCGTACTATCTAATATAGAGTAGAAAACCAACAAACATCAAGTGAATGAATGAATGGGTCATAAATTGGGCCCAGAATTAGACTGAGACTTCCATGTTAAAGACAAAGGAGGAAAGAGAGATGAGCCAAAATGTGGAAGGAGTTTGGAACCTCTTAGTCACATGCTTGTTTCACACTAATTCTGTAGTCTTGCCACGTTTAGATATCTTGGCACCAGCCCCTCCTGCAATACTCCTGAGGAAAGCAGCTGTGATTGTGTGTCAACTTGGCTGGGCCATGATTCTCAGTGTTTTGGCAGTTTATAATGTTGCGATCACTTCCCTGATGAAATGCGGTACGTGATCACCCCCATGATGGAATCTGCTGAGTGGTACCCATGGGAGCGTTCCTGCTGATCTTGAGATGTGTAGATCTTCACAGCTTGCTACAGCCCTGCTCTCCAGCTGCCAATCTCAGGTTTTCCAGCCTCTGCAGCTACATGGATCAGCAGAAGTTTGTAACCACCCTGCTTTCCGGCCTGCTGATCTTGGGTTCACCAGCCCCTGAGGTTACTTGAGTCAGGAGAATCCTCTTTCCTGCCCCACGGACTTGGGACATTATCCAGACTCTAAAAATCTCGTAAGCCATTTCCTTGATGTAAATCTCTGTCTATATATACGCTTTACTGGTTTTGCTTCTCTAGAGAACCCAGCCTAAGACAGCAGGCAATAGTCCCACTCGCTTCACTCTGTGAAGCCTCTGAAAACTGGTAGTCCAAGGGGCCTCCTTTGCCCTCTATAACCAGGCTAGACAGAGACTCAGTTAACAGTATTCTAGATTCAGGGTAGACGCTGGCAGGAGAGGGCAAGGTGAGCTCAGGAGTTATTTTAGAGGTGTGCTTTTTCTGTGCTTTTTCAGTAGCGTTCTCTTTCCCTGCCAGCTGGTGAAACACATGGAAGATAATTTTTTTTTTCATTAGTGCTCTTTCTTAGCCATGCATACTAGAATGGGGTGAGCTCTCTCCCTCTTCACATCTCCTTTGCCATGGATGTTCTGCTGAGTTGGGGAGGGAAGCCTTGAACCAATGGCATCAGCTAATGCCACCAGAGCACTTTTGAAAAGCATTATCTCATATGATCCTCTGAGCAATTCACCAGGTAGGGTGTTGATTTCTCTGTTTATAGATGAGCAAAGTGAGGCTCAATAGGCTAAATGACATGCCTAAGGTCACCTAACTATGAGAGGTGCAGACTTGGACTCAGGCCGTCTTATACCAGAGACTAGAGGGACTGGGAAAAGAGCAACTGGAAGGGAAGCAGAGCCTGGGCAAGACTCATGAATCCCCAGGCTTTTCCAGGAATATGGAATGCTTTCTTTATAGGATACTTGAAAGAACAAGGAAAGCACCTTACTTGAAGGAACCTTTAATAGGTCTCTCCTCTAATTAAGGCATTGTGACTTTAGATATTATTAAAACACAAATATTTTTTGTTGGGAGGAGTGTGACAATATCAGTCCAAAGGCCCAATAGTTATATTAGCAGACAGTGGGGCATTAGATTACTTTTCTGTCCCTCAGAAAGCAGAGAGCACAACCTTCAGGGGACAGATCTTTAGGGTGGGAACAATTCGATGAAAGTCTAGGAGGGCTGGAAGCAGGAAGGGAAAGAGGACAAGTTTCTGAGCAGTGAGCTCTGTGTGGGAAGGGGAAGGTAGATTCTGAGGGCTGGAAGGAAGTAATCCCAGTAAGCTACCCAAAGCCAAACATACCAAAGACTGTGAGGATGGCACAGGACCGGGCAGTTTTGTTCTGTTATACATAAGGTCCCTATGAGTTGGAATCAACTCAGCAGCAACTACCAACAACAACCCAAAGCCAGAGCATGGGACTATCTTGTTCCCCTCTGTGTCCGCACTGCCTCATACAGTGCCTGACACACATAGTTTCTCAAAGAAAAAATAATTGAGGAAGAAGGTATGGGAGCAGGAAGAGAATCTGGAAGGAAAATTGTTTGTAGATGATTTCTATTTTAGGGTTGCAGCTGTGTGAGAGAGGGGGTGGGATGGAACACATTCATGTCAGTATGAGCTGCAGCCCTAGTTTTCTCAACAGCACCTTCTTGACCTAAAAAAAAAAAAAGACATTTTCTAAAAGAGTAAATTGATTTTAATGGTGAATATCTAATCACCATTGGCCTGGGAGTGGGTTGTGCTGAGGGTGGGTGAAGGGCTGGCTTGTTAGAATACACACAGGTCCTCACTGATGTGAGGTGAAAGGAAAGGTCTGGGCAGATCCAGAGGCTCGAGGAACATCCACCCTACAAAAAGGAGGCTTGTCTGACCCAGTGCAGACATAATAGCGTCAGCGGTGCCAAAGGTTTTTCTAGATAATGTATGCATTGAAACTCTTTAGTTGCAAGAGAAGGCAGAAACTAAGATCAATTTAGGCAAAAGATATAGGGAATGGGTTATAGAGATGCAGGGGTGGATCATGGAACTCAAGGTAAGGGATGCAGCTGAGTCTTAGAAATGACCAGAACCAGGACCTGAAAGGTCACAGGAGCTACCTGTCATCTCTTCTTTTTTTTTTCCTATCAAAGCACTGCCTTCTCTTTCTGTCTTTCTGCAGGCAAGTTCTCTTTTCCATCGTGCTCAAGGCAGAGGGTGGGGGATACAGCTGCCTACAAATTCCTGAGATTACCTGTTGGAGCTTCATGAAGAGATTGACCACATTCCCTTCATCAGAGAGAACCTGCTCACACCAACATGTGTTGCGTGACATCCTGGCTCAGTTAGCTCTCACTGAGGCTGTTGGGGGTTTGTTTTTGTAACTAGGAATTACAACTCTCAGAGAAAGGGAGGTTATGAATTTTGGGGCTGCATATATGCTTATACACCAGGAGTACTCATAACAGATGCTTCCTCAGAAGATTTAGGATTTTCCGAAATACCCGTTTCTCATAATTTACCTAATAAATCTGATTGAAAGGTTCTTATAATTTTTTTGTTGTTGTTGGGTATTGTCGAGTTGATTCTGTCTCATAGCGACCCCATGTGACAGAGTAGAACTTACCCATAGGGTTTTCTTGGCTGTAATTTTTATGGAAGCAGACCACCACATCTTTCTCCTGTGGAACGGCTGGTGGGTTCAAACTGCTGACCTTTCGGTTAGCAGCTGAGCTCTTAGCCACTGCACCACCAGGGCTCCGTTCGTTGTCACTTCAGGAGGTATTAATAGTAACTGCACATCCAAGATAAAGGTAGTGATATTTCCTCTAGGCTCATTTGAATCACACCACACCTGGATTATGAGTTCAGTTCTAAGAACTACCCGCTAAGGAGACTGAGAAACAGAAACATTGGGGACCAGAGGACCATGAAGGCACTCTAAACCATGCCCACTGAGGAAGACTTAGAAAGACAGAGGATATTTTCCTGAGAAGACTGAGGGGGGAAGTGAAAGTTGTTTTCGGGTGATTAAACAGTGGCCATAAGAAGAAAGAATCCATGTTGTTATGGCTTGAATTGTGCCCTCCGGAAAGATATGTTGAAGTCCTAACTGCTGGTACTTGTGAACGTGACCTTGTTTGGAAATCGGGTCTTTGAAGATGTTCTCAGTTAACATGAGGTCATGCTGGAGTAGGGTAGATCCTAATCCCATCTGAGTGGTGTCCTTATGCAAGAGGAGAAGAGACATAGAGGAAAGAGCCATGTGGAGATGCATCTACATGCCGAGGAATGCTTAGGGCTACCAGAAGCCCAGAGAGGCAAGAAAGGATTTTCCTCTGTGGAACATGATCCTGCCAACACCCTGAATTCAAACTACTAGCCTCCAGAATTGTGAGACAGTATATTTCTATTATTAAAAGCCACACATTTTGCTGTGGCGGCCCTAGGAAACGAAGACACCTGTGCTTGGTGAGCAACGTGTGGTGATTGTGGAGAGTTAGACTTTGGTTAAGACTAAACAACAAGTTTGGTGTGCCTAGCAATGGAATGGGCATTGCTTGGGAGGGAGTTAACTGCCTACAGCTGAGAGTCTTCCTCAAGAGGAGGCTGGATAATAAGGATATAGAGAGCAGCCTTTGGGATTGGAGGTTCTAACACCTCCAACCTTGCGGAGTTTAAAAAAATCACAAACTTAATTCAAGACTGCTGAAGCAGAATCTTGAGTTCCAGGGTAAGAAGAGGGTGAGGGTGCTCTGGTTTCTAGAATCTCCACCAAGAAATTCCGACGATTAACTGAATTTGGGAATAATTGAACCAGAAAATCTTTAAAGTAACTTCAAATTCTGAGTTTTGATGAATTTATCTATACCAAGTATGGTCCCTGGATCAGCAGCATCAGCATCACCTGAAACCTGTTTGCAATGGGAATTTGGGGGCCCCACCCAAGACTTACAGAATCAGAAATTCTGGGCATAGGTCTCAGCAAGCTGCGTTTTAATAAGTGCTGCAGGTGATTCTGATGTCTCCTCAGATCTCAGAATTTATTAGTAACTCTAGTTTTAGTCTGCACAGTAGAGCAATTTGTTTCATTGAGTTTACCATGTCATATGTTGTAACCAGCCTCAAAGATAGTCCCTAAACGATACCTGCCTCCTGATAGTCATGCATTTGTGTAGTTCCCCCACATTATATCAGGGTTGGTCTATATGACCACTAGAGCACAGCAGACGTGATGGTGTGTCACTTTTGAGGCTAGATTATAAAAGATAATATGGCTTCTGCCTTGACCTCCTTTGATGACTTGTTCTGAGGGAAGCCAGCTGCCATGCCATGAGGACACTCAAACATCCCTATAAAGAAGCCCACGTGGTGAAGAACTGAGGCCTCCTGCCAACAGCCACATAGTCAATAGCTATGTGAAGGAGCCATCTTAGATTTGGATCCTACAGCCCTAGTCGAGCCTTTGGATGACTGCAGTCCTGGCTGACTGCTTGACCGCAACCTCACGAGAAACCTGAGCCAGAACCACCCAGCTAAGCAGCCCCTGTATTCCTGAACCTTAGAAACTGTGTGAGCTCATAAATGTTTGTAGTTTTAAGCAGCTAAGTTTGGGGTAGTTTGTTACCCAGCAATAGATAAGTAATGCTAGGCTCTTATTCTCACATCTGCTCAGAGAAATCCTACTCTTGGCCATAAGAGCGTTCTATCACCAGAATGCATAAAGAATATTTTCACAGATAGAAAAGGAAATGGATTTCTTTTCTTCTTTGTTTTTTTTTTGTCTTAAAAGCACCACCACCCCCACCTTTTTTTGAAAAGCTTTAAACCTGCTTCTAGTACTGACATTGAGATTTGGTGAACATACATATCAATTAATTCATGGCATTTTAGATGTGATTGTGATCAAGTTCCCAGAGGGGCTCCTCCCAGCAGCTGGTCTGGAGACACCAGAGAAGCTCCACTGAGTCTAGTAGATGCATTTTGTAGTTTGGATGGGCATTCTGGTTGAGACAAGGGGTCGTCCTGGGGGAGAGGTCACATGGCCTTTCCTAGAGACAAGTCAGAAAGATGGAGGTGATGGTGGGGACAGCAGTTGAGGTTGGTGAGATTCACCTTTCTGATTATAACGAAAATAAACCAAAGGCCTGTCTGAGAGAAGGTCAATCAGGTACAGGGTCTTAGTCACTGCATTTTATATCTTCGTGTGTATATGTGTGGCTGTTCTTTCCACTAACTGTCTCGAAGTCTTCAAAGAATCAGAGACCAGGACCAGTGCTGGTCAGACATCACAAGTTTTATTTGTTACTTTAGCCCTAGTCTCTATTTCCCTTCACAGGGAAAAGTACCCCCAGGAAGAGGAGATACAGAGTGGGAAACACAGAATGAGGGACAGAGGCAGCACCTCATAGGAGAAAGAAAAACTCTGATTCCCTGAGGACTAAGGCAAAGGAAGAAACAAGTCCATAAGAAGCAGATCTGGGCCTGTGAAGGAAATCTGAGCAGTTAAAATGTCCTTCTGGGATTCCCAGACAGCGTCCTCTGCTGCTTCTTTTCATTGGCTGAACTCTGCCTGTAATTCAGCTAAGTGCCACTGGGTGGAGAAGTGTTTGGAATATAACCTCACGGCTCAAATGATTTTCCACAGGCAAGAGAACGTAACTGAGAAGATAGGGTTTATCCACCGTGATAAAAACTATTCCTAAAAATATATACATACGTATACAAATACATATATGTGTACATATATATATAAAACAAACCCCACAGAACACTCATTGTTGAAAAAGAACTCACCTACTAATAAGCATTGTAAACATATGAAATCTCTTATTAGTAATCCTCTTCAGGGCTTTGTTGCCTCATTTTTAAAGTGAAAGTGTTGAACAAAGAGATTTGTAATGTCCAGCTCTGAAATTCTAGGATTCATTTATAACAAGGCTTATTTTACTTATCTTTGTTTTCTCTTAGCTCCTTAAGGCTTTGGCATCTCAGTTGCATTCCTAACCCCTTCATTTCCCACAGTTTACTTGAACTTTGTCTCTTTAAACATCGGCAATCATACAAAGTTAATTTTCTCAACTTCTGTCTTCATTTTAAAATTTCTCTGTAATTCATGTATCCATTCTCCCCTTTTCTTCCCTGGTGTACTGGACAAGCTTTGAATGCTTTCTTAGTTTCTCTTAACTGCCTCCTTTCTCCCTCTTGTTTGGTACCCTGTCCATGATGAGTAATCCCTCCACTTCCAGGCTGATCACCTTTTAGTGGATGAAGACTGGATTACAAACTCTAGAAGGGTAGGGTAGCTTGCTCATTGTGGGGTAAATCTTGATTGGTAGAAAATGGGAGGCTGGAGGGAGATGGTCAGATAAATTCCCTTTGTCTTTTCAGTGAACTATTCCAAGGTATAATTTCTCTTTGCAACTCTTACAGACGAGCCCTGTGTACCAAGCAAACATGTTTCAGGAGTGACCTGGTGTGTGTCTTCACAGCTTGTTGTGAAGTTTCCATAGCTCAGTAACATGCGTGGTTTATTACAGTGCTTTTGCATCTTCCCTCACCTCGTTTTCATTTCTTTCCCTCAGTCCCACTGTCCTGGGCCAGATAAAGTGTCAACACTTTAACTCTTGCCTCACGTTCTGCATTCTAGAGGATCTAGGCTAGGACACCTGATCTCGGAAGATGAAATGTCCTCTCCTTTTGAAGGTCAGCTCTGTCTCTTGGACTCTCATTTGAATCCCTTTATACTGACTCTGTGCCTTTTTAACCATTCTTCTATTGTTTTGAAACTTCAACTTCTCCCACCCTATGGATTCCCTTCTTTTAGTCTGTAAACATACTCATGTATTTCTATGGAAAACAAACTTTCCCTTTACTTAAAGTGTTTAATGCTATCTCTTCATGGACAAATATCATACAAAGTTTTACTAACTGCCTAAATGTTCTCACTGCCAACTCATTCCTAGACTTCTTGTAATCAGATTTCTTTCCACACCTTGTTATTCACATGGTTCTCCTAAATCTTACCAATGCCAAATTCAATAGCTTTTCTCAGTCCTTATCCTTGTTACTGCCCCACAGTATTTGTCATGGTTGCCTTTTCCCTCTTTCCTGAAACCTTCTGCTAACCTGGCATCCAGGCCGTTGTGCACACCTGTGACTCCTCCTGTTTTCCAGATTGCTCCATTCATGCTTTATTCTCTGACTTTTCCTTTCCTTTCTATCTCCAATTCAAAGAATATTTTAATGTTGGGGCCTTGGTCATACTCTCGTCTTTCAACACACTCTCTCCTCTGCCTACTCCCCAACCTTCAGGCTTCGGCGCTCTCTTCTAAGTAGATAACATATATCTCTCTGGCCAGACTGTCTCCCAAGCTCAGGGCAAGCATTGCCATTTGGAAATCACTAAAGAGACTCAAAGATAATATATACCAAGCAGAATGCATCCTCTTTACATGCACACACATACATGCACACATCCCCCAAACAAAGAAACAACTTGTATCTCTTCTTGGCTTCCCAATTTCTAGTAATGATATCACCATCCACCCATTCTTTATTTTTTGTGCATTCATGTCAGCCTTTATGAAACTGTCCTGGGACCTTCAGAGATACTGTGATCCTTTGAATGTGGACAGGTTCCTGAAAAAGCGGGTGCAACTTATCCTGTGAAATGTGGCTTTTTACCATTATTGTGACTCATCTTTAGACTCAAGCGGTTGAGGCCTACGAAAGTCTGGCCTATGTCTGACTCCTTGGACTGAGACTCTCAAAGCAGCACTAGCAAAAGCATATGTGGTAGAAGACAGGTATAGTAGATACCTCTAGGCCTGGTTTCAGATCAAATGAGGCCCAGGGAAAAGTCTTCCTTAGTACCCTTTCTCACACACTGTTTGTTTTGGAATATACGATTTTCATATTAATTCTGCATTTTTCAGGGCCTCTGGTAGAGATCCTCACACATAGTTTTCTATAAATGTGATTGAATGATGGAATTTTCCTGGGGTGCTTCTCAGCCTCAAAACCAATACACTTGCACTCAAGGGTCTGTAAATAAACAGTTGATGCTGCTTCTCTGCAGTTCATCTCCCCAGAACCTTCATTCCCTTGGAGGCCAGATAGCATAATAATGGTGATGTTTAGGATTCAAGGCTGGACAGGACTGTAGAGATGACTGGCTTCAATCCCTTCATTCTGATGAGGAGGGAGGCTTTCTGAGACATTAAGGGACCTCCCCATGAACCCATGTGGGGTCTCTTTACATGGTGACTGCTTTTATTCACTTTCTCCTAAGAAAGGATAGCATCAGGGTCAGATGGCCATGCCTAGGTTGGGGCGGAGGGGCCTTTTATGAGCTCATCTACATGCCGTGTGTTGGTGGGGAACATGGTGCTGTCGCGCATTGTCATTCTGCAACACCCATCCATCTCAGGTAACACCCACAGCATCATGGAAATGCTTCTTGGAAGAACACCATCTCAGGGTGACTTTGGGGAGACTGTTCTGGAGACTTTGGGGAGACAGTTCAGGATCTGGAGGGCTCACCAGAGGGAGGAGGGAAGGAGTATTCAGGGGCTGTCATGTATTTGGAAGCACAAGCCTTTGGGGATCTCCTGTATTCATATGTAATTCTGACTCATGGTGACCCCATGTTTTGCTAAGTAAAACTGCACTACATAGGGTTTTCAAGGCTGTGACTTTTTGGAAGCAGATCACCAGACATTTTTTCTGAGATGCCTCTGGATAGGTTTAAACCACCAATCTTTTGGTTAGTAGTTGAGTGCTTAACTGTTTGCACCACCCAGGGACTCCACCTGTATATGTAACCAAAATATATGTTCTATTCTCAAGAACTCTGCTTGGAATTTATAGCTTCTTTTGATAAGGGAAGCCTCCTTGGATAGCTGAAAATCGATGTCAATCACATATTCAACAACTCTTTATTGGAGAACTGTTGTTGTGACTTGTCTTGATGTAGCAGTTTATACACAGCAAGACAGACCTGAGGTGCAGGTTTTAATTTCTATTATATTTTATTTATTTTCTGGGTGAGTATGTGTGTGTGTAGGTACACAGACGGTTCAGGCCGTCAGTCCAGGCTAGGCACAGGATGCTAACAGCTGGCAGGAGGTGCTGAGGGGTCTGGGAAGGCCTTTGGGATCTAGGACATTTGTTTGCAGGCAGGACCAGTGCTTCAGGCCCCAGATGGAGTCCAGGCAAAAGGAAGGCAGGCTGCAGTGTCAAAAAGGGACTGGCGGCCTCCCATCTACCCAACATTCAAGTCTCCCTTTTACATGGAGTCTTCCCAGCCCTTGATGATCTAGTCCTTCTTGAACAATTGATACTCACTGTATATGGATCAGTTGTCACGTAGACTCTTGGTGCTCAGAAGGATGCAATAGAGGGAAACGAAGGTTTAGAGAGACCAGATCATCCACCCGAAGTCTCACATCTGGTCGTAGCAGAGCCGGGATGTAAATCCAGACTTCCATGACTCCATGTCCTACCTTGCTGCTGCCTTGTCATTCACTTCACCTAGGTATGTCTTGTTCCCACCTGGGACGGTAATGCCTAGAAGCTGCAAGTATCTTACATTTGCCTGAACTCTGTGCTGGAAATGAAGTAAGCAATGAAACCGTTAGGTTCTAGACCTACTACGTGCCAGGCACTGGCTGAATAGTAACTCTTTTGATCCTCACAACAGCCTTACGCAGTAGGCACTGTCTTCTTAATGCTGCAGTTGAATTTTAAGTTCAAAGTGGTTAAACCCTTTCAGGACTAGCAGGATATAGCTACCATGATTTACTTTTCATACCTCTGGGGTTCCCTGGGATTCTCTTGTCCCACTGATAGTACATCCTGTCGGCAGACAAGGTCCATATAACAGTTTGAAACAGAAAAAACAGGATTGTGTGACAAATTACTGTTTTTACAGGGTAGGGTATTGTATGAGATGGTGCTGAATCATTGAATTTTTGGTAGGAAAAACATGTATTTTGAAAAAAAAATTTTTTTGATTCACATATGTTCCTTTGGACTCCGGGAGTAGAATTTATGTTCACAAGGGGTACACATATATACCTCTGAACTTTGAGGATACAATTTGTGGAATGAGGCATACAACAAAAACCATATTACCTACAAAAAATTCAGATACACTCAACGATTCAGCATGCCCTCCATTACTGAAAACACAGTATCAACAAAAAATTAAAAGGAAAAAATAATAGGGTCATGAAAGGGTTAAATAGCGTCCTCAAAGTCATCCAGATACTCGCTGCACTGGCGGAGGATCTGGGATGTGATGCCAAAGAGTAAACTCTTAACCCTCCAGAGAAGCTTCAGCAGATGACACCTGGGGTGCTGGTCGTGATTCTCTGTGCCAGCCCTGCTCAGTGCCGGGCAGGTCTGCAGCAGGCTCTGCTCGGCTCACCTGGGCAGGTGGCCGGGCTAGTACTGCATGGGTGGTAAGTGATACATGGAAAGCGCCTTCTCCTGCCTGACAGGCAGAAGATAAACAGCTCCCCGTTAAATCTCACTTAATGCTGATATTTATAAATTTATTCAGCTTGTGTTTACTGAATCGAGAGAATGCCTAATAATATAACTTGCTTCATCTCGCATATTCCTACTAATGAGAATGCAAGTATTGCTTAATTTTTTTTTCAAACATTTCATTTGCTTTCCACTCCCACCAACCCCAGCCTGTTGTTGTTTGCTTGAAATTTAATCTATTAATAAACTCTGGAAAGTTTGGGTCTCTTGAGTGTTACTGAGGAAAGAGCCAAAGTGGACCCAGGGTGGTAGTTGCAGCAAAGCCTCCAAGTGAGCACTATTCCCAGTTCGCCCCATGATATCAGCACCCATGGAGCCTAGGGGCCCACAAGGTGGAACGTGCTGCAGGGAAATCAAATGCCCCTTGCATCCTCTGCTGAAGTTTTGGGGTAGCTGCATGTTACGGCCCAGAGTTGGAGTATTTTGGGGTTTCAGGACAGGGAATTTAAGGGTAAAGGGCAGGAGGATGGTGTCCTTGGCTTTGGAGGGACAAGGAGAATGGCCAGAATGACCAAGGGAACATAGGCAAGATTTGTGGGGTTGTGATGCAGCTGTGTGTGTGTGTGTGTGTGTGTGTGTGTGTGTGTGTGTGTAAGAGAGAGAGAAAGAGAGAGGAAGTGAGAGACTCCACCTTTATGTAGTTTGAAGGCCTTCCCCTGACTGTTTACTGGCTCTGGAGGTGCAGTTAGGTGACACAGCAGGCAGTCTTCACCTGGGCCTGGATGAGTCCCAGGAGTGAGGTGGGGAGAGACGGCAAAAGATCAGCAAAGCTCTAGAGATTGCTTGGGCATATATTTTGACAGAGGAGTGAAGGTACAGAGAGCTAGGATCTCTTGTGCTGGGCTTCCTTAGGGGTGGGGTGGGTAGGAGAGGGGAGTGGGGGCACCAAGCTTAGGCCTTGGTGACCTGATTGGACAATGAATTGAGGGGAGGGAAGACCCCATGCAGAAGTCTGGAATCAGGGTGGAGTGTGTGGGGAGCTGGAACCAAGGAGGAGGAAGGCTGAAGGGATGCTGACTGGTGGGCATGTCCAGGAGTGGGTGTGATGGGGGGCACCCAAGGGAGAGAGGAGAGCAGAGACCAAGCCCCATTCAGGGACACAGAAACAGGGTCTGGGACAAGGAAGTAGAGAGAGGAGACGCAGGGATCCTGTGGCCTTGTCCTCCCCCTCAGCTGTTCTCTGTTCTTGCCCAGCTCCTCATCTAGTCCTACACCCTATATCCACCCCAGTGTGACTTGCTCATTTTTCTTTTTTCTTTCTCTTCCTTCCTTCAAATACCGTATCAAGAAACTAAAGCATTCTTTTTTTAAAAAAAAAGTATAATCTTAAATATAAAAGTTGAGTGGAGGGATTTTTTCTTAGGGGGCATTGAGTTTAAATTAACGATGGTAGAATGATTTGGAAAAGGATAGTGAGAATGGGTGTACAACTTGAAGAATGTGGTCAATGTCACTGAATTGTACGTGTAGAAATTGGTGAGATGGTATATGTTTTGCTATGTATATTTTCACTATGATAAAAAACAGTTGAGTGGAATAATTTACACTTTCCTGTCACCACTCCCCTCTATAGTCCAAACATACAGACAGCTGTAGACACTTTTCTTGTCATAATTCAGCTGTTTAGCCCCTCCCTGTCCTTGTGCATTGGCTGGACTAGATGCTGGGACGAAAGAGACCAGAGTGCCAGCCCTGACCCCTCTGACTTGGACAAACCGTGAACCTCCTTGAGCCTCACACGATCTGAAGCTCTAGGCCTTCCAGCCCTGCTCTGGGTGGCAGTTCTGTTCTGGGTGTCTCCCGCTGGGCCAGCAGAGCAAAGACACACCTGGGTGCAGGTGGTGGCACCTCTGAGGGCAGCATTCTCTGCCTTTATCTCATTTGAGAGACAGGATGAGCTATCTTCCTCAGGGCTTGGCATCTTAAAGGACTCTTGTCTTTGATGAGGCAAGAAACTAGGACCAGCTGGGGACCCAGGGAGGACAGCACCCTCAGGGGTGAGGATGGAGGCTCTAGCCAAATATGGAGGCCTAGTTTTCCCCAAGAGCAGGGGGTACACAATGTACCAAGTTCGAGTTCTGCCAGAAACCAGGTTTCTGTGCTTGAGAGAGTCCTTTCCCTGTCTGGGCAACAGTTTTCCTGTCTAATTAAGAGGGGTTGGCCACCAGATGACCTGTCAAACTTCTCCAGCTCTGTCTATGGCCTAACTCCCACAGCCACCTGCAAAGGAAGTCCTAACCCTGGTGTCATCTCCTCCATGCCCAGACCTGTGAGGGCAAGCCTGGGCAGTGCTAGGGGTGGGGTGGCCCTTTCTACAAAGGCCTGTCCATTCTGGTCCATCTAGTTTGCTTCCTTGAGGATTGGGGGCAGGTGGGTGACATGGACTCCAGGGGTCTTAGATAGCAGAGACCTATTTTAGGGTATGAGTTAAGAAGTCCTATGCCCAGCTGCTGCCACGTCCTCCTGCTTCTGGTCACCAAACACAGTCCTTTCCACATGCAGCCTGAATGACTGTGTACACTGATACCTCTGAGGTCTATCAGGATGGCCAGCCAGCCCAGACTCTTCTCTGTTCTGCAGCAGCAGCAGCAGCAGGAACTTCCTCTTGACACCCCTCCCCAAGCCTCCCTCTGGGCGTAGCTCTGTTTGGGGTTCCTTCAGGAGGAGGGGGAGAGAGATAGGGGCTCATCCTTTTCTTTTGTGCTTCCTCTCCCTCCCACTTCCGCTCCCCTCGCTGCTCCGGGTGACCTTTCACCCTTCCCGTGGATGTCCCTCAAAGGCAGCTCCTGTGGTTAATAACTTCAGCTGGCAGCCCCACACAAAGCCAGGGCCGGAAACCATTGTCCTGGGGACAATGGCAGAGCAGCCTAATAATGAGGCAGCCACAGTGTTGTCTGACATCCTATGTTGCCCTGGCAAAGGAGGAGGGGCAGTGGGGTTCGCCATGTCCTCACCTCCTGGAGCTGAATTATTCCCCTAGCGCATGGTGGCTCCTCTCTCTGAGGAGGCACCAGGCACCTGTGCCTCCAACTGGCTGCATTTCCCCGTGATCACATGCTGGGTAGATGTCACCCAGAGCCCTCCTGCCCGACTGCTGCTTTGGCTCCTTTTTTTGGCACCTGTGTCCTGGGAAGCTGGCACGAGTCAGAGCACTATCGCATTTGGCAGTGGAGGAAGAGTTGTGGGCTGGCTCTGGCGAGTGGAGAAGGGAAGGGAGGTTTCAGCCTGCCACCTGATAGGAAGCATATGGCACTCTGGACAGAGCATGTGCTCTGGAGTCAGCAGGCTGTGGTACAAGGCCTTCCTCACGCCTTCCTAACTGTGTGACCTTGGGAAAGTCACTTAACCACTCTGAATCACAGCTTACTCATTTATAAGGGATGGGAGAGGAGCGGAGAGGAAGCATCTGAAAAGTGACCTCAGATGTGAGTGTCTGTGCTTTCCAGGTGGTTGCCATGCCCTTGCCACTCTGTGGGTTACTCACTCTTCTAACTGTGGAATGGCCCTGCCTGAGTCATAATTTCACTCCTTTTATGCAGGTCCATGCCTTATTTCCCGAGCCAGAGTGTAAATTACTGAGCGACACTGTGTCGTATGCTGCTCCTCATCTTTCCCCTTCTGCCCTCTGTGCAGTGCTGGGCACTCGGGGATCACGCTGGAGCACAGGACTGAGTGATACCCTCTGGAAGAGGCGCTCCAGCAGGTTCAGCCTTGGCTGCTCACTAGAATTACCTATTAAAAAATACACAGAAACTTTGACTTAATTGGTGTGGGAGGGGCATTTAATGTGTGTGTGTCTGTGTGTGTATGTGAGAGAGAGAGAGAGAGGAAGAGAGAGAGAAAAAGATACGAGTAGCGACATTTTAACACACAAGTAAAGATACACCAATTTGCATCCTTAGAAAAACTGCCACCTCACATTTATGCCTGAACACAGCCCTTCTCTGGGGGAGAAGTGGACTGCTTTGTAATACATCCTTGACATTCTTGAATATAGTGTTCTTTATTACAGTTTTATTATAGGCAAATGCTTTAGGTTTAGGAATAGTTTTCTTTTAAATCAACTTTATTAAGGTATAATTTGCATATACTCAAATGCACCCACTGGAAGTGTAGAGTTCATGTGTTCTGACAAATGTATACATCTATATAACCACCGCTCCGGTGAAGATATAGAACGATCCATTGTCTCAGAAGTCCCCTTGTTGGATATGGGAATTTTAATAGCTTTCCAGGTGAGTCTGGAGGAAGCATGATGCTATGACAGTCTCGTCCAGAATTGCAGAGGTAACCCAGGCCAGTGTGTCTCACACGTCAGAGTGCGTGGTATCACCTGGAATCTGGTTAAAAAGCCAACTCAGTCCCAGGGCTAGAGCCTGAGACTCTGCATTCCTAAGAAGTTCAGCCCACACTTTGAGGCTGTGGTCCAAGTCTGTCATTTTGTAGATGAGGAAACTAAGGTTCTACATTGATGTGGGTGACTTGCAAAACTTGGCTTTAAAACTCCTGGCCCAATGAAAATTTCATACTCTTTTGTCCCAGAATCTTTCTGTTTTCATCTCTACTATAACACTGAATCCCCAGGAAGAGGCATTACCCAGATAATACGCCTCCCCTTTCCCTCCTGAGCATTGACTGTCCCTTCCAGCCCACTCCCTTCTGTCCCATACCAACCCGAGTCTCCTTCCTGGCAAGAGCCTTTCCCTCTGCCTGTCTCTGAGTGATCTGCCCATTCCCAGTCAACACTCAGCTTTCCTGGTCCCTTCTATTCCTCAGCGCGCACCAGTTCAATTTAATGAGCGTGTTTATTAAGCAATCACACTGGGCAAGGCTGATCCAGCTCTTGAGGAGGAAGATAAACCAGAAACTGATTAAGTTAACAGAGAAGACAATACAATACAGAGTGTATGAGCTGGAGGAGACCTTAGTGATCACCCAGCTCAGTCCCCTTATTTTACAGATAATATTTAGGCAAAATGATCTACCCATAATCCCACTGAGTAGGAGTATGTAGGGCAGACCTCACAGAAGAGGAGCGACATGAGAACTTTTCAGAAAGTATATGAGAGACTAGTGAGAAGACAAGACAGTACTGGTGGAAATTGGCCCTACTTTCTTGGAGGGCTGAGAGGGGGGTCTTGTGGACATAGCTGTCCTGACAGCTGACATGACCCAAGTGTGCCTGAATAGACATCTACTGCTAGAACACAGGATGTGATGGTCCGGTTCTCCTCTATCCAGATCCATTCTGAGCACCATATGCAGGGCCTTGACCTCCGGAGTGTAACAAGATGTGTGCCTGGGGCAGTCTGGAGATTAGGTCCCTTGAGGTCTGGTATCTGGAGAAGTGTGGTCTAAAGAAGAAAAGTCATTTGGTCTGGGGGACTTGGTGGCTGTGCTTAAACACTGAAATGTTATCACAGGGAAGATTTAATTAGCACTGTGGAATTCAGAAACAGGCAGGAAGGTTTCACTTCAGTCTTGGGAAGAACGGCGTTCTAATACCCCTCCTTCTCCAACAGATTGAGCCACCTCGGGAGGAAGGGGCTTTCCACCACTGAGTGTGGGCAGCTGAGGGAAGTGTCAGACCTCTATAGTTTCCCTGCTCATTTCCTCAGAGTCCATCAGGGGAGAGCCAATCATCTCAGTGGCTTCCTGTCCATCTTCATGTCTCAGGCGCTGCCCATACAAATTTCATCTGGCCCTGAGACATGTTTCTGATCAGGCTCCTCATTTGCCTCCAAGAATAGATCCACATCTAGAATTTAATGGGATACAGGCAAGAACACAGATGATAGTGCCGGTTTAGGGAAGAGGAAGGCAGTGGGGCTCTGCGCTGCACCTGAGGGTATTTTAAACCAGTTGCTATTGAGGTGACTCTGACGCACAGCAACTCCATGTATTTCAGAGTAGAACTGTGCTCCATAGGGTTTTCAATGGCTGCTATTTTGGAAGTAGATTGCCAGGCCTTTCTTCTGAGGTGCCTCTGGGTGGCCTCAAACCTCCAACTTTTCAGTTATCAGCTGAGCGTGTTAATTATTTACACCACCCAGGGACTCCTTAGGTATCTGAAAAAATAAGTCTGGAATTTAAATAAGAGGTTAGTGCTGGAGGTACAGAAACGGGAGTTAAAATAATGCAGTGAGGCTTG
Organism: Trichechus manatus latirostris; assembly: GCF_000243295.1. Classification (NCBI taxonomy): domain Eukaryota; kingdom Metazoa; phylum Chordata; class Mammalia; order Sirenia; family Trichechidae; genus Trichechus; species Trichechus manatus. The sequence continues at coordinate 2,309,663 of NW_004444155.1, forward strand.
TCTAGGAAGATCATGAGGCTCCAGATTACTGTGGATTGAGCATCTTCAGGGCTTTGAGGAGGAGCCAATGTGAGCGGGGTTTGGCCATCACCAGCTGTTTGGGTGAGCCTCAGCCCTGCCCCACCAGCTGTGCATCCTTGGGTATACCAAGAGTAAGTTTCCTCTTCATATAATACGAGGTTTTACTCAAAATATTTAAGACTTCTTCCAGCTTATACATACTAGAATTTAATGGTTTTAGGGAGTCAAGCCAATTTCCCATCCAGCAGGAGAAAGCAGGGGGAATGGCAGGGTCAGTCCTATGATTACACAGGGAGGGTCCTGAGGGAGAGGTGGATGACAAGTATGATTTGAGGTGAAGAGGAAAAAAGTGGGTTGTCCTCAGTCCTCTCAGACAAGTATTGCAGAAGCTTCTGCCTGCCTGCCAGCTGTCTGCCAAATAGAGTTGGATAGTCCCCACAAGACTTCACAGGGGTTGCCTGATCCACGTTCCACAAAGCAGAAACAACTGCTGGTTAATTATACAGAGAGGCGGTGAGGAGTGTGCTGTCTCTGGAGCTAACTCATAAGGAGCTGCTACTTCTGCAATTAACTTCTTGGTTAAATGTGTGGGGCAGCAAAATGGCTCCACAGGGCTTGTCTATCCCAAATCTTGTGCCCTCAGTCACCCCAAGGCTTCCTTTAGCTTGCCAATACCATGCCTGATATTTGCTCTCTGCTGGGAGGGAGGAGCTTTCTCCCTTGCCTGTCTCTGTTGTGCAGGGAGGGAAGTGACAGACAGCCTGGGCTCCAGCATGTCAGTCCCTTGCTCTGGCAGTGAGGCTCATGTCTCAAGAGCAGATCTTGACCTTCGAAAAAGAGCCCTAACCACAGTATGAATCCATTCTTAGGGGACATTCAACAGCTCGAAAACTCTTTGGATCAGTAGGCTTGAATGATATTGGGATGCAGTCTCTGAGATGGAAAAGCCAGGATGTCAAACACTTGGCACCCCAGCCAGCATTCTCTGCTGCCACCACACCTGCCACCCCAAGGCACTATTTCCCACTGGATCCATATTTGGCCTCATTGTACGTCTCAACACAGCACCCCAGTCAATGGAGTTGCTGCTTAAGATGAACTCTTGACCATCTCTGGTTTAGAGAATTTAACCCAACACTACAAGTGACTTTGGGTTTACATCTATGACATGTTTCCTCTGGCAACTTCACAGAATCATCTGTAAGCATCACCTCTGTTGGTGGGCAGCAATGGCATGGGTAATAGAAAATGTCTGATGATCTCATTGTCACAATGCCTGCACCAAAGTAAATTCACAAATGGTTTTTTAGAAATTGATTAGCAAAAGTTACTCATTTCCACTTTCTACTTAATTTCCTAAAAGAGAAATTCAGAATTACTTGGGGAAAGCTTTTGTTTGACAGTTAAGTAAATTGCATGTTGTTGTTAGCTGCAGTTGAGTCAGCCCCCAACTCATGGTGATCCCACGTACAATGAAATGAAACGCTACACCATCCTGAGGATCAGTTGTGGGTCACACTGTTGTGATCTGTAGGGTTTTCACTGATTGATTTTTAGAAGTAAATATTCAAGTCTTCCTTCCTAGAAATCGCATGTAGCAGGAACTTATCAAATACTTTCAATGAATGAACGAATGAAGTTAAAGATCTTCCAGTTTTTCCCAGCATTATGTGTGTTCTCTGTCTCTTCCTGAAACCTTCCCATCATTTTGAAAACCTTTGTCAAGTGAAAACAACCTCTCTATAAACTTCAACATTTTGGTAATAAGTTTTCTTGCTGTGGAAATATTTTCCATGCCTGCAAATCAAGTCACATGCCTCTTTTTCAGGGAAGCACATCTCTCTTAAGGTGCAGCTTTGCAAGAAGGGTGCACCAAGCACTATACAGGTTGAAAGCTGCAGCTGCTCCACCTTCCTGCTGTCCCACATGGCCAAGGTGCATGGAGGTGAGGTGGAGGGGGGCGCTCCCTGGACAGAAAGTGTTGTCCATTGCCATGGATTGAATTGTGCCCCCACAAAATCTGTGTTAACTTGGTTAGGCCATGATTCCCAGTATTGTGTGGTTGTCCTCCATTTTGTGATTGTAATTTTCCTATGTATTGTGAATCCGAATCTCTGCCGATGGTTAATGAGGCAAGATTAGGTTATGTTAAAGAGGATTATTGTGGGATTGTAACAGCTTTACTAAGGTTGTATCCCTGATCCAATGTAAAGAGATTTTCCCTGGGGTGTGGTCTGCACCGCCTTTTATCTTACAAGAGATAAAAGAAAAGGGAAGCAAGAAGAGAGTGGGGATCTCATACCACCATGAAAGGAGTGCTGGGAGCAGATTGCATCCTTTGGACCCGGAGTTCCTGGGCAGAGAAGCTCCTAGACCAAGGGAAGATTGATGACAAGGACCTTCCTCCAGAACTGACAGAGAAAGAAAGCCTTCCCCTGGAGGTGACATCCTGAATTTGGGCTTGTAGCCTACTAGACTGTGAGAGAATAAATTTCTGTTAGTTAAAGCCATCCACTTGTGGTATTTCTGTGATAGCAAACCCGTTAACCCATTGCTGTCGAGTTGATTTCAACTCATAGAGACCCTATAGAACAGAGCAAAACTTGCCCCATGGGGTTTCCAAGGAGTGCCTGGTGGATTCAAACTGCCAACCTTTTGGTTAGCAGCCATAGCTCTTAATCACTACGCCACCAGCACTAGATAAACTAAGACAGTCATTAGCTTTGTAAACTGACTGTCTGTAAAGCTGGATCTATTCAGCTTTGATGTGCATTCACTCAACTCTTTCCCAGTATATTTTCTTTCCTAATTGTGTTTGCTTCAACTTATTATAAAGTCAGTATATAGTTCCTGAGATGTTTTGCATGGCAAAACAATTGGGTGTATTGTGAAGCTTGATATAAATGGACCACCAGCTTGCACATGAGAGCCAGCTGCACTAGGTGCAGACTCAGACCCACCTGGCAAGGGCTTGGCATTTAGGGAAGCAGCTTTCACACATCCACCTGTAGAGAGCCACCAGAGTTGGCTCATTGTTGTCCAGGGGTGCAAGGGAGTCTGGGATAATCCTAGGTTTGTTGGGTCTGTCTTCTTCCTCCCTTTCCTTCTATCCCTTTTCTCCTACCAGGGATTCAAGGACATCCTCTCTCCATGGGGGAATGGTGGAGGTGGTAGTTTGGTGAGCATGATGGGTAGGGTGGAGGAATAACACTGTCTCTAGAAGGCACTATGAATCATAGAATTTTACAATGCCTGAGATGGAAGGGCACTAAGGATCATCTAGTTAAAAGTACTAATTTTAAAAAAGAGGAAACCAGACCCAGAGAGTAGAGGTGGCTAGTGAAGTTAACAGAACTCATTTTTCAGAAGACCAAGACTGGAACTCAGGTCTCCTGACACCTAATGCTCTGCTTGTCCCCCTATGCTACTTCAGGGTGGACTGTGAATGAACATCTGAGATACCCCTGTGATGGTTAATTTTATTTGTCAACTTGCTAGGCTGTGATGCCCAGTTATTTGATCAAACGCTAATCGAGATGCTGTTATGAAGTAATTTCATGTGATTCAATCAGTTGGCCTTAAGTAAAGCAGATTACCCTCCATAATGTGAGTGGGCCTCATCCAAACAACTGAAGTTCTTAAGAGCAAAAAAGGGAGCTTTCCTAGGATGTGTCCTGCCTCCAGAATAAAACAGACATTTTGCCAGAACTTGCTCACTCTTCACCCTTCGCATTACCTGACCTGTGGATTTGGGACATAAGCCTTCAGGAATCTCTAGCCTGTTATCTGATCTATGGATTTTGGACCTGCCAGCCCCCATAATTTTGTGAACCAATTCCTAAAAAAAAAAAAAAAAAAAAAAACCTCTGTCTTTATATATATATATATCACTGCTTCTGTTTCTCTAGAGAGCCCTAAGACAAGTATCAGTGCTCTCTCTATGAAACCCTAGAGTCTCAAGGCAGGCAATTTTGGTGCAGCACTATTATTCCCATTCTATAGATGACAATACCGAGTACCAGAGATGGTAACTTGTTCAAAGTCATGCAAGTAGTAAGTGGCTAAGAGAGTAGCAACACTGAGGTCTTTGGACTTCTCCTGCTGGCATTGTTCTTTCCACCACATGTGACATCAGGCAGACTGGTGATGTGCATGTCCAGTGTTTTCCTCCAACATTACCCTGGTCCCTTCCAACATTACTGAAAGCAGGTAATGTTTTTGAAGGAAGAAATTTGTAGTAGTTAAGAGGTCAGGTTTGAGGTCAGTTGGAATTGAAATTGTGTTCTTGCTTTACCCTTTACTAGCCATGTGACCTTGGACCAGTAACTCTACCTCTCTGGATTTCAGTTTCTTCATCTATAATATGGAGATATTAATAACCACCATGGTGTGGTTGTGAGGAAGGCATGAAATAGGACATCTAGAGTAGGTGTCTACAGTTTTTTGCCTGCAGAGGATTGTTTTCTCCTTTTTCTCATAGCCACACTTTGGTTTTCTACTCGTTATTGATGTAGTTTGGATGGAATGACCATCCCTTGCCCCTACTTCAGGGGGCCCAGTATGCAGTATGGCCAAAGTGATTCTTTTGGAATATGATTCCATTCTCTTGGCCACAGTGATTAGTTCAGGGAAGATTGTGCAACCCTGGCTGTTCCAGGGAGAGTCAGCCCTGGGACTTTGCTAAGACTAAGAGAAGACCTTCTCTTTGTTGGGGTTTCTACATAAGAAGGATGTAACCTCGTACTACAACGATGATCCTGGCATCATATGCAGGGGTTGTCATTGGATAAGAAACATACAATGTAGGGAAGAACAATAAAAAACAAATTAAGTGACCCAGTGTGTCAGAGTAGAACTGTGCTCCATAAGGTATTCAATGGCTGATTTTCCGGAAGTCAATCACCAGGCTTTTTTTCCAAAGTGCCTCTGGGTGGATTCGAACCTCCAACCTTTCTGTTTGCAGCCAAGTATGGTGCCAAAAGAGGCAGATTCTGATGATAACATGTGGGCACCTGGGTCCAGCTGGGTCCTCATGCACTTGTGAGCTACAAAGCCTTCCCGTATAGAGAATTAGGGCCAGCTTCTCAGTGGGGAAGAGACGGCAGTCTATCATCTGTTTCCAGCTGTGAGAACTGATCTCATTTGAACTTTTGTGGCCTGGAATGGCTTCCTCTGTGTACACATTCTGCTTCTTTCAGGGAGTTTTAGAGTTCAAGGAACATATTGAATTCATAAGGGTCCTGGTGGTGCAGTGGTTAAGAGCTCAGCTGCTCTTAACCACTCTTAAAGATTGGCAGTTCAAATCCACAAGCCACTCCTTGGAAACCCCATGAGGCAGTTCTACTCTGTCCTACAGGGTTGCTATGAATCAGAATCCACTCGATGGCAATGAGCCTGGTCTGGTCTGGTGGGGAGGGAGTTTCAGCTCACGTACTGTAGAGTCTTGTTGTCATACTGACTTGAGTTTGAGCCCAGCCCTACCATTTTAAAAGTTGTGTGTCCTGGAGAAAATTACTTTACCTCTCTGAGCTTTTATTTCTTCCTATGGAGATTAGCATGCAGGAAGTTTACTGTGGAGTGCTTCTGGGATCAGTACCTGTGGAGGAAGGGAAGGAAGCAGGGTTGGGCAGAGGGAGAAGCTGAACTTGATGTAGGTCAGAACAAAGGTCTCAGTGAACGTTATGCAGAGCTGACTCTGGGATGGCCTTCAGAATTGTCCTGGGTTGGTGCAACGGAGCTAGACCTTTAAAGCCCCATATCTGCATTGGCCAGGAAGGGGCTTGACCTGGGTGAGTTAGCTCTCTTCCACTAAGTGCAACTGCAGAGAGCTTAGAGAGCTGGGAAATTAGCCCTTCAGTCTTGAAGAGGGTTGGGGTGGCGCTGGGCAGTGTCCACTCCAGTCCTTTTGCAGTGTTGTTTTAGGATTAAATTTAAGTATTGGAATGCACATATAGCACAGGGAATATGCCCAGTTGATGTTAGGTCCTTCCTCCCCCCTCTTCACCCTACATCTTGCTCCTGGATATGGAACCTCTACTTGTCTTGGGGTAAATCTAACTAACAAGAAGGGAATTCCTAGACCTCACAGAGAGCTCAGAGGACCAGAGGGCAGCAATCTCACCAGAGTACCTCCTTCTATTCCACCACTTATCCTAGCAAACTGGCTGTGGGACATTAAAAGGAGCGTATGTGTGTATGCGTGCATGCGTGCTTGTGTGTGTGTGTGTGAGTGTGTGTGTGTGTGCGCATGCCTGGGTGTCTCGGCCAAATCACTTATAAGCTCCTCAGTACAAGAACCATGTCTAATATTTCATTCTCATCTCCTGAATAGTTCCTTTGCTTAGTAATATTATAGGTCTGTGATGGTTAAGGTTGTGTGTCAACTTGTTGGGCCATGATTCTCAGTGGTTTGGTAGTTATGATGTAGTTTGACATCTATGTAATGATGTAATCACCTCCATAATGAAATATGATATAATGTAATTGCCTCCATGATGAGATCTGTTATGAGCAGCCCATCAGCTGAAAGGGAGTTTCCTTGGGGGTATGGCTGACTTCCAATATATATGGACTTTCTGGCAAAGCTCACTGGCTTTTACTCTGCTCTGGATCTTGCATTCAGCTCATCATCATCTGAACTCTGGTTCTTGGGGCATGAGCCAGCAGTCCACCATCTGACCTGCCTATCTTGGGTTTGTCAGCCCCTGCAGCTATGTGAGTGAGGAGAAGCCTCCAGCCTGACACCTGACCCATGAACTTGAGACTTTCTAGCCTCTACAACCGTATGAGCCATTTCCTTGACATAAACCTCTCTCTCTCTCTCTCTCT
>NW_004444155.1:2316611-2324960 GCF_000243295.1 Trichechus manatus latirostris
TATATATATACTTCACTGGTTTTGCCTCTCTAGAGAACCCTGTCTAAGACAAGGTCACAGTGGATATTTGTTAACATGAATTAAATCTGTCATTGTTTATTTGCTTCGAAATATGGTATAGAGCATACATATTTAAAATAAAGAGATTAAAAATGATAAAACTAGGAGTATAATAACTAACTAAACACAGTTATTATAAATCATCAATATGGAAGCATCATGTATACTGGGGAGCTGAATGGGATTCCCACGAATGGGCTCCTGAAAGTTCTCTGACAATCGTGGAAAGCTAACTATATGGAAGAGATTATTACAGTGTGGGGAGGGGAATGAGACTGACACATTAATAGTCACAGCTACTGTTTTAGGCTGGGTTCTCTAGAGAAGCAACCAGTGAAGCTTATATGTATATACATATATATTTAGAGAGAGATTTATATCAAGGAAATGATTCATGAGGTTGTAGAGGCTGGAAAGTCCCAAGTCCATGGGTCAGGATGAAGGCATCTCCTAATTCATGTAGCTGTAGGGGCTAATGAACCTGAGATTGGCAGGTAAGCTGGCAGGTCACTGGCTCACAGGCTGTAGAGGCTGACAAATCCCAAGACTGGCAAGTAAGATGCTAGCTCAAGTCCCAAGAACTGGAGGTCAGATGAACAGGAGCTAGCTGCAGGATCCAGAGTGAGTAAAAGCCCAAGAGTTTTGCCAGAAAGTCCACATATATTGGATGCAGGCCACACCCCTATGGAAACTCCCTATCTTAGTTATCTAGTGCTGCTATAACAGAAGTATCACAAGTGGATGGCTTTAACAAACAGGAATTTATTCTCTCACAGTTTAGGAGACTAGAAGTCCAAATTCAGGGTGTCATCTCCAGGGTAAGGCTATCTCTCTCTATTGGCTCTGGGGGAAGGTCCTTTTCATCAATCTTCCCAGGCCTAGGAGCTTCTCAGAGCAAGGACCCTGGGTCCAAAAGATGCACTCTGCTCCTGGAGCTTCTTTCTTGGTGGTATGAGGTCCATATCCTCTCTGCTTGATCCTCTGTTTCATATCTCAACAGAGATTGGCTCAAGATACAGCCTAATCCTGTAGATTGTATCCTGCCTTATTAACATAACTGCCTCTAATTCTGCCTCATTAACATCGTAGAGGTTAGGATTTATAACATGTAGAATAATTACATCAGATCACAAAATGATGGACAACCACACAATACTGGAAATCATGGCCTAGCCAAGTTGACACACATTTTTGGGGCACACAATTCAATCCATAACACTCTCTTTCAACTGATTGGCTGCTCATAGCAGATCTCATCATGGAAATGATTACATTATATCAGATCTCATTATGGAGGTGATTACATCATTATGTAGCTGTCAAACCACTGAGAATCATGTCCCAGCCAAGTTGACACACAACCTTAACCATCATAGTTATCTAGTGCGAGGTACTATACACATGATTTTCTTTAATCCCGAGGACCCTATATAGTAGGCATAGTTCTTATCTACTATATACATATGTAAGTATATATGTATATACATGTATATATGTGTATATATGTATCTATGTAAGTATGTATATGTATGTGTGTATATATACCTTATACATACACATGTATATATATATATATTCCTTATATATAAGGAAACTGAGGCTCAGAGCAGTCCAGTTACAAGACCAAATGATACAGCTTATAAATGGCAGAACTAGAACCTCACCCAGGAGTCTGACTTGAGCCATCACTATGCTCCAATGCCTTGCTCTTTAGCCTAAGATTCCCTCTTTTCTGGGAAAAGAAGGTGAATCTGGGCATGTCATGGAAGAAGAAAAAGCAGAATTGTGAAGTTAAAATCGTCCGCCTGCCCACAAAAGGGACTATAGGTCATGGTGACCCTTTCTGTTCCTCTTAAATGGGGAAGGAGGTCAGGTTGAGGACAGAGGAGAAGTTTTAGACTGGAAGAAGTGTGGGAGCTGAAATGAGTTTGTGAAGAAGGTTGTGGATCTTCCTCCCTGGAGACCACCACAAATAGGACACAGAAGACATCAGTGACAATAATCAGTGGTTCGCTGCTCACCAGAAACCAGGGTGGGCTGATGAAAAATCAGCCAGGGTCAGCCCAGCTGTTCCACTTCTGGAAGGTCTGCTTTGCAAGAACACAATCTTGCAGATCAGGATGGCTGGGGGTGGCTGGTTATTTAATCATCTTAAATTCCATTTTTCTTCTCAGTGTTCTTTTAACAAGTAAATCTCCCTGGTGCCTTTAAAATTGGACTTGGTCCATTTATATAACATCTCAGAGCCCACCTGCCATATAAAGTTGTGTGTGCCAGCATGCTTTCCAAATGGGTGCTCTTTTTCTGGCAAGGGCTGTCGAGTCTACCTGCTTTGGATGACCTGGTTGCCCTGAAATCTATGATATGGCTGAATAGGTGTGTACCGCTGAAACTCAAACCTTTCTTTACAGCTCCCTTCTGATTCTTTTACCTGGAGATGTCTGCTCTTTACTGCTCATCTTCCCTGACCACCCAGATCCCCACCCATGGCTCTTCCCCTGGTTGTAACCTGTGACTCCTCCGACTAGGTCTTCTCTAGGGCTTACCCAGGTTCCCCTTCTCTATGCATTTCACACTTGCCATTTAGATTTTGTCTGTTCTGGACTCTACATAAAATACCCTCTCTGGATAAGGAACCCAGATATGCTTATGTCAGCCCCCAGGAAAATGGATGAGAGATGCAGGGGCTTAGAAGAAAGAGTGTTGCAGCCAATGTTCAGACCTCAGCTCCTCCACTCAGCCCCTGCCATTTAACTTGAGTCTCCTCATCTGTAAAATGGGGACAGTCATTCTTTCCTTATCAGTTTTTGGGCAGTGTTTGCCAAGGGGGTGGCACACTTCTTGGCTTTTTGGAGACGCTTATAAAAGATGGTGTCCATTGCTGCTGCCGTGATGTTTATTAGCCTCTGACTGCAGGGTCCCTTGAGGGCTGGATGATGGGGAGAGGTGGTAGGGGTAGGAAGCCCAGCCCCATCATGTGCTTTGGGGAAGCTGTGGAGAGTCAGGCAGATGGAGCACCCAGGTACAATGGTGACCCTTAGTGTGGCGGGGGATGGTTCTGAGAAGCATCACTTTCCTTGTTGCTGTGCTGCAGACTTTGCGTGATCCTCATTTATCATGGACTGGAGCCTGTGCTGCTGGGAGCTCATTCCAGGTCAAATGTTTAGAAGCTCTGTGTAGACCCTAGACCAAAGACCTGACATTTCCAGGCCATTACTAGCACTCCTAAAATCTGGGTAAAATTTGGGTTCTTACCCCTAACCAACCTTTGTCCATGAATAGCAGATTGCTTCCAATTCTTGGAAAGGAGGATGAAGGTTACAAAGCGCTCCAGAACTTTTGCATAGAAACAATATTATAAATAGTCCTTGGAATTCCTGAATCAGCCACTTACAGTATAGCTACACATCTATAATGAAATGCACCAGATATACTATTGTTGTTGTATTAGTAATTAAGCAAATCATCTGAAAGTTGAATATACTAGTTTTGAATTTACCCTGAATGCTGACCTTCCAAGGAATAGAATCAATTAGAGGAAGTAGACAAGGGAGACTTTTGTGGGGACTCTGGAGAAGGATCTGGACATGTTCAAGGACTTTCGAGGTTGGTGGCACCGTTTCTTTATGGCATCTAATTCCACTTTCCTTCTCATTGATTCAGACGGATCACTTGAGCACTGCCAGTATATTTATCAGTCATGATTAAGGTCAATTTTTGGTTCACAAATAGAATGATAAGAGGGAGAAGGGATAAGAGAGGAAGGTATGATGAGGGGGGAAAGCAGAAGAGAAAGGAAGGAGGAACACACAATCAGATTTCTTTGAGGATACTAAGTGATTGCTGATTCAATAAATAAAATAGTCTGGGGTCTTCTACTGAGCTGGATTCTAAAGGAGAGAGACGAAGAGGGAAGGTGGACAACATGTTCACTGCGGGAAAATGGAGAAGGAAGCAGTGGAGAGGAAGCATAGAGTTGGAGAGTTGTCTGTACCTGACATTAAGGAGGCTGTTATTTCAGGACACACTGGCTGGGTAAATCAGTTGTGGGTGACAGGCAGGTGGCAGAAGGCATGAAATATTTGTAAGGTCAAGTGTTTACAGTTTGAGATTATATGTTTCCTGAAGGTAAGGGTCATGTGTTGGGAGGGCATAATAGTCGTGGGAGTAAACTTTTAAAATTATTATTATTGTTGTTGTTATTATTACTAGGTAAGTGTCAGTATCCCGTTTTATATCAATTAATTGATTAATTTTATTCTTTCACCCACTACATAGTAATTGCGCTATCACGATGTTCTAGTTTCTGGTATACAGTAATGAGTACAAATAGACACAGTCTCTCTTTTCGGGAGCATACGGTCCAGTGGAGAAGATAAACATCAATGAAATAGTCACACTGATACACCTATACCAGCATCAGTGATAAATGCAATAAAATGGGATCTAGAAAGTAAAGATTTGACCTGGTCATTTCCATACTGAGGCTTCTCTAAGAAAAAGTCATCTGAACTAAGATCTGAAGGAAGAAGGGAGCCAAGTGGGTTGAAGAGTTAGAAAAGCAAGTCAGGTAAAGCAGGCAACAGGGCAAAGGCCACGTGGTAGGAGGGAGCCTGGCAAGGGTGGAGCTCCCCAAGAAGGCCAGCACTGTTGGAGTGAGGCAGGAGTGAGAACATGGGGGAGAAGTAGCTGGGAAGTGGGCTTCTTTCAGGAGTTACAGATGAAGATGAGACTCAGAGAGTTTAAGTGGTTTTAGCAGTATCACAGTTCCAAAGAGCCAGAGCTGGAATTCCGTCCTCACAGTTTGGAAGGCCGTGTGGACCCTAGTTATTATCTTTCACATATGGTTGTTGTTGCTGGCTGCCATAAAGTCAGCCCCTGAGTCACGGTGACCCCATGCACAATGGCACAAAATGCTGCCCAGTCCTGCGCCATCTCCATGATCAGTTGCAGATAGGACCGTTGTGATCCATAGGGTTTTCATTGGCTGATTTTCAGAAGTAGATTGTTAGGCTTTTCTTCCCAGTCTGTCCTAGTCTGGAAGCTCCACTGAGACTGATTCCGCTTCATGGTAACATGGATGCCTCCACTGAGAGAGAGGTGGTGCCAGGGGCAGATTAACCAGTAAGCAAGGTATGCGCGGGCTTAATTGTGTTTACTTACTAATAGGTGGTCATCAATTTCACATGGGTTTCACCACATCTTTGATGTGGTGAAAAACAGATGAAATTGTGCACTACAGCTTGGTAAGTAAGTACAAGTAAGCCCATGCATACCTTGCTTATTGGGTAATCATCCCTAGGTGGTGGCTGCAGGTGAGGTGTATTGGCCAGGAATCAAACCAGAGTCTCCTGCATAGAAGGGAAGAATTCTAACACTGAACCACCAATGCCCTCAGTTTTTCACATATTAGGTGATTCATTTGTTCAATGCAAGTATTTGGGAAGACCGTCTTATTATTCCTCATTAAAACATTAACAATATTATGTATTTCTAATCAAGCGTCTATAATATATTAATCTTATACTAATACAAGCATTAATTAAACAGTACATAATAACTAGTTATGTCCTTGTTTAATTTCCTAATATATATTTCTGGACTATTTCTGGTCAGTGGTACAACAGCAAGAATAACTATTGCTGTATTAAGCTGTAGAAAACATCTACAGTAGCATGGGCAGATGACCACAGTGCAAGTGTCTGCAATGTTTTGTAGAGTTGTATAGATGCAAGTCATTATCACTTTACATGATACATATATTCTAAAAAACTCATCTCTAACTTGAATTTGTGCAATTCAAGACCTAGAGGTAGCCTGAAGAATCCCTTCTTCCAGAACGAAGTTTGATGCATTTATACACTCATGTTGCCAAATCATTTATTAACTCACTTTTGAAGGCTGATTTTTGAATATCAACCCGTTGCCATTGAGCCGATACCGACTCATAGCTGTCTTCATGTAAAAAGATGGTAGGTCTATAGATTGTAGGTCTACATGTATACTTTTTCTTTTTTTAAGCCTGGTAGTTACCGTACAGGTCTGTATCTAATGTCGTATATAAATGGAGTGACTTTGGCTTTCTGTACTAGACTGGGAGGCTTCTGGGCAGAGATGACAAAGGATGATGGAAGCCGGATGGCTGACTTTCAGATTCTCCTTCTGTCCTGTCAGGTGCAGCATCAGCCACATGCAGCATCCATAATGAACTATCTTCCACCTGTCAGATATACCTTATGCTATGCTTTTCTTCTCGAACTGCCTGGTCTCACCTGTACTGTATCAGGCTCCTTATCACCATGCCCTCCAAACTCACTGTCTATCTACTTACGGTATTTATCTGAGCTCTTTGGCTTACCATGCAAACTAATCTCACAGTTTTCAACCTCTGCTTTCCTCTTGTTGGCATTTCGTCTCTCCTCTTGTACAAGGTAAGGTCACTGATAATTCGTAGAGTGACTATCTCATTTCTCCTTGAGGGAGACCAGGGTGGATCTTGTCTAGGGTGCTGAATAGGGTAGAGGTTTAGATACTGGAGAAAAAGCTTTGGAAGCAAGCAGACCTGGGGCTGAATCCTGGCTCCGTTAATTACCAGTGCATGATCTTGGGCAAGTTATTTAAACTCTGAGCCTCAGTTTCCTTAACTATAAAACGGTGAAAAAAATTCCTATCTCATAGGGGTGTTGTAAAGATTTACTAATAAAAAGCACAAAAATCACCTGGCTAAGTCCTTGGCACATGTTGTTGTTGTTGTTAGCTGCAATTGAGTTGACTCCAATTCATAGCAACCTTATGTACAACAGAATGAAATGTTGCGCAGTCCTGCATCATCCTCATAATCACCCACATGTTCTAGTCTATCACTGTGGCTATTGTGCCAGCACATCTCACTGAGGGTCTCCCTCATCCTCATTGGCCCTCTACTTCACCAAACATGATGTCCTCCTCTAGTGACTCCTGAGCCCAAGAGATTAGCAGAATTCTGTTAAGTCAAAGGGGCAAATGGAGAGTAACAAATGAGAGATGATCCCCAAATTTACTAAGTGGGACAGATACTGAGCAGATTAAGCTGCTAGAGGAAGGATGAGAGGCAGTTGTCTCAGATGAGGTTGGGAGGCAGGCCCCAGCCCCTGTTCACTGACCACAGGCTATCTGGGTCCAAGTGGTGATGGCCGTGGTCTTTTAAGAACCCAGGAATAGGGAGACATGAACATCCTTCTGTGATTAAGCAAGCCCTCCAGATTTCTCTTCTAGTACCAAGTTCTACTTCTGGAAGCACCCTCCCCCTAATCTGATTGGCCCATGTTCTCCCACCCTGAGATTGTTTTATACGTCACTCAGTTTCTCTATCAAGAGTTCTCATTTCAGCCAAAATGAGTTTGAGTCTGTGTCACTTTGGTTAATATGACGCTGGTGGTTTCCAGTCAGCCATTTTAATTTCTAACGCTGAACTTCCACTTGGCTCATCAGTAGCGTTGATCTCAGCATGTCCCAAGTTTCATGCTATAAAATTATGATGGTTTTATTGACCAATTAACATAGGTTAATGATGATTGTTTTTATGAAAGTTGGCGGGTCACCCTCTGGACAGCAGGTTGAGCAATGTCATCTCGGTCTTAATCATCGATCATAAAATGTTAGAAATGGAAGGGAGGTCAGAAGTCATGTAGTCAAATCCCTCTCATTTAAAAGAGGAGGAAACAGAGGCACAGAGATGTTAAATTCTTGATAAAAATGGCCAGCAGGATAAAGAGAGGTATGGAAGCACCAGAAAGGCAGACATTTCTGCAAGATGATTGAATAAAGAGGCTCCAATCCCATTCTTAGGAGTCCTTGGGTAGTGCAAACACTTAAGGTGCTTGTCTGCTACCTGAAAGGACGGAGGTTCAAGTCTACCCAGAGGCTCTTTGGAAGAAAGGCCTGGCTATCTACTTTCAAAATAGCAACCATTGAAAACCCAGTGGAGCACAGTTCTACTCTGAAACACATGGGGTCATATGTTGACTCAACAGCCACTGGTAAAACTGGTAAAATTTTTTTTTTTGATTTCTTTTTTTTTTATTGTACTTCAGGTGAAGGTTTACCGAACAAATAGTTTCTCATTAAACAGTCAGTACACATATTGTTTTATGACATTGGTTAACTACCCCATGACATGTCAAGCCTCTCCCTTCTCGACCTTTTTTTTTTTTGGTGAAAATATACAGCGCCAAAGATACACCATCCATATCAAAAATTTCTACATGCACACTTCAGTGACATCGATTACCTTCTTCCAGTTGTACTGCT
>NW_004444155.1:2326863-2353309 GCF_000243295.1 Trichechus manatus latirostris
GTATTTTGGAGCCCTGTCATTGGGTGCGTAGATGTTTATTATGGTTATGTCTTCATGATGGATCATCCCCTTAATCATTATATAGTGTCCTTCTTTATCTTTTATGGTGGATTTTGTTTTAAAGTCTATTTTATCTGAGATTAGTATTACTACTCCTGCTCCTTTTTGGTAGTCGTTAGCTTGGTGTATTTTTTTCCAACCTTTGATTTTTAATAAATTCATGTTTTTGTTTCTAAAGTGTGTCTCTTGTAGACAGTATATTGATGGGTCCTGATTTTTTTAATCCATTCTGTCACTGTCTGTCTCTTTATGGGTGCATTGAGTTCATTTACATTCCATGTAATTGTTGATAGATGTGAGTTTGTTGCTGTCATTTTGTAGTGCTTTGTTTTGTTGCGCTGATGTTTTCTTTGTTCTTCTTACTCTCCTGTGCTGAATTCCTTTTATTTGTGGATTTTTTTTCATTTCTTTTGTTTTTGTAGGTTTTGTTTTTACTGAGACTTTATATTTTTCCTCTTTATTTTTATGAGTATGTTTGTTAACTTTCTTTGTGGTTACCATGAAATTTACCATTATCTTTCTAAGTTCGAAGCAGTCTATTATTACTTCATATCGCCTTGCCTTCCTTTCCATTAGAAGGTTCTATACCTACACCTTTTATTCCCTCTTTTATTGTTCTGATGTTGTTGTTATTTACAGATTAACTGTTCTGATTCTCTGTGTATTTCTTTTGGTTTTGGATAGTCCTTGAGATTTCATTTCCTATATTAGTAGCTGGCTGGTATGATCCTGCTTCCTAGATTCAGCCTGTGAGCTGAAGTTGTTGTTTTCAGATTGAAGGTCTCCTGTTAATAATTCTTGTAAGTTTGGTTTGGTTTTTACATATTCCCTTAATTTCTGTTTATCTGGAAATGTCCTAATTTTGCCATCATATTTGAATGAGAGTTTTGCAGGATATATTATTTTGGCTCACAATCTTTTTCTTTCAAGGTTTTATATATGTCATCCCATTGTCTTCTTGACTGCATAGTTTCTGCTGAATAATCTCAGCTTTTCTTATTGTTTCTCTTCTGTATGTGACTTCTTGTTTTTCATGAGCTGCTCTCAGGATTCTTTGTTTGTCTTCGGTTTTGGCGAGTGTGATTATGATATGCCTTGGTGATTTTTATTTTGGGATCTTTCCTATAAGGGGTTCCATGAGCTTCTTGGATGACCAGCTTTTCATCTTTCATGATATTGGGGAAGTTTTGCATCAGCAGTTCTTCAATGATCCTCTTTGTGTTTTCTGTTTTCTCCCCCTGTTCTGGAACTCCAATCACTTGCAAATTTTTGCTTTTGATTGTGTGCCACATAATGCTCAGGGTCTCTTCATTTCTCTTTGTCATTTTTTCTGAGTTTTCCTCAAACAGAGTTGTATCCAGGTGTTTATCTTCAATTCCACTGAACCTGTCTTCTACCATGTCAAATCTGATCCTCAGCCCTTCTATGACACTGTTAATTTCTGAAATCTTGTTGTTTATCTTTTGGATTTCTAATTGTTGTTTTTGTATAATTTCTAGTTGTAAATTTATTTTGGCATTTTGTTCTTGCTTTATTTCCCTGAATTTTTCCATTTTTTTGTCTGTATTTTCCTTGAATTTGTCTGCCTTTTCCATGAATTTATCTGTTTTTTCCTCACTTTTGCCTGCTCTTTGCTTCAACTCTTGGATAATTCTGAGTATTAGAGATTTGAATTCCCTATCAGGTAGTTCTATTGCCTTTTCTTCCACTGGAAAGTTATCTGGTGTTTTATTTTGGTTGCCTAATGGAACCATCCTGTCCTGTTTTTGTAAATGTTTTGATATTGTATGCTGTCTTCAGGGCATTCAGTAGTTATTTTTCTCATTTATTGATTGTAGATTTGTTTGTTTTGTCCTTTTTTAAAAAAAAAATTTGGGTATGTCTGAGCAGGCAAGCTGTGTGTTCTTCATTGTTTGCTTGTCTGTGGTCATGATACTTTTCGCCTCCTTCTCCAATTGGCAGTGTCAGTTGCTCAGATATGGTACAGCAGGGGGTCTAGCTGAAGAGGAGTTACTAGGATGGGTTGTTTGTGGCACTTACTACAGCCACCAGGGTGGGTCGGTAATCAGTGCAGGGCAGGTTCTGGTAGGCCATTCCTGTGCTGCTTTGTGGTGTGATGTTAAGCGCATGGTGCAGGTAGGCAGGATGAAGGGGGGAGATTGTTATGTGTTGAGCTAAGATGGGTATGAGAGAGAGGAGAGAGGTACAGGAGCCAAAAACATACAAACAAACAAAAAAGAGTGCTAAGGGAGCTTGCCATTGGAGTGGAGAGATGAGAGACTATGAAATGGATAAAAACAAGAAGGAGAAGAAGAGGGGGGAAAAAAAGAAAAGAGTGAAGAAATAAAAATTAGAAAGAAAAAAGAGCAGCAAAGTTCCTAGGGATCCCACCAGTGTGGCTACGAGGTCAGGGGCAGTTGTTCCCAGGTGTTGAAGTACAGCCTGGGTAGAATGCATAGAGGGACAGGAAGAGAAGGAAGGTATAGAGAGATGAGAAACTGAGTAATGAAGAAAAAGGGAAAATAAAACAAAACACATTTTAAAAAAAAGAACAAGAAAGTCCCTGAAAAAATGGGGGGAGAAAGAAACCGTGAAAAAAGAAATGCCCTCAGAGATCCCTCTGCACATCTGCACAAGCTGAGGGGGTAGGTCCCAAGCCACTTAGCACTGCCTGGCCAGAACGGGCTCCCAACTAGAGAAAAGAAAAAGAAAACAAACAAACAATTCAAAACAAGCAAACAAAAAGAAAAGCCCCAGGATCACAGCAGTGTGGCAGCACAGATCGGGAAGCAGTTCCACACTTGAACAGAGCTCTGCAGCCCCTTAGGAAGAAGCAAAGATGGCGCCCGGAGCCAGGTATTTGAGCGAAAGGAGGGGGAGGTGGTGAGAGGTAAGGAAGAAATCAAAAGAAGTGGAAAAAACTAACACCAGCAGCCAACAAATGGCACTCAGGGAGATGGCCAGTGCGGGCAGGTGGAATCCAAGCAGCCGGTGCTTCCCAGCCAAGAGACTGCAGCCGTGGGAAGCAGAGGAGGCCATGTGGGGGTGAAGAAAGGTGGGGGTTGGGAAAGCATATATCACTGTTAACCGGTTGTTCTGTCTTCTGCTGGAAGCTCCTTGAAGCTGCTTTCTCGTACCCCTGTTCACCCATCTCTGATAGGAGTCCAAGATGGCGGATCTGCACTGCATTAGCTGATAGGGGACCTCTACATGACTCTCTCCTCACTCTCCATTCTCTGTCAGTTTCTCACCCCATTTGGTGCTTGGCTGCATTCTTTATCTCTTCATTTGGTGTTTTAAGGTTTCAGGATTGCTGTTTTCTGTTTGGCTTAGTTTTTCAGATCTTTGTTGTGGAGGGACAGCATGGTGCTTCTGCCTAGAGTGCCATGATGCCAGAAGTCCTTAAAATATTTTTTATAACCATGAAACTTAGGCTTTCCAAATGCTAGATGCAAAGATGATGCTGTGATTGGATTTGTAAGGATATATAAGGAACTGGATATTTTAAAGGCTAAATGACCTCTAAGATTTCTAGCAACCCTGACATTCTAAGGCATTATTTTGTATTAAGAGCACAATAATTTACATATAAAACAAACAAACAAAAAAACACCAAACCCGTTGCTGTTGAGTTGATTCTGATGCATAGTAACCCTATAGGACAGAGTAGAACTGCCCCATTGGGTTTCCAAGGAGCAGCTGGTGGATTTGACCTGACGATCTTTTGATTAGCAGCCAAGTTCTTAACCTCTATGCCACCAGGGCTCCAATTTACATGTAGTAGTTTGCATACTGCAGGCTAATACAGACTAGGAAGACGGACCTGTTTGTCTACTTCTGAAAAATTAGCCAGTGAAAACCTTATGAACAGCAGTGGAACATTGTCTGATATAGTGCCAGAAGATGAGCTCCTCAGATTGGAAGGCACTCAAAATATGACTGAGGGAAGAAGAGTTAGCTCCTCAAAGCAAAGCTTTTGGAACCTTCATTTGCTGAGGTAGCATGGCTCAAAATGAGAAGAAACAGCTGCAAGCATCCATTAATAATTAGAACTTGGAATGTATGAGGTATGAATCTAGGAAAATTGGAAATTATCAAAAATGAGATGGAACACATAAACATCAATATCCTAGGCATTAGTGAGCTGAAATGGACTGGTATTGACAATTTTGAATCAGACAATTATATAGTCTACTCTGCCAGGAATGACAAATCTAAGAGGAATGACTTTGCATTCGTTGTAAAAAAGAACATTTCAAGATCTTTCCTGACGTACAATGCTGTCGGTCATAGGATAGTACCCATACACCTACATGGATGACCAGTTAATATGACTATTATTCAAATTAATGAACCAAACACTAAGGCCAAAGATGAAGAAACTGAAGACTTTTACCAACTTCTGCAATCTGAGATTGATCAAATATGCAGTCAAGATGCATTAATAATTACTGGTGTTTGGAATGTGAAAGTTGGAAATAAAGAAGAAAGAATAGTAGTTGGAAAATATGGCCTTGGTGATAGAAATGATGCCTGAGATCTCATGACAGAATTGTGCGAGAGCAATGATTTCTTCACTGCAAATAATTTTTTCAACAACATAAACAGCAACTATACATGTGTATCTCACCGGATGAAACATATAGGAATCAAATAGACTACATCTGCAGAAAGAGATGACAGAAAAGCTCAATATCATCAGTCAGAACAAGGCCAGTGGCTGACTGCAGAACAGACTATCAATTGCTCATATTCAAGCTCAAGTTGAAGCTGAATAAAATTAGAACAAGTCAAGGAGAGCCAAAGTATGACCTTGAGTATACCCCATCTGAATTTAGAGACCATCTCAAGAATAGATTTAACACACAGATCACTAATGACTGAACATCAGATGAGTTGTGGAATGACATCAAGAACATCATACATGAAGAAAGCAAGAGGTTATTAAAAAGAAAGGAAAGAAAGAAAAGACCAAAATGGATGTCAGAAGAGACTCTGAAACTTGCTCTTGAACGTAGAATAGCTAAATCGAAAGGAAGAAATGACGAAGTAAAAAAGCTGAACGGAAGATTTCAAAGGGCTGCTCGAAAACACAAAGTAAAGTATTATAATGAAATGTACAAAGACCTGGAGTTAGAAAACCAAAAAGGAAGAACATGTTCAGCATTTCTCAAACTGAAAGAACTGAAGAAAAAATTCAAGCCTCAAGCTGCAATATTGAAGGATTCTATGGGGAAAATATTGAATGACACAAGAAGCTTCAAAAGAAGATGGAAGGAATACACAGAGTCACTGTACCAAAAATAATTGATCAATGTTCAACCATTTCAGGAGGTAGCATGTGATCAAGAACTGATGGCACTGAAGGAAGAAGTCCAAGCTGCACTGAAGGCACTGGCAAAAAACAAGGATCCAGGAATTGACGGAATATCAATTGATATGTTTCAACAAACGGGATGCAGAGCTGGAAGTGCTCATTCACCTATGTCAAGAAATTTGGAAGACAGCTATCTGGCCAATTGACTGGAAGAGATCCATATTTTGTGCCCATTGCAAAGAAAAGTGATCCAATAGAATGCAGAAATTATAGAGCAATATCATTAATATCACACTCAAGTAAAAGTTTGCTGAAGATAATTCAAAAGCAGTTGCAGAAGTACATCAACAGGGAACTACCAGAAGTTCAAGCTGCATTCAAAAGAGGATGTGGAATGAGGAATATCATTGCTAATATCAGATGGATCGTGGCTGAAAGCAGAGAATACCAGAAAGAAACATCTTTCATACCTGTATTTTATTGACTATGCAAAGGCATTTGACTCTGTGGATCATAACAAATTATGGATAACATTGCAAAGAGTGAGAATTCCAGAAAACTTAATTGTGCTCATGAGGAACCTGTACACAGACTAAGAGGCAGTGGATCAAACAGAACAAGGGGATACACATGGTTCAAAATCTGGAAAGGTGTGCATCAGTGTTGTATCCTTTCACCATACTGATTCATCTGTATGCTGAGCAAATAATCCCAGAAGTTGTACTATATGAAGAATAATGCAGCAACAGGATTGGAGGAAGACTCATTAACAACCTGTGATATGCAGATGACACAATGTTGCTTGCTGAAAGTGAAAAGAACTTGAAGCAATTACTGATGAAGATCAAAGACAACAGCCCTCAGTATGGATTACGTCTCAACATAAAGAAAACAAAATCCTCACAGCTTGACCAATAAGCAACTTCATGATAAATGGAGAAAAGATTGAAGTTGTCAAGGATTTCATTTTATGTGGATCCGTAATCAATGCCCGTGGAAGCAGCAGCCAAGAAATCAAACAACGCATTGCACTTGGCAAATCTGCTGCAAAAGACCTCTTTAAAGTGTTGAAAAGCAAAGGTGTCACCTTGAGGACTAAGGTGCACCTGACCCAAGCCATGGTGTTTTCTATCGCCTCATATGCATGCAAAAGCTGGACAATGAATAAGAAGATAGAAGAAGAATTGATGCCTTTGAATCATGGTGTTGGCAAAGAATATTGAATGTAGCATGGACTTCCAAAAGAATGAACAAATCTGTCTTGGAAGAAGTACAACCAGAATGTTCCTTAGAAGCAAGGATGACAAGACTTTGTCTCACATACTTTGGACATGTTATCAGGAGGAACCAGTCCCTGGAGAAGGACATCATGCTTAGTAAAGTAGAGGGTCAGTGAAAAAGAGTAGAGCCTCAATGAGATGGATTGACACAGTGGCTGCAATAATGGGTCAAACAGAACAACGATTTTGAGGATGGCTCAGGACCAGGCAGTATTTTGTTCTGTTGTACATAGGGTCGCTATGAGTTGGAACCGACTCTGGAACACCTATCAACAACAATAACAACAGTTTGCATATTTCCTTTAATTTTTTCTCCTGGAAAGAAGCTTCTTAAAGACAGGGGTGGTGTTACTCATATTTGTTTCTCCTGTAGCCTTGCTTATAGTATGTGTTCAGTAAAAGATTTGCTGAATGAATGGATAGATGATGATCTTTTGAAAGTGTGTGATGAATAACCAGATGTGATAGTTAATTTTATGTGTCAGCTTGGCTAGGCTATGGTTTCCAGTGGTTTGGCCAAACACTATACTAGTTGCTCTTCCACAGTGTAGTCTAATATAATGTAATGTAATCATTTCCTATAATGTAATCTAATGTAATGTGATCAATCAATCCGTTGAAAAGGGAGCTCCCTTATGGTGTGTTCTGCCTTAAGAGTATAAATGGACATTTTGGCACAACTATCTTTCTCTCCACTCTGCACTCTGACACCTGACCTATGGATCTTGGGACTCAAGCTTACAGAAGTCTCCAGCCTGCAGCCTGATGTATGGATTTTGGACTTGCCAGCCTCCATAATCGTGTGAGCCAAGCCCTTGACATAAGTCACTATCTCTTTATATATATGACACTGGTTCTGTTTCTCTAGAGAACCCGGACTAAGACATCAGATTCTTGACTCAGAGGGCAGAGTGAGTTTTAGAGCAATGTAGCTTCTCATTGACAAAACTTGACGGAGGACTGGAAGCATGTGGCCTGGGAGAAGAATTAGTTTTGAAGTGAAATAATGAGAGCTGAAGTCTAAGGTTTTTTTTCTGAACAAATCTTTCCAAATCCATTGAAGCTTCTTAGCTCAAGAAGGGGAGATGTAAAGACTGAAGATGGGACTTGGGACCACCTTGACTGGGAAGGCTTACTTTACAGATGAGGATAAAGTCAGGCAAATGAATGGCCCAAGGCCATGCTGCCTGCTCACTGCAGCCCTGGCCCTGGGATCTGAGCCTTCTGGCTCAGCCTGTGCCCTTTCCTAGGCCCTGCTTCTTCTACATTCTGCAGCAACCCTCTTGCCCTGCCAGGGTGTCAGGGCCCTCTCAGACATAGGTATGGGAATCTGAGGCCCCCTGTGTCTCAGAGAAAGGGAGAAAAATGTGGGAATAAATTTCCATCTGGTTCACACTTCAATGGACTCCATTTTTACTTTCCCCCACAAGAAGCTCAAAGCCCCTGGACCTTCCAGCCATCACCATGTGTCTGCCATCTGGTGGCTATATTTTCACCTGGAAGCTCCAATGGCACCTTGGCCAGAGGACCCTGGTGGCTGGCACTCCCCCTCTGCTTGGCAACCTCTGTTTCTAAAGAGAGTTGAGTTGCTGATAGATTTCTTTTTATTTTACTGGATCCTGCTCAAAGTTGTTGATCTGTGCAATCTTAATCATCCCAATGAGTTTGCAGCTGTTACTTCTTATCCGAAGCACATATTCAGTGCTATCCGTAAAGCGTTGGTTTCCTCACAGGGTGCTGAGGAGACAGGGGCTCTATCCCCAGGGTGACAACAGAAAATTAAATCTACTCTCCAGGCACCCTTGTTGGTGCTGGGAGGGAGAGGAGACACACAGGAAGAGCATGGTGAGGAGCCCCCTGCATTGTTGAGAGGATTGTTTCTACCTAAGAAGAGTCCCTTCATCCTTCCACCCTTCTCTTCTACCCTTACCCTCCATCCCTCCCTCCTTCATTGCTTCCCTTCCCTTCCTCCTTATCTTCCTCTTCCTCTTCTCTCATCCCCTCTTCCCTCCTTTTTCCTTCATTTCCCTCTTCTCCTTCTTCCTTCAACAAACACTTACTTAGACCTAAGAAGTACCAGGTCTCAAACTGGAGGGATGCTGTGGAGGGAAGGGATACAAAGTTGATGGAATTTGGTCTTTTTCTTTTGCAGGGGGGAGTGGGGAGGAATCTATACAATCTAGTTGTACAGAGAAAGCAAATTTGTGTGCAGATATAACGATCCCAAACTCCCACACAGAGTCCACTGAGTGTCACAAGGCAGGTCCAGACAAAGTGGGGTGTTACCCGAGAAGAAGGTCAAATGCTGGTGGGGGATCAGAGAAGCCATTCTGTGGGACATGACATTTGGACTGATCCTCGAAGGGAAGCAGAATCACTTTCTCCCTGAACTCTTCTCTTTCAGAAATGGTCTTTTCCTTCTCTGACACCCACAGCACTTTATCCCTTCTCTCTGCCAGCACCTGTGTGGCTCTGAGTCAGCTGTGTGGAGCCTTCCCTCTCCCTGCTCCCTTACGCAGATGGCCTTCTAGGCTTAGATTCCCTGAGCATAAGAGAACCGAGGTTCTTGCCTTCCTCGCTTTAAAATCAATCCAGACAGCGATATGGACTTCTGTATTCAGGAAACACAGACAAGATAGTGTATATTTAAAAACTGTCTTTAAAATGTTAGCCATATATATCAACAGAGAGAAGCACAATTTTTAAAAGGGAGATAAAAATACCTCATGCATATAGAGTCTTTAGAGAAGAATAGTGCTGTTTGGGAGGGGTTAGAAAGCAATCTCTGATCAGTCAGCCAATCTGGGAGAGCTTCCTGGAGGAAGCTGTGTTTCAGGGACTGACTGTTGGGTTAGGGTGGGAAGTTTACTGTGTTCACTAGACTGGGGCTTCTTGAGGGCAAAGACTGTCTCAGGCTTTCTGTATTCCCAGCAACCAGTCTAAGGCCTGGCACATGCACTAACGAACTATGGACAAATTGTGTGGAAGAATGTTCAAAGGCAGGACGACCCAGCAAAGAAGGCTGAGAGTGAGGGGGACTGCAAGGGGCTGAACAGATGGGCTGGGGTAGAGCAGAGGCTGAGGGGCCAGGCCTCCCTCACAGGCACCCTTGTGAAGGGCTTTGAAGTGGAGGCCCCTGCTCAACAGAAAGCCAGCACAGGGCTGTGAGGCATTCCATGTCCCGATTAGGGCTTTGGGTGGGGAGAAGCCAAAGGAGTTGGCCCCAGGAGTTCTGAAGCCTGGAAGTGGCCTTGACATTACTGCCCTGTGGCTTTGGGAGGTCACCTCACCTCACCCACCTTGCGGAGCATGCCAGGGGAGTAGAACCCTTCTGAGTTCACCTCCTCCTCCTGTATCAGGCACCCTGGAAGTCCAAGGCGGCTTTTCACCTTGGCGATGAGGCCAGAACAGAGCTGGATGGTGGTTTAGAGGCTGGGTGGAGAGGCTGTGGCCAGGGCTGTAGGAGGAGAGAACAAGGGTGTGAACTGGGACACTGGGACAATGGCACTGGGACAATTGAGGAAGAGGCAAGAAACTGCCTGGTTTGGTAACCGATTCATTTTTCAGGCGTGAAGACAAAAGTAAGGGGAAATAACAAAAACAGTAAGGTGTTTTAATATGTCCCTAGTGCTAATACACATTATCTATAAGATGGACACTATTTTATTATTATTATTCCATTTTATAGACAGAGAAGCTGAGGCTTAGAGAGGTAAAATAATTGTTTAAGGTAATACAGTTAATAAGTGGTAGAGCTGAAATTTGAAAACTTTTTTTTTTTTTTAGCCAGAACTCTTATTCTATCTCTCTTAAGCTGATTTTCTCATGAGACCTTATTTGAGCATTTAAGTGGTGTTGTGCCATAGTCCTTCCCCAAGGGGAAGGCTGGGAGGTGTCTGTGATTCACAGGGTTCAGACCCTAGAATCAAGGACTGGGCTGGAAGAGCAGGGATGTCAGGAGTGCTGGGATCTGCCTTCCAAAGGAGAAGGAGAGCCAGGATCTGCCATCCTCTGCCATCTGAAGCAGGTAGAGAGTAAGAGCCTTTTCATTTGTAAAGTGATTTCACAGCTTTTGCCTTAATTGATTCTCAGGACAGCTGTGGGAGTTAGGCATGGATTTTTTTTAATCCCCATTTTCCAGTTGAGGAACCTGAGGCCTGGAGAGGTCAAATGAATTGCCCAGGGTGACCTAGCTGGGAGATGGTAGGAGAGAAGGATCTGGTTCTCTTTTCCTTGTGCTCTACTCCTTGGTAGGCTTAGACATGGGATCGCTCAAGGGTGCCTGACTTGCTGAGGGGTCAGAGGGAGGGGGAAGAGAGTAGGCCTGGCCTGGGTCCTTACCAGCTGAGATGAGAAAGTTTCTGAGGTATACGACCTCATCTTCAAAGTCCCAAGCAAGGCAGAGGACTAGAGATTGAGGATCTGCCTGAGAGTGCCCAGAGCTGGCAGGACAGCACCAATGGCAAGGCCCCTAGAAGTGAATGAGCTATCCCAGGTAAAGTACCCTGTGGGGTCCCCTCTCCAGCATCTGGAGATATGGAGAAGGCAGGGCAGGAACCGCAGATTTGGGTGTCTGCCATCCCTAACCTCTCAAAGCCTTGGGCTTCCGGAGGTCACAGGTCAACAAAGGAGATAGAGGGCTGATTTGAAGATGGACTGCTCTGGCTTCAAACTCCAGCGTTGCCGCTTCCTGCCTTGGTGATTTCATGTCTCAGTTGCCCTTTCCATAGAATGGAATAATAACAGCCTCATTACAGTCATGAGATGTGAGTGAATGCATGTTCATGAGATTAAATTAATTTCATTCATTCAATGAACCCACTGTGTGCCAATACTGTGCTGTGTGCTGGGGGTAGTTCTGAGAACTACACAGACAAGGCTCCTGCCCACATGCAGTTTACATTGGTACCCAACTGTCTCTTCCTCCTACCCATAAAAGTCCCCTACTGTGGCCAGCTCCATCCCAAAAGCTGGGGAGGAGGAGAAGCAGAAACCCAAATCTTTTTCTGAGTTTATGATTCCTAAGTCAGAGGTTGGAAGGGTGGGGCTGGGGCTGGGAGATGAAGTGGAGGCTTGGCACCTCTGTGGTCCTCCTTATCTGGCTGTCCTTGCACCAGAAGCCCAGAGAGCTTGACAATGATGATCTCAATAGTGTTCAAAGTTTCCTGGGGGAGACCAAAGGAAAAGCAGAAAGCATTGGAGTGTGCTTGCATTGACAGCTGATGGAGCAGAGTGCCTGGCTCAGGATCACAGGCTGCGGGGGTGTGAGGCCAGGCATAGATTGTGAAGGCCCACAGAGCTGCTTGCCCATATCCTTGCCCTGGGTCTCCAGGCCAAGTTCACTGACCACAGAAAATGCAAGGGAGTCTCCTTTACCTAATCAACAGCCTGCACTGTGTGCTAGATGCTCTTCTATATGGGCCAGCTCGTTCAGTCCTCCCAAACCTGGGAACAGGGGTTATTATTTCCATTTTCTAGAAGAGGAAACTGAGGCTCAAAGGAATGAAGTGGCTTGCTTAAGGTAACACAGCTTCTTCATAAGACTTGAGATGCAAGTCATCCCCTTCCCACCCCTGCCCCACCATAACACACACACACTTTCTCTGGAGGCTGGCTAACAGAGGCCCAAGGTGACCCATCCTTACCTCCATCCTGCATCTGCCCACTCTGAGCAGACAGCAGAGACAGGGCTGGGTAGGAAGGGGTCAAGGACTCAGACCACAGGTTCCCCAATAGCTCAGGGCACAGAAACTGGTGGAGGAGGGGGCGCTGGCACCATGCGCCCTGCCCACCATCCTTTTTATGGCCAGCGTATTTAGCACACATCTGGTGCCTCCATTCTATGACCTCGCTGGACTTACTTTCTTCTCTTATTTTCCTACATCTGTCTCTGCTTCCTGATTCACTCCTTGCTATCTTTCCCAGTGTTTTCGTCTCCTCTCCTCACTCAATCTCTCCCTCTGCCTTCTCTCCTTACCCCCCTCCTCCTTTTTCTTGATTCCTCTTGCTCCTTCTCCCTTTCTCATCCTGCTTGTTTTCTTCTCTTTGTCTTTTATCTCCTTCCCTCCTTTTCTGTTTGTTTTTCTTCCCCCGCGCGCCCCTCTCCCACCCCCTCCTGCTCTGTCTCCTCCATCTGTGCCTCCAGCCCTCCCTCCGCCCTCCTCAGTCCCGCCCTCCCCTCTAGCAGCCGCTCCCCCCTTCCCGCTTGGCTCTCGCGCTCGGTGATTTATTACTTGCCCTGCTGCTTCTGACAAACTATTTGTAGGAAAATGAGATTTGATCCGCGCTGGATGGCTCCTCTGGGAGGCAGGCGTGGGGGTCGGGTGTTGGAGCCCCCCCCCCCCACCAGAGCCCACGGCGCTTACGGAGCTCTTTAAGATAAATGAGCAAAATTAAGAGACTCACTGGGGGAAGAAAACCCTGGATGGCAGTGAACAAGAGCCCATGGTACATGGTTTCCTCCCAGAAATTCATCCACGTGCCCACCACTGGGGCCTCCCCCATCTGCCGCAGACTCCAGGGAACTCCCTCCCCCAGAGGAGAACTTTCAACCCCGGGGCGCGCTTCCAACCCCGGGGATGTGGCGCTGAAAAGGGCAGACACTTCTCCAGCAAGGCACAAGCAACAGATAAGGGGTGGAGAAGCAGGTCTCTCTGGAGGTGGTCGGAAGGATCGGGACAGAGCAGGAAGGGAAGGGGAGTGGCGTGAGCAGGTGGCTGCCACTAGGGCGGTGGGACAGCTCCTCATGCAGGCGTGGCTAGGTGGATGTAGGGAAGCAGCCCCAGGCGCCTTCTGAGGCTCAGGCGCTTCAGCCATACCCTGATCCCACTAGAAGCTCAGGAGGTAGCTGATGTTCAGTGATGTTCACGCCCAGGTCACAGGGACTGCTCAGGGACCAGAGGTAGCATTGGCGACCGCCTCAGCTGTGGAAGCCCCAGAGGCTCTTGGCAAAGGCAAGCCTCCGGGCTTTAGGGGTTTACACTCCTGTGGTTGTCTGGGAGAGGAGCCCTGGTGGCGCAGCGGATAAGTGCTCAGCTGCTGACGGAAAGGTTGGGGTTCAAACCCTCCAACTGCTCTGTGAGAGAAAGAGTGGCATTCTGCTTCCATAAAGATTACAGCTTTGGAAACCTTATGGGGCAGTTCTACTCTCTCCTACAGGGCCCCTATGAGTTTGAATGGACTTGATGGCAACGCGTTTGGCTGCCTGGGCAGCCAGGCTATCAGCTCCCTGAGGGCAGATGGTGGGTCTGTCTAGTTTTGCAGCTACAACCCAGGTTCACCATAACTTTTAGCAATCCATGGTATATTCAATATTCTTCACCATAAAAAACAAAATATCAGTTGCCATCAAGTCAGTTTTGACTTGATGGCAACCCGTGTGAGAGCAGAACTGTGCTCCATAGAATTTTTAATGGATGATTTTTAGGAAGTAGATCTCCAGGCCTTTCTTTCTAGGGGCCTATATGGGTGGATTCAAACCTCTAACTTTTGGTTAGCAGCCTAGCATGTTAACCATTTGCACCACCCAAGGACTCATGGTTCACCACACACCTTAAGTTGAGTTAGTGCATGAATACAAGAATACAAGCTCAAAGTTCCATTTTCAACCCCTGAACCAGTTTTATAGATTACTTTTTTTCTTATTATGAAAGCTATATATTATTCTTCTGTCAAACAGTAGGAAGATGAAGATAAAGATAAGCACAGAAAAGAAAGTAAAAATCACTTTTTATTCTACTACTGACAGTTGGTAATTATCCTAATTAAAAAAATTTATATATAATCAAAATATAGGATCATACTCTACACATTTTTTGACCTGCTTTATCCATTCAATATTATGTTGTGAATATCTCTGTATGACGTTGAATATTCTTCTAAAACATAATTTTAAATGGATACATTGTTTTATTCTGTGTGTATGTTTTGTGTGTAGTGTTTTTTTTTTTTAACAAGACACCTGTTTTTGTTCATTTTGATAGTTTATAAATTTTTCTACTATAAAGTGTGTTGTTGTTGTTAGGTGCCATTGAGTTGGTTCCAATTCATACTGACCTCATGTACAACAGAAGGAAACACTGCCCAGTCCTACGCCATCCTCACTATTGTTATTATGCTCGAGCCCATTGTTGCAGCCACTGTGTCAATCCATCTTGTTGAGGTTCTTATTCTTTTTCACTGACCCTCTGCTTTACTAAGCATGATGTCCTTCTCCAGTGACTGATCCCTTCTGATAACATGTCCAAAGTATGTGAGACAAACTCTTGCCATACACGCTTCTAAGAGCATTCTGGCTGTACTTCTTCCAAGACAGATTTGTTTGTTCTTTTGGCAGTCCATGGTATATTCAATATTCTTCGCCAACACCCGTGTTAACCTAGGTATTACCCACATCATCTCATTTTTATCACAGTCAATGATAAAAGCAGAAATATCTTCTCCTTTCTTGCTTCATAAGAATAGGATGTGACATATTCCAAAAGTGACAGCTCCACTGAGCCTGGTCTGAGGTCTCAGCCAGGATCAGCATTTTTAGAAAGTTAAAGGTTTTCAAAGACCATCTGGACCTGTAAACCAGGGTGATCTGAGAATGTTCTGTAAGCAAAGGGGATGAATAAGACATCAGTTGATATAAACACCCCCCCCAAACAAACAAACAAACAAACTGATAAGAACCAGAAAATACATGGTATTTGGAAAAAAAAAAAAAGGCAAAGGCTACTCAGCTTGAATCTGTATAAGACATTTACAAATAAAACATGTGCTAAAGTGAATTAAAATGTAAAACTTGAAAATGGTGAAGTTATCCTGAGAGTCTAGAATCAAAAGTGTCTGGAAGCATATAACTGAAAAAGACAAAAGGGCTATGTAGTATAAAGTTGTTGGAGAACAAATTTGAAATTGAGTAGCCCCACACAGGAAACCCTTCCAAGTCACAGGGTGTGTGTGAGGTGGACATTCCCCTCCTTCCCTTGGAGAAATGTCCAAGTTGTAGAATGTGTGATAGGTGCATATCTTCATGCTAGCCTGGGGCAGGTAGGTGTCAGGAGGGTCACAAGATGGTGCAAAACCATTTGGTCATTTGCTCTTTGTGTGTATGCCACCCCACTCCAGCATCAGCACTTTCATTGTAAATGAATGGAAGTGTGTGTACATTGCACTGGGACCTCTACTGATGTGACCTCTCTAGTAAATCTATTTCTTCTGGATATTTAGGACACCTTAAACTACTTGTCCTAAACTTTGGTGTCCTGGGTCCCTGAGCAGCTCTCTAGACTAATAACTGGTGGGAAAGGTGGGTCCATGAACTCTTTTCAGTATTTGGAAAGAACAAGTTACCTTCAACAAAGTGTCTCAGGCTAATAAAATCTCAAGTTTCATTGCTTTGGGTTGATTTACACCAAGTCAATTTGTGAATACTTATTAGCTCAAATGGATAGCTCTGATTGGTGTTTTTTGAAGTCTTTGATTAAAAAAATAAAAGGAGAGCCAATTGTTTAATAAACACAGTCTTTTTTTTATTATCATGTAGGAGGTCAAGTATGGGTAATAAAGGGGTTCTTTGATGGAACAGGAGTCCCTGGTGGTGCAAATGGTTAATGTGCTGAACTGAACCTGTTGGAGGTTCCAGTCCACCCAGAGATGCCTCTGAAGAAAGGCCTAGAGATCTCCTTCTGAAAAATCAGCCTTTGAAAACCCTACGGAACACAGTTCTACTCTGATATACACAGCATCGACTCATGGCAATAGTTTTTGTTGTTGTTTTGATGGAACAAGCTTGGGAAACAGGGTATAATGTTCATCCACAGTCTGTTTCTACTGCCTAGCTGCTGTTGAGACAAAACCTACCCAAACAAGAAAGGACACTTTTGACCCTGAAGTTGACAGTATGTTTGAGGTTTTCTAGGAAAATCCATCCAAATTTCTCTCCAGCCCTGATCATGAAGGAAAGGTGGCATCTCTGGGGGGAGGGGGAGGGGTGGAAGGCATGATGGCTGAAGAAGAGGCATGCATATGACAAAAACAGCCTGTATCAAAAAGATGATTCACAGGTGATTCAACCTGGAGGCCCCCACCTCCTTTTATTAGAAAGAAAAGATGTGCCGGCGGGCTTGGGGGAAGAGAAAAGAAATTAAAACACCATGATCGCTTTAATACGCTCCAAGATTTACTCTGCATAATCCAGTCATATTTCTGATAGGAAATTCATGGCTCCTCTGTCCCCAGTAACAGAACGGTGATCTTTATGGGGCTGGCGTGAGGAAGCTGGCGGGCACGGCCCCCGTCACATTAAACTGTCTCAGTGAAGAGGCAATTTGTTTGATATTAAGAGTTATAAAAATATCAGTACAGAGCAGTTATGCAGGGGATATTGAGCAAGCCAATCTGAATTTTAATGTAGTGTGAGCAGTAAGCACTGTATTCACTGTGCCCATGCCACGCTCCCTCTCTGCAAATATTTGAAGAGAAAAAAAGAGGCTTTGAGTGTCTTGCTCTTTTCCACTTCTGCTTCATGCGGGCTCATTCCTCACAAGATGTGTGAGAGCTGCCAAGGGTTTCCAGGTACCTGGGAGGGGATTCTCAGGAACCCTCGCCAAAGGAGCAGTAGAATCCTTGGCATAGTGAGGAGAGAGAATGGAAAACACAGCCACATAGATGGACTTCCTATCACCCCTGTTCATTTCCCTCACTCACACAAGCAGCCATCCCAGCACTAGCATCTCAGGATTTCCAAGTATCCTTTAGTTTTTAATCCAAAGGAATGCTGTTTCCCAAGCATCCCACTACTTATCAATCCTCTCACACCAAGATGCCCCTCTTATCTTCTCATCACACCCCAATCCCATCCCATCTCTTTATCTTACTCTGTGGTCTATATGTGCATATTTTAACCTCTCCCCTCAGTCTCCTTCTATCAGTTTTCTCATTATTTCCATTTACCGTCATTCTCCCCCTTCACCTCCCAGTCACCTCTTCCCAACCTTTTCTCCCATAAATATCCATTCAACTTACAGATAGATCTTTCTGAAACATGCTGACCAATTAATTTCACTTCCACAGGGCGCCTACTCTGTGTCAGGCACTGGGCTAATGGCTGAAGGAGACACAACATAAATAAGATGCCGTGGTCCCTGTTCTCCAGGGACTCACAACCTGGTTAAGGGGGTGCAGTGATGGTGGAAGTGGTGGGGGTGCGAGACCACCACACTGGTTGTTTTAACTCAAGGCCTAGTGAGATAAGATTCCTCA
Source organism: Trichechus manatus latirostris (assembly GCF_000243295.1). Lineage (NCBI taxonomy): Eukaryota > Metazoa > Chordata > Mammalia > Sirenia > Trichechidae > Trichechus > Trichechus manatus. Next base: position 2,344,771 of record NW_004444155.1, read on the forward strand.
AGAGAAGTCCAAACAAAGGCAGTGGAGATTCTAAGAAGGAGAGGTGTATTTGTTTGAGGGGAAATCAGGAATATGTCATGGAAGGTGTGGCTTACTGGCTGGGCCTCCAAGTATGGGTACAACTGACATGTGGCAATTGGAGCACTGGGGGGAGAAAAGTGTATTTCAGACAAAAAAAAAAAAAAAAAAAAACAACACAAAGGCTTGGTGGGGGTACTCATGGTGAATTTTTAAGAAATAGTGAGTCACCCAGCTTGGCTGAAGAGGCTCAGAATTTCAGGATTGGAGGAAGACTCATTAACAACCTGCGATACACAGATGACACAACTTTTCTAGCTGAAAGTGAAGAGGACTTGAAGCACTTACTGATGAACATCAAATACTACAGCCTTCAGTATGGATTGCACCTCAACATAAAGAAAACAAAAATCCTCACAACTCTACCAATAAGCAACATCATGATAAATGGAGTAAAGACTGAAGTTGTCAAGGATTTCATTTTACTTGGATCCACAATCAACACACATGGAAGCAGCAGTCAAGAAATCAAATGATGTATTTCAGTGGGCAAATCTGCAGCAAAAGACTTCTTTAAAGTGTTATAAAGCAAAGAAGTCACTTTAAGGACTAAGGTGTGCCTGACCCAAGCCATGATGTTTTCCATCACCTCATATGCATGTGAAAGCTGGACAATGAATAAGGAAGACCAAAGAAGAATTGATGCCTTTGAATTGTGGTGTTGGCGAAGAATATTGAATATACCACTGACTTCCAAAAGAATGAACAGATCTGTCTTGGAAGAAGTACAGCCAGAATGCACCTTAGAAGCAAGGATGGTGACTACGTCTCACATACTTTGGACATGTTATCAGGAAGAACCAGTCCCTGGAGGACATCATGCTTAGTAAAGTAGAGGGTCAGGGAGAAGGAGTAAGAACCTCAATGAGATGGCAACAACAACAACCCAAGCTAATGAAAGGTAGAGCCCGAACAGGTACCTAGGTTGTCTGACTGCGGGACCAGTACACTTTTCATTACACCACAGCAGCAATTCTCAAAGTATCGGCTGGGACTCCTGGGCTCCTGACACCCTTTCAGGACTTCTGTGAGGTTTACAGAGTCCCTGGGTGGTGCAAACAGTTAACACACTAGGCAGCTAACAGAAAGGTTGGCGGGCCGAATCTACCCAGAAGTACCTCAGGAGAAAATGTTGGTTAGGTCAACAGTATTTGCCTTTCTCATTCACTCACGTGTGTATGGTGGGGTTTTCTACTGTACATTTGGAGAATCTACATAAACCAGTGACCCAACCTTTTGACAAATGTGTGATGTTACAGATCATGCATGGGTGAAACATCCATTCAATGTACACAAGAGATTAATGCATTTTAAAGTGAGATAGCACAAAAATTCATTGTTAGAGTTTCAGATTCCACATTACAACTAATCTTTAAGAAACTACCATTTTTTGAGTTTTGAGATAGTATCAAAGAAGACAGGAGCCCTGGTGGGGCAGTGGTTAAGCTCTCAGAGCCTAATGGAAAGGTCAGTGGTTCAAACATACCAGCCGCTCAGTGGGAGAAAGATGTGGCAGTCTGTTTCTGTAAAGATTTACAGCCTTGGAAACCCTATGGGGCAGTTCTACTCTGTCCTATAGGGTCGCTGTCAGTTGGAATCAGTTCAACAGCAAAGGGTTTGGTTTTTTGGTTTATCAAAGAAGAATGCCCACAATTATCTGAAAGGGGAATTAAAGTACTCTCTCTTTTCCAACTACTTATCTGTGTGAGGCCAGATTTTGTTCAATATATCTTAAAACAACGTATTACAACTCTCTGAATACAGTGGCAGATATGAGAATCCAGCTGTCATCTACTAAGCTAGACATTAAAGAGATGTGCAAACATGTATAATAATGACACTCTACTTTTTTTTGAAAATATAGTTATTTTCCATAAAACATATTATTTATGTTAACATTAATGGGCTTATTATTGTTATTTTTGGATAATCACTGACTTTAATCTTGTTGTTGTTAGAGTCGTCGAGTTGATTCTGACTCATGGTGACCCTATGTGTGCGGTGTAGAACTGCTCCATAAGGTTTTCACGGATGTGATACTTAGCAGATTGCCAGACCTGTCTTCCGAGGAGCCTCTCGGTGAGTTCAAACCACCAACCTTTTGGCTTATTGTCAAGTACTTAACCATTTGTGCCACCCAGGGACTCATTATTTTTAAATGAGCTAACAAATACCTATTTTTAAATATTAGTTTAAATTTATGAGATGATAAATATTGATAGATACAGAGCTCTTGGGCAGTCCACTAAGTTTTAAAAGTGTAAAGGGGTCCTGAGACCAAGGTTTTGAGAACTGCTGGACCACCGCGTGTCTCTAAGATTTCACTAGTTACAAGTCCACAGGCTTGATCATATTTAGCTGAGAAACAGCAGACCTACTTCCGGCCCTACCTCTCTCTCTCATGCTCTCACCCACATCACAGTAGCTTTATCCTTTTGGACCTTCATTTCTTTGCATTTAAAGTGAAATCCACAATAACCGTAGAGGTTGCTATGAGAACTACGTGGGCGTATGTGTATGGAAACCCTCTCTGAAGTGCCATCCAAATGCAACTTTTAATTATTTTCTTTTGTGAAAAGCTCATTGCTTCCGCCATGAAATGGAGGAACTAGAGTAGATGGTCTGGAAGGCTTACCTTGTTTTGGGGCCTACCCTAACTCTCTACCCCTCTGAGGACATTGCTGACCCAAAGTAGGCTGGGTGGATACCAGTGACTGGCTTCCTCCCCCTCCCTCCCTCTCCTACCTCAATCCTGGCCTAACAGCACCTCTGTCCCAGCACTGTCTGCCCTCAGCTTTCTCAAATATGCTTAATGCTTTGAAAGCCTGCTGTCTTGTTTTTTTTCTTTTCTCCCTACTTCATTCTTTGGACTTGCTTGATGTACCTTGAACTGGAGGATTCTTTATGTAGTCTGAATGCCCCTTGACCTCACAGCCTGTGGGCACATGTGGTCACAGTGATCTGTGTGCTTGACTCCCTCCTGGTATTAGAGAGGTTACTGCTGGGAGGATGAGGCCATCACCACCACCACCACCACCCCAGTCCACCACCTCATCCCTCCCCTCGTGGCGGCTCCCATCCATCTCTGTTGGTGCCTAGGGGTGTCATGATGCTCTCAAGAATCTCTGCTCTCCTCATCTGTTGATGTCACTTACTTCTTGGCCACATCCACATCCTTTTGAAGGGTGGTCACTGCCACTTGTTCTCAGCAGTTATTAGCTGAAAATCTGCAAAATGGGAGGGGAAAGGGTCCTCTTTTCCTCTATTGGAGTCCCTGGGTGTCACAAACATTTAAGCACTGGGCTACTAACGCTGTTCAAACCCACCCAAAGGTGCCTCAGAAGAATAGCCTGGTAATCTGCTTCCAAAAAGCCACAGCCTTGAAAATTCAGTGGAGCACAGTTCTACCCAGAAACACATGAGGCCATCATGAGTTGGAGTTGATACGATGGCAATTGGTTTGGCTTGGTTTTCCTCCGTTATACTCCTTTACAGGGTATTGAAGCAGAGTTGCTTGAGCCCCAAAATGTTACAACTTTTTAGTTTTACATGTACACAGTCTTTTCTCTCCAGAGGGGCAACCAGGCCACTAGGATGCCTGGGCCAAGTGAGCTCAGGTAGTGTTTGCCCCACTGTATGCAGAACCATTCCCATCTACTGCTCAGGTCCTGTGCTGAGACCACTTCACAATGGTGGCTTGCTTTTCTCTTGGGGTCTATGTCCTGAAGTTCCTCGCTGCAATTCAGATTCCATGAAGACCCAGTCAGTGTTACCAGACATGCCTGCCTGTCCAAATCCCAAATAATCACCCGGGTTGCTTTCTCAGGATGCTTCCAAACCTCACATAAGTAAGTCATCATTCATAGACATTGAGGGTGCAGGGAGCTCACATCATGCAAGAATGGGCAAACAACCTCTTCCCCACTCTTCACGTGATAAGCACTGTTAGGTACACTTGGGGTTGGAGTTTGGAATGGAGGTCAGTGGTGAGGAAAATGACTTGGCTTTGCCTATATGAAGAAGTTTCTTTCTTTGTTATTTATCTATTTATTTGGAAGATATCATCAGAGGATAAACATTGAAGGAAACAGGATTCTTCAAAGTCTTTTCTTGACAGTAGTGAAGAACAAAGCTGGGGGTACAGAAGCCACAAGAAGCAGACAGAGAGGTGGAGAGACGAGATCCCCCTGCTCCTGCAGGTGGGCTGTTGAGCACATCAGTGGTTCCCAGTTATTGCCCCTTCCCCAGCTGAGCTGTGAATGACGCTTAGTGAATGGAGTGGCCCAGAATCAGAAGAAGGGGAGAAAGCGTGAATAGTGTGAAGATAGAAGGAGAAAAAGATTCTAGATTTGTTTTGAGGATGAAATAAATTTGGAAAATTAAGACGAGCCTCCAGTCAGTCCTTGGAATTACTGCATTAACTGTAGAAAGATACAACAGACACGAGTGATCCTTATGGAGGAGAAGCCCGATGCAGGGATCAATCCCTGATTCCTTCAACATACACTCACTAACTGAGGCTCTTTGTGAGTATGCCAGCACTCCAAGACTCATTTTTTAGCACATAAGGTTGCTATGAGTTGGAATTGACTCAACAGCAATGGGTTTGGTTTGGTTTGCATATCAAGGAACTGACAATAGGTGCACTTTACTGGTGTTGGTACAAAGCACAGCACGGAGAAAGATCTACTGGTGCTCATAGCTCAAGGCGACCTTGCCAGGATCAGGACAATGTCTGGAAGATCTTGCTGAGAAAGACCAGGTGGGATCCAAAAAGGGAGTAAATGCCAAGAAAAGAGAAAAATGAAGAGCTATGACTGTGCTATGCTAAGGCTAATTGTGTTGCTAGCAATAATAGGGAAGTTGGGAAGGAGCTCTGGTTTGGGAGGAAAGATAACAAGTTCAGCTTTAGACAAGTTTTGTTCCGGGGTTGGAAGGTCAAACAAATAGTGATCTTCCATAGACAATGAGAAATATGAGCTAGGAGAGGGGCAAGAGGTCAGGGTTTCAGATTTAGGTTGAACAGTCATTGATTAATGGGACTGATGCAGGGCTGGTGATACCATTCATTTGTCTATTTAAAAAATATTCATTGAGTGCCTACTGTGTGCCATGCATGGATCTGAGCGGACACTGTGGCGAATCAGACAGGGATGGCATCTTGAGTGGTTTTGTGTGGAGGAAGAGTATATGTGCCATCAAGTCATGAGTGAGGCCAGGGGAAGGAGAGAGCATCAGGCTGAAGGGTGAGAGACTAGGTTTATGCAGAAGGCCAGGACAGAAACAGTGGATTGGTTAGGGCCTGAATTTAGCTGCATGTAACAGGAAATCCAAACCACAGTGGCTTAAATAACGTAGGGGCTTATTAGCGTCTCGTAAACCAAGAAATGTGGATATGACAGGCCAGGGCTGGTACAGGGACTCCATCAAGTCAATGAAGACCCCCATGCAACCTCCCCCTCCAGAGCTGCATTGGCAACTGCCCTCCTCATTTGAGCTGAAGGTCAGCCAGACTCCCTTGCCTTCCACACTGAAAACCCTGCATTTCTTCCTTCTCTGGTTTAATGTTGTGTTTTTCAAAGTGTGTTATTCCATGGAACCCTAGGGAACTGTGGAGATACCTCAGGGGAAGCTGAGGAAGCAAAAGAACTGACCAATGGGCTTGTCCTAGGCACACTTGGTGACATTTTGACAAGAACATTTATGTTTATGTATATTATATATGACTACACATATTATAATTATGTATAGGGATTTCTCAGAAGATTCCCTGAAAAAGAATAGGGGTTTTCTGGAAGAGCAGGCTGACTGAATAGCTTTTTTCTTTTTTTTTTTTTTAGATTTAAACTTAAATACTTCATTTTTGGAGGTATTGTCCATGATATTATTATTTTCTTCTTCTCTTTTTCTTTCTTTTTTTTAAGTTGTACTTTAGATGAAGGTTTACAGAACAAATAGTTTCTCTTTAAACAGTTAGTACACGTATTATTTTATGACAATGGTTAACAACCTCACGACATGTCAACACTGTCCCTTCTCAACCTTGGTTTCCCTATTACCAGCTTTTCTGTCCCCTCCTGCCTTCTAGTACTTGTCCCTGGGCTGTTGTGCCCCATTAGTCTCATTTTGTTTTATGGGGCTGTCTAATCTTTGGCTGAATGGTGAACTCCGGGAGTGACTTCATTACTGAGCTAAAAGGGTGGCCAGGGGCCATACTCTTGGGGTTTCTCCAGTCTCTGTCAGGCCAGTAAGTCTGGTCTTTTTTTGTGAGTTAGAATTTTGTTCTACATTTTTCTCCAGCTCTGTCCAGGACCTTCTGTTGTGATCCCTATCAGAGCAGTCAGTGGTGGTAGCCGGGGACCATCTAGTTGTACTGGACTCAGTCTTGTGGAGGCCGTGGTAGTTGTGGTCCATTAGTCCTTTGGATAATCTTTCCATTGTGTCTTGTTTTCTTCATTCTCCCTTGCTCCCGAAGGGGTGAGACCAGTGGAGTATCTTAGATGGCTGCTCACTGGCTTTGAAGACCGTAGATGCTACTCACCAAGGCAGAATGTAGAACGTTTTCTTTACAAACTGTGTTATGTCAATTGAGCTAGATGTTCCCCGAGACCATGGTCCCCACAGCCCTCTGCCCAGCAATTCAGTCTCTCAGGGAGTTTGGAAGTGTCTATGGAGCTTCCATGACCTTTCCTCGTACAAGATGTGCTGGCTTCCTCAGTATTGTGTACTGTCTTACTCTTCACCAAAGTTACCACTTATCTATTGTCTATATAGTATTCCCCCCACCCCCTCACCCCTTGTAACCATCAAAGATTGTTTCTTTTTGTGCATAAACCTTGTCATGAGTTTTTACAGTAGTGGTGTCATATAATATTTGTCCTTTTGTGATTGGCTTATTTCACTCAGCATAATGTCCTCTAGTTTCATCCATGTTATGAGATGCTTCACAGATTCATCATTGTTCTTTACCATTGCGTAATACTCCATTGTGTGTATGTACCATAGTTTGTTTATCCATTCATCTGTTGATAGGCATCTAGGTTGTTTCCAGCTTTTTGCTATTGTGAACAATGCTGCAATGAACATGGGTGTGCATATGTCTATTCGTGTGTCGGCTCTTATTTCTCCAGAATATAGTGCTAGGAGTGGGATTGCTGGATCATATGTTATTTCTATTTCTAGCTTTCTAAGGAAGCACCATATCGTTTTCCAAAACTGATGTATCATTTTGCATTCCCACCAACAGTGCATAAGAGTTCTGATCTACCCGCAGCCTCTCCAACATTTGTTATTTCAAGTTTTTTTGATTCGTGCCAGTAATGCCGGGGTGAGATGGTATCTCATTGTGGTTTTGATCTGCATTTATCTAATGGCTAGTCATTGCGAGCATTTTCTCACGTGTCTATTGGCCGCTTGAATGTCTTCTTTGGTGAAATGTATGTTCATTTCCTTTGCCCATTTTTAAATTGGATTATTTGTATTTTTGTTGTAAAGGTGTTAGATTTTCTTATAGATTTTAGAGATTAGACCTTTGTCTGACTTGTAAAGTCCAAAAATTTTTTCCCAGTATGTAGGTTCTCTTTTTACTCTTTGGTGAAGTCTTTTGATGAGCATAAGTGTTTAATTTTTAGAAGATCCCAGTTATCTAGCTTATCTTCTGGAGTTTGTGTGTTGTTGGTTATGGTTTGTATCCTGTTAATGCCATGTATTAGGGACTCTAGCATTGATCCTATTTTTTCTTCTATGAACTTTATAGTTTTTTGCTTTATATTTAGGTCTTTGATCCATTTTGAATTAGTTTTTGTATATGGTGTGAGGTACGGATCCTGTTTCATTTTTTTTTTTTTTTGCAGGAGGATATCCAGTTTTACCAGCACCATTTGTTAAAAAGATTGTCTTTTCCCCATTTGATGGACTTTTGGACCCTTGTTGAAGATCAGGTGACCATCGGTGGATAAACTGATATCTGGGTTGTCAATTCTGTTCCATTGGTCAATGTGTCTGTTGTTGTAGCAGTACCAGGCATTTTGTCTACCATAGCTGTATAGTAAGCTCTGAGGCCAGGTAGTGGGAGTCCTCCTACTTTATTCTTCTTATTCAATAGTGCTTTACTTATCTGGGGCTTCTTCTCTTTCCATATAAAGTTAATGATTAGTTTTTCCATTTCCTTAAAGAATGTTGTTTGTATTTGGATTGGGATAACATTGAATTTGCAAATTACTTTGGGTAGAATTGTCATTTTCACAATGCTGAGTCTACCTATCCATGAGCATGGTATGTTTTTCCATTTATGTAGGTCTCTTTTGGTTTCTTGCTGTAGTGTTTTGTGGTTTTCTTTCTATAGGTCTTTTACATCCCTGGTAAGATTTATTCCTAAGTATTTTATTTTTTAGGGGCTATTATAGATGGTATTGTTTTCCTGATTTCCTTTTCATCATTCTCTTTATTGGTGTATAGGAAT
>NW_004444155.1:2353409-2373271 GCF_000243295.1 Trichechus manatus latirostris
TGGATTACATTGATTGATTTTCTAATGTTGAACCATCCTTGCATACCTGGTATGAATCCTACTTGATTGTGATGTATTATATTTTTGATATGATGCTGAATTCTATTGGCTAAAATTTTGTTGAGAATTTTTGCATCTATATTCATGAGAGATATTGGTCTGTAATTTTCTTTTTTTGTGGCATCTTTGCCTGGTTTGGGTATCAGGGCTATGCTGGCTTTATAGAATGAATTTGGAAGAGTCACTTCCTTTTCTATGTTCTGAAATAATTTGAGTAGTACTGATATAAGCTCTTCTCTGAAAGTTTGGTAGGATTCTCCAGTGAAGCTATCTGGGCCAAGGCTTTTTTTTTGTTGGGAGTTTTTTATTACCTTTTCAATCTCTTCTCTTTTTACAGGTCTGTTCCGATTTTCAACATCACTTTGTGGTAGTTTGTGTAGGTAGTGTGTTTCTAGAAATTTATCCATGTCATCTAGGTTTTCAAATTTGTTGGAATATAGTTTTTCATAATACTCTGTTATGATCTTTTTTATTTCAGTTGGGTATGTTGTAGTTTTGCCCATTTCATTTCTTAGTCGAGTTATTTGCATCCTCTCCTGTTTTTCTTTTGTCAGTCTGGCCAGTGGTTTGTCAATTTTGTTGATCCTTTCAAAGAAACTACTTTTGGTTTTGTTGATTCTTTCTATTGTTTTTCTTTGAAAAGCTTTTTTCTATATTAAGCAGTACTCATTTGCTGAGACCACTGCTGTCAGAGGTGTGTTCCACCCAGGCACCTGGCCAGCATGTGTGTGTGTGTGTGTGTGTGTGTGTGTGTGTGTTGCACATGTGTGTTTGATTGTGTTTGTACTTACCTGTTCACCTCTCAGAGCTGGGTACTTTTCCTCCTCTCCATAAACTGACCCCTTTTCTCCCTAAAGACCCCAGCATCCTGTCACGCCAAAGCACCCCTTATAGATTCCAAACCTGGGGTCTTCTTTCTGGTTCTTCTTCTAAGGCCTGGTACCATGTTGTAAGTCCATTTAGGACTTGCAGCTATGGGACATTTGAGGTAGAGAGAGGAGGAAAAATGGGAAGGAAGAAAGGTTGCCCAGAGAAGAGTCACAGGGTGCCAAGACATGTTTGTCTCCAGAGAGGAAGGCTGGCATGGTGGAATTACATTTGCAAGACTATGGTCTTGGCTCCTTATTAGACCTATCACTTTGAGGACAATTGGGAAGGAAACTTCAATTTACTGGAAGAGTATATTTTTGTGCCCAGCATTATCCTGAGGGCTCTCCTATAATCATTTAATCTTCATACCAGTGCTGCAAGGCAGGCATTTTCATGCTCATTTTATGGTTGAAGAAAGTCACTCTGTTTATATATTTAGGCTGCTGTGAAAGTCAAAAGAGAGCATATATGAGAAAAGGTTACAAACTGTGAGATACTATCCACATACATGGGTTGTTCTCACTGGCTAACTTTCCAGTTGAACCACAGGCCAACTTAGTACCCAAGGAAACTCACTCACCCTCTTTCCACTCCAGCCTGCTGCTTAGGAGAATAGAACTGTGAAGGAGAAAAGGCCCAAGAAGTTCTCTGCATCCAAAGGAAATAAGATACAACTGCTGTTTTAAAAGCCTCTGGAGAAGCAGTATAGAATAGCTAAACTTGGGTTTTAATTGCAGATGTACTATATAACCTCTGGCTGGTTATTTACCTCTCTGAGCCTTAGTTTCTTCATCTGTATAACAGGGTCTAAAATAAGACCTTCCCCGTGAGGTTGTTGTGAGGATTAGATAAGTGAAGACATGTAAAGAGCTTTGCAGGGTTTCTGACATACAGAAGGCTCTGTATCTTTTAGCTTTGGTTAGTATAGTTGACAAGTGGGGAAACTGAGGCACAATTCGCCCACACCCCAACCTAAGAGACTTTGGATACAGCAGACTTTGGACTGAGAATCTTAGAGTTTGGACAGATCCCTCTCCTCCCTTCCCTTCAGGCTGCCTCAGCACACAATTCCAGGAGACCCTTCTACTATTTGCACATGCTGTGTGGGAAGTGCTATTGTGGGAGGGAGTGTGACCAAGTCTTTATGACCTGAAGAGGGTTTGGAGTAGTGTTTCCTGTCGGATCTCATTTCCTGGTCCCACAGTTTTGTTCAACTCCTCACTTTTCTTGGTGCCCCTCCCTGCCCTCCTCCCTGCCCTCTCCCTTTATGAAGGGTATGTCTCCACTCTTGGTTATGAGAATAACAGCTGAAAAAGTGTTTGCATCCCAAATTTTTTAATTTTAGTCATTTATAACTGTCTTAAGTTTGAAAAAAAATCCATGGAACTATCTTAGAAGTAGGGGAGCATGAATGACAAGATATTAAAAAAAAAGAGAGAGAGAGAGAAGATGGAGGAAGGGAGAGAGGAAGGGAGAGAGGAAGAAGAGAGGAAAAAAGGAAGGAAGGAAGTTAGTGCTTTTGCTTCTTGACATATCAGATTAATCAGACACTATGAGCTTGACACAATTTCCTACAGTGCTTACGGCAGATACCAATGTAGTGACCTCTCAGGATCAATGAGATTGACTGGGACCTGAGAAGGTCCAGGACCAAATGTGAGATGTGTGGGGTAGATAGGGCCATGTCATTCAGGAAACGCTGGACTCCCAGCAGTTTAATCATTGTATTTTCCATGGAACTGGAATGTGGTGTCTCAGGAGCTTGAGTGGAAATCTCTGGCCGTAGTGACTTGAAAAGGCCTCAGGGAAATGTAACCCATTCACTCACATTAACCATTAACATTCAGACCCAAAGGAGTTTATCAGATGAGTTCCAGATTTACAGGATCCAGGAAATTGGATCCTTGGATGGGCAGGAAGTGGTGGCTAAGGAGGAGAGATAGGTCTGAGCCCCACAGGCCAGGTTTGGAGACACTGGTGACATGATGACTTGAGAGAGAGGAATGCTGAACAGAGGGAAACACAAACAACTGGATGTACAGATTGCATATGATCTTCACTTTTTACTTGGGATAGGTTTATGTTTTTAAGATAGAGGGGTGGAAATGGAGGTGGATTGGATGTGGATGATTAAATGGAGGTAGGTTGGACTGTGGAAGAGATGAGAAGGGAGAGAAATCAGGATATTATATACAAGGCAGTGTGTTAAAGGGTAAACTCTAGAAGAGATAATCTGAAGAAATTGATATTAGATGGAGGAAAATCAAGGGATGCAGAAAATACCAAAAAGACAAAAGAAATGTTGGTTGTGCCTAAGCCACAGGAATGGATACTCAGATATATACATCAGATGCTAGCCAGGGCTCTTGGTTGGACCGACTAATGAATGACAAAGTGACTGCTTTCTTTGGGTTCTTTTGAAATCGCTTTCTTTTGAGGCCAAGAAGCCTTCAAGGAGGAAGAACTTATTCTGACACCCTTAAGGCAGGCTTGATTTTAGCCTCCCACTCTCATCATCTCATCCTCAGGAGCACCCCAGACCTGCTCGGATATTATACTTTCAGGGCTAAAGCCAGGGTTCCCAGATCAAGCCTTTTGTCTTTAGAGGATTCATGCTCCACTCATATAGCCTGAACTTAGAGAACATGGCTGTAAGAGTCATGACTTAATCCAAGGTATGAGTATCTTCCACGGTTATTTTATATTCTGTTCTCCTGACCTGAAGTATCGTCCTCTGTGTTTAAACAAACAAACAATGTCAAACAAAACCAAGAAAACATTGCATTCTCAATGTCTTGGGTCTCACTAGTCTGTGGGTTCAGATGATGACAACTTAATAATAATTTTGAACCTTGTTACCTTTGAACTCCCACCTGTTCATGCAGTTTCTTACTGTGTTCCCTTCTAACACACATTTTTTGACTACTCACGGGGTAGTTTTTGCTGGCATATTAGTCTGGGCTACTATTTGGTGTTGGCCTCACTTATTTTGGGCTGTCACTTCCAATTTGAGCAAGAATCTCGTCTCTGTTCTTCCCAGCAATGCCATGACTGGGACTCTGTCATCCCAAGCCATTTGCCTGGATTGACCATGTGAGCCTGCCTCATTGGGTCCGTGTCATAACACCCCTATTGCCCAAGATTTTTCTCTCTTCCCTTTCTCCCATTCTTCCTTCTTCTCAACTTCCCTCTTTCCCTCCCTCTATCCCTTCCTTTTTGTTACAAATTGAAATATGTGTTGGAGTCCTGACCTCCATACCTTTGGATGTAATCCCTTTTGGGAATAGAGTTTTCTTTTTTATATTAATGAGGCTATATCAGTGTAGGATGTGTCTTAAATCAATCATTTTTGAGATATAAAAGGAGTAGTTTAGGCACAGAAGCAAGCAGACATGAACGTGGGAAAGACTGATGCCACGTGGAGATCTCCAAGGAATGAGAACACTGGGGAAGCTGAGACAAGGACCTTTCCCCAGGGCAGTCAGAGAGACCCTTTCCCTAGAGCTAGTACCCTGAATTTGGACTCCTAGCCTCTTAAACTCTGAGAATAAATTTCAGTTCTTTAAAACCATCTACTTGTTGTATTTTTGTTACAGCAGCACTAAGAAACTAAGACACAGTCCCTCTTTCTCTATTAATTAAATACTTACTATATGCCCCACAATCTGCTGGGTACAAGGGATGAGAGATAGGTAAGACATTGTCCTTGCCCTTGAAGGACAAGCACATCCTCAGGAGTGAAGGCAGATGTGTACACAATTAACTGTAATAAAATATGATGAGCGATATAATGGAGATCTGCCCAAAGTGTCATGGGAGCACAGAAGAGGGAGTGAAGAACTGCCTTAGAGGTCACCAGGAAAAGTTCCAAGGAGAAGATGATTTCCGAGTTGCTTTTTGAAGAGTGAATAGGAATTTTCCAGATGATAAAGATGGGAACGGCATTCCAGGCCAGAGGAACAGTGGGAACGGTATCTGGCCTGGAGTCTGATTTGAAGGGAGCATAGAATGTGGGATGGCAGTGAGGGATACAGGAGTGTTTGAAAAGGATGGGATGGGATCTGAGTACCATGATTAACACTGGCATTTTATTCAGTATGTGATGGAGGTCATAGCACAGGATCTCTCTTTGGGCAACATTGCTTGGCTGGCAAGGCTAACAGAACAATACTCGAGGTGGGCAGTGAAAATGCGTATGTAATAGTGTTTAATCAGTCCACTGATCAAGTAGTTATTAGTGGTCAGTGTGTGCCAGGGTCTGTGTTAGATACTGTGAGACTACAAAGGAAGCATCATGATTCATATATTATAAGAGGTCAGAATTACTCACATTTAGAAAAATAAAGGGGAAGAGGGAGTGCAGTGCAAGATCTTGTGGTTGAAAGGCTGTGAATCAAAGATGAGAAATAGAGAAACAGAGAAGCCTGAGCAGACTTCCTGGAGGAAGTGGGTTTGAAAAATCAGTGACAGGCCATTCGTCATAGGGAAACCATACAGGGAAAAACTCACATCGAGCATGTGTAGACAGTGAAGAATAGATGCTGGAAAAGAAGAGGATACAGAGGTTAGACCAGGTGAAAGAGGGCCCTGATGTCAGGTAGAATATCACAGGCACTCTGAATGGGGAGAAACTTTAAAACCCTTCTAGGAAAACTCTTCCTGCCTCAGCAATCCCATGCGTGGTTTCTTCTGTCACATCCTTATACAGGGTCATCAACTTTGGTAGAACATCTAGAGAGATAGGAGCAGCTAATTTCATCTTTACATGTCTTTGATTGTTGGAAAGTTCTGCTAAAATCTATCACGTTATTTCTTGTGAGCATTGGTTTCAGATATATCTCTGTGTCAGTCAGCATCTTTCCTCTTTTGTCGTAGAGTAGCACTTCAGATATTTGATTCAACCTCCACAACTTTCTACCTGCACCCCCTCCAGGGTTGGAAACCAGATAGTCTGTGGTCTCCTCCCAATCTTGGCTGGTACTTGAAGGGCTCCCCTAGGCCTTGAATCCCTTTGAACTGTGAGGCCTATGGCTGGGGTCTGCTCAGTCTGGACACAATTCAATAGGTGGTGACCAGCCACTATAAAGTGACATGCTGGAAATGATGTTTTGTGAAAATGAGGTCGGCATCCTAGTTCAGGATGGATTGGATGGTTAGAATGGAGGCAGGGGAAAGCTAGAGGACCTTGGATGTAGTCCAGACATCAGATCAGGATTGGAGAGACGCTGGGTCAGCAGATGGTTAAGAAAAAGTGAAACTAGGAGACATTTCAAAGCTTGGATTAAAGAGGAAAGAGACAATGATGATTCCAAGTTTTCTAGCCTCAGAGGCTGGAACAATGGCAATTGCTCAGGCAGAAATGGCATGGTGGGGAAAGGAAGCTGACTGCAGGGAATAATACTAAATTTGCCAAAGGAGCAGGACACCTATACTGAGGTGTCCTATCTGAAAACCAAATCCCTTGCCATCAAGTCAATTCTGACTCATGGCAGCCAATGTATTACAAGGCAGAACTGAGTGCCATAGAGTTTTCATGGCTGTAATATTCAGGAAAGCAGATCACTAGGATTTTCTTCTGTAGTGCCACTGAATGGGTTCAAACTGCCAACTTTTAAGTTAGTAGTGGAGTGGAAACCATTTGTGCCACTCAGGTTCCCTATAGGAAATTGTAAATGTGACATGGGAACACACGAGTGTGGCTACATTAGAGATGCTGACTTGGGAGTCCTGAAAGAGAGTGAACCGATGCAGAGAGTGGAAATACACAGAGGTGGATGGAGCCATAAAGAACAGTCCTGCAGAAAGTCTACAGTGCACAGCTGCAGGAACAAAAGATACCCATGAGGGATACAGGACTATGAACTGTCAAAAGTAGAGCAGTGTTGAGAAAACCAAAGCGGTAGGGAGCTTCAAGAAAGAGGGAGTGGCCAGTAATATCAAATGCCCAGGAGGAAAAGAAAATGAGCTCATTGGCTATATCCAGAGGGAAAAAGGAAGGTCAGTTTCAGTACAATGGTGGGGGACAAAGCAACACTAGAGTAGATTCAGAAGGTACCGAGTGGCCAGACACCCCCTCCTGCAGTTCCATCCCCACAGACCTGTATTTCTCCTACTTCCCTCAGCCCACCAGACCAATTTTCTACCTTCCTGCATTGAATCCTAATTTCCCCGTGGCTGATTTAGTGACCCTGAGTTAGTGGTTACCTAGCATGGCATGGCTAGGTCACTTTTCCCAGGGAAGAATGCCTGGATGCCAGGGCCACCTCACTGCAAAGTGTGGCTTATGGGGGAGCCCAGGCCACTCCAGGCTGCTCCCCTTCCTCCCCCCTGACAGCAGCATGAGCTGACACACAAAACCCTGGCTGGTGCAGGGGAAGGACTAAGGTGCATCTCTAGCAATGACAGCCTCGCAGGCCCCTGGGGACACAGCTGAACTGCTAACATTTATTTTCTTTGACATCTGAATGCTGCAGTTTCCAGAGGGCAGAGGGTGAGCTCCACCTCCACTTTTCCTGGTCGGCCCTTTCCCTACCAGGGCTCTCCAGCCTGGCCCTGCCCCCTTCCCATCCCCACACCCCAACACCCTGGCGCATCCCACTAAACCCCATCCCCATCTCCCTCAGCCCCACTGGACAGTCATCCTCCTGCTTGTCCATCAGCTTGGAGCTCACCCCAGGCTATGCCAGGAGCAAATGTATCTGCTGAGGTTTAGGGGCCGTTTCCAAGCTTCCTCGGCAGAGACCCCAGAATTCTAGCAACAAGGGAGAAAGGTTATGCCAACCCTGCTTCTCCCAGGATGCACTGGGAGCCTGGGAACCAGGAGGGAGGGAGGAGGCTCAGCTGAGGAGCTCAGGATTTAATTCTATGCATCATTAAGTAGTCCTCTGAAAGTAGTGTCCCCCTATACATCTTCCATGCTTAGTAAACAGCACGCTGACATTACATTAGTGGCTGGAAATGAATTTTCTCTTTTATAGGGAAATTGAGAATCCGCCAAGAAGAAAGAAAGAAAGAAGAAGAAAAAAAAAAAAAAAACCCTCAAAACCAATTATCTAGGCATTTATGAGTTCCACCCTAGTCCCTCTCTCTCTCCTCTCTCACTGAGATGCAAAGAAGCATTTAATATTTAATATATTAAGAAAAGAAAGAAACTTTGATAGATTACGCAGAATCTGGCATTAACTCCCTCTGCCTCTCCTCACTGCCTCATTTTCCCCCCCTGAAAGCCTGTGCCTGGTTCTAGCTGACACTTAAATGGATTAAGGTGTTCAGATTTCCTTAATAGTGTTGACATTTTGGAAATATTTCTAGTTTTTTTTCCTCTCCTCGAAATAATAATAATAAATAAATATCGGAATGGATCTTCGCCCTCCACTCGACAGGCAGGCCCCAACTCTGTCTTACTCTCCAGTGCTGACGTGATTTATATTTTCCATTCTTATTTACAAGATTAAGGATGCGGAGAAGTCAAAGTGCGCCTTGTGGAGATAGTGCTGCTGAGTGTGGGAGTGGGGACATCAGGGGGGAATTTTGCTGGTCACTAAGTCGTTTCCCTGGTCTCCAGGCCCTTCACCTCCACCCCAAGGCAGGGTGAGACTGCCTGCCTCTCACCCAGACCTTTCTTTTCCCCTCCACTCCTGGCCCAATGAGATGTGATGGCACTGTCCTTCCTCTACATACATGTTTGGTTTGTCCGTTTGCAGACCTGCCATGCATTAATAGAACTGTCCCTCACATGCCCAACAGACACACCTGACAGCCCCTCTCCTTTGAAACATGGCCCTGTAGTCTACAGTGAACGCAGAGGGAAGAGGATGGGCTTGGTTCTCTGCCCATTATTACTCCTGGAGTTTGAGTAGCCTTTCTTGCACTGTGCTGTGATGTGTCCCATGCCTAGATGCCAGGGCCCATGTACTGTGTACCTCTGCATCCCAGCACCTAGCACAATGTTTGGCACATAGTAAAAAAAAATACTTACTGTTGGGTTGACTCCGACTCTTGGCAACCTTATGTGTGTCAGAGTAGAACTGTGGCCCATAGGGTTTTCTTTTTCTTTTTTTATTGTTGTAGTTTAAGTGAAAGTTTACAATTCAAGTTAGTCTCTCATACAATAATTTATACATACATTGTTATGTGACCCTAATTGCTCTCCTTATACTGTGACAGCACATTCCTCCTTTCCACCCCTCATTTCCTGTGTCCATTCAACCAGTTCCTGACCCTCTCTGCCTTCTCATCTCACCTCTGGACAGAAGCTGCCCATTTAGTCTCATGTATCTACTTGCGCTAAGAAGCACACTCTTCACGAGTATCATTTTATGTTCTATAGTCCAGTCTAATCTTTGTCTGAAGAGTTGGCCTTGGGAATGGTTTTACTTCTGGATTGACAGAGAGTCTGGGGGCTATGCTTTCTAGGATTCCTCCAGTCTCAGTCAGACCATTAAGTCTGGTCTTTTTACTAGAATTTGAGTTCTGCTCCACACTTTTCTCCTGCTCCATCAGGGACTCTCTGTTGTGTTCCCTGTCAGGGTGGTCGTTGGTGGTTAGCCAGACATCATCTAGTTCTTCTGGTCTCAGGATGATGCAGTCTCTGGCTTATGTGGACCTTTCTATCTCTTGGGATAATATTTTCCTTGTGACTTTGGTGTTCTTCATTCTCCTTTACTCCAGGTGGTTGGGACCAATTGATGCATCTTAGATGGTCGTTCACTAGCTCTTAAGACCCCAGACACCACTCACCAAAGTAGGATGCAGAAGATTTTCTTAATAAACCTTGTTAAGCCATTTGACCTAGATGTCCCCCAAAACCATGGTCCCCAGACCCCCGCCCCTGCTACTCTGTCCTTCAAAGTGTTTGATTGTGTTCAGGAAACTTCTTAGCTTTGGTTTAGTCCAGTTGTGCTGACTTCCCCTTTGGTGGGTGCTGTCCTTCCCTTCACCTAAGATAATTCTTGTCTACTATCTAGTTAGTGAATAGCCCTCACCATCCCTCCCCACTCTCCTAACCATCAAAGAATGTTTTCTTCTGTGTTTAAACTTTTCTTGAGTCCTTATAATAGTGTTCTTCTACAATATTTGTCCTTCTGTGACTGACTAAATTCACTCAGCATAATGTTCTCCAGATTCCTCCACATTATAAGATGTTTCACGGCTTCATAGTTGTTCTTTATCATTGCGTAGTATTCCATTGTGTGAAAATACCATAATTTGTTATCCATTCATTTGTTCATGGGCACCTAGGTTGTTTCCATCTTTTTGCTATCTTGAACAGTGCTGCAATGAACATAGGTGTGCATATATCTGTTCGTGTGGTGGCTCTTATTTCTCTAGGATATATTCTAAGGAGCGAGATTGCTAGGTGGTATGGTACTTCTATTTCTAGCTTTTTAAGGAAGCGCCATATCGATTTCCAAAGTGGTTGTACCATTTCACATTCCACCAACAGTGTATAAGTGTTCCAGTCACTCCACAACCTCTCCAGCATGTATTATTTTGTGTTTTTGGATTAATGCTAGCCTTGTAGGGGTGAGATGATATCTCATTGTAGTTTTGATTTGCATTTCTCTAATGGCTAACGATCGTGAGCATTTCTTCATGTGTTTGTTAGCCATCTGAGTGTCTTCTTTGGCAAAGTTCCTGTTCATATCCTTTGCCCATTTTTTAGTTGGGTTATTTGTCTTTTTTTTTGTTGAGGTTTTGCAGTATCTTGTAGATTTTAGAGATTAGATGCTGATTGGATTTGTTGTAGCCAAAATTTTTTTCCCAGTCTGTAGGTTGTCTTTTTACTCTTTCGGTGAAGTCCTTTGATGAGCGTAAGTGTTTGATTTTTAGGAGCTCGCAGTTATCTAGTTTCTCTTCTGGTATTTGTGCATTGTTGCTTGTGGTTTGTATTCTGTTTATGTCATGTATTACGGCTTCTAGCGTTGTCCCTATTTTTTCTTCCAAGATCTTTATAGTTTTTGATTTTATATTTAGGTCTTTGATACGTTTTGAGTTAGTTTTTGTGCATAATGTGAGGTATGGGTCTTGTTTCAGTTTTTTGTAGATGGATATCCAGTTATGCAAGCACCATTTGTTAAAGAGACTCTCTTTTCCCCAATTGACAGACTTTGGGCCTTTGTCAAATATCAGTTGCTCATAGGTGGATGAATTTATGTCTGGATTCTCAATTCTGTTCCATTAGTCTATGTATCTGTTGTTGTACCAGCATCAGACTCTTTTGACTACCATGGTGGTATAATAGGTTCTAAAATCAGGCAGTGTGAGGCCTCCCACTTTGTTATTCTTCTTGAATAATGCTTTACTTATTCAGGACCTCTTCCCTTTCCATATGAAGTTAGTGATTTGTTTCTCCTTCTCATTAAAAAATGCCATTGGAATTTGGCGGGATTGCATTGTATCTGTAGATCGCTTTGGGTAGCATTGAAATTTTCACAAGGTTGAGTCTTCCTATCCATGAGCAAGGTATGTTTTTCAACTTATACAGGTCTCTTTTGGTTTCTTGCAGTAGTGTCTTGCAGTTTTCATTATATAGATCTCTTATGTCTCTGGTTAGATTTATTCCTAAGTATTTTATCTTCTTGGGGGCTATTGCAAATGGTATTCATTTGGTGATTTCATTTTGGAAGTTCTCTTTGTTGGTTTAGAGGAATCCAAATGATTTTTGTATGTTTACCTTGTATCCTGATACTTTGCTGAAATATTCTGTTACTTCCAGTACTTTTCTTGTGGATTCTTTGGGGTTTTCTGTATGATGATATGATAAGATCATATCATCTGTAAATAGAGATACTTTTACTTCTTCCTTACCAATTTGGATGCCCTTTATTTCTTTTTCTAGTCTAATTGCTCTGGCTATGACCTCCAGTGCAATGTTGAATAAGTGTGGTGATAAAGGATATCCTTGTCTAGTTCCTGTTCTCAAGGGAGATGCTTTCAAACTCTCTCCATTTAGGATGATGTTGGCTGTTGGCTTTGTTTAAATGCCCTTAATTATGTTGAGGAATTTCCTTTCTATTCCTATTTTTTTGAGAGTTTTTATCATGAATGGGTGTTGAACTTTGTCAAATAACTTTTCTGCATCCATTGATAAGATCATTTGGTTCTTGTCTTTTGTTTTATTTATGTGATGGATTGTTTTTCTAATGTTGAACTATCCCTGCATACCTGGTATAAATCTCACTTGTTCATGTGAATTATTTTTTTGATTCCATAGGGTTTTTGATGGCTGACTTTTCAAAAGTAGATCAGGCCTTTCTTCTGAGGCACCTCTGGGTGGACTAGTACCTCCAACCTTTGTCTTAGCAGCCAAGCACATTAACTGTTTGCACTATTCAGGCACTCCTGGCACATAGTAGGTGCTTGTAAATGTTTGTTTAATGGAAGGAAGAAAGGAAAGCAGGAAGATAGGAAGGAAGGAAAAAGGGGAAAGGAGAAAAGAGGAAAGAAGGAAAGAGAAAAGGCAGTTGGAAGTCTTCATTGGTTGACGTGCTCAAGATCCTGATGCTCTCTGCGACCTGGAAACAAAATTCGATCAGCAGACATTAAATTGCATGATACCCAGTCTTGTGCTAGTCCTGCTCGTGAGTTCACCATGTTTTAGTACTTGTTGTTGTTGTTCTTTGCCCTCACAGTGTTTGGAGACATTTTGTGGGTAGGCATATCTAAAAATAAGTGTAGAGAGTTCAACGTTCCTTAGAGATGGGTCTTTATGAATATCAGCTAGAAGGAGATTAAATCAAACAGTTCTTGAGAATAACCTTTGCTCTATCATTTAGTGGCTACTTATCTCTCAAGACTCATTTTCTCATAAAGAAAATGGGGATAATAATCCCAACCTAAGGACACTACTGTGACTATTACAAGGATGATATACATTCACCAATTAAGATGATGCTAGCACACAGTGAAGGAGCCCTGGTGATGCAGAGGTAAAACACTCAGCTGCTAGCCAGAAGGTCAGTGGTTCAAACTTACCAGTCTCAGCAGAAGAAAGACGTGGCAGTTTGCTTCCGTGAAAATTTACAGCCTTGGAAGCCCTGGAGGGCAGTTCTACTCTGTCGTATAGGTCGCTATGAGTTGGAATCACCTTGATGGCAACAGTTTGGATTTTCTGGTTTAGCACAAAGTGAACAGTCAACACGTTGGAATTGCTTTGTTGTAGTTGTTGTTAGGCATTTAGTACAGCAGCTGAACAATAAAAGCTTTCACCAACCAGGCTAAAGCAGCCAAGATTTGAGAATATTTCATGAAGGAAGAGGAAAAGCAATCATCAGAACCCGTTGTGAGTTCTAACCTGATCTCTGTCTCAAGTTCTGCTTTTACCTTTGGATGCAAAGAAACATTTAATGTATAAACAAGTAAGGCAACTTGGATAGACTTTTAGGAGAGCACTTTCCAGCTCCTTCTTTCTTTTTAATTTTTTATTGTTGTAAAAATATAAATAACACTACATTTGCCAATCCGATATTTTCCATGTGTACAATTCAGTGAGACCAATTACATCAGTCACTTTCCAGCTGTTTCTGCCAGAAGAGTTTGAACTGAGTTTTGGTTACCATACCAAAATTAGTACATGATCAACACAGACAGTGGCCTGACTGACCAGAGGTGTGGCTAGTGCCTCTGTTCACACTTCTCTGTGGATTAATCCTCTGCACTCACCTCCCTGCATTTCTGCACTTCCTTCTGACCTTGTCACCTGCCTGCCTTTTCCAGAGTGCACTGATGTGAGTATTTTTGAGGGATAAATACCCAGAAGAATTTTCATCTGGAATGCACTTACATCTATTTTCACAAAGCTGACTTTTATTCAATCTTCAAAAGATATCCCAGCCCAAACTTTGTGGAACCATTCTCCCCTGGGTTGTGTATGGCCTGGTAGGTGTCTTATGTGCATCTGACTTGCTTGGCTGAGCAGGGGCCTCAGCAAGACTTCAGGTTTTAAATTGCTTTTTTAAATTTAAATTGCTTTTTTTTTTTTAACATGTTAGCCATAATCAGCCTAGAGTCTACTTTGTATTTTTGCCCTTTCTTCTGATTTTGAGATACCTACTCTGCTGATCTATTAATACTTGCATTTTTGAATCATTGACTTTAGATTCATTGCTTTTGAAACTACGCATGTCAGTGTCTGTTAGTTTCAAAAGAAGTATGTGTCTGGTGCATGTGATATGCCAAGTGTTGTAAAAAGCATATGATTAACAGGTGAATAAGACACAGTTCCTTTCGTCAAGCTCACATTCTAGAAGTAAACCCGTGAACAGTGTCTGTAATCCAAATGCATTTAAAGCATGTTGTTGTTGTTAGGTGCCGTTGGTCAGCTCTGACTCATAGCGACCCTATGTACAACAGAAGGAAACACTGCCTGGTCCTGTGCCATCCTCACAATTGTTGTTATACTTGAACCCACTGTTGCAGTCACTATGTCAATCCATCTCATTGAGGGTCTTCCTCTGTTTTACTGACTCTATATTTTACCAAGCATGATGTCCTTCTCCAGGGACTGGTCCCTCCTGACAACATGTTCAATGTACATGAGACAAAGTCTCGCCATCCTTGCTTCTAAGGAGCATTCTGGCTATACTTCTTCAAAGACAGATTTGTTTATTCTATATTTATTTAAAGTATAAAATCAACAAAAAAGAGAGAGCAGGAGTCAGGGCAAGTTGAGGGAGTCAAGTGAGAAGAGGCAATACTGGTGAAGGTGGAGTGGGGGTTATGTAGAATTAACATACACACACTCTTCTTTCCATTTAATAAAGAAGGATTTAATCAGGCTTATTTTAAATTAAATTGACCCTCATTTTATCTGATTGATTATATTCATGAGATAGGAGAAAGGGAGTTCTGGTTGAAGATCTCAGATCTTAGCCTTTTGCTTCCTTTAATCAGTTGCCCTAGAGCCCCTATTAAATACCTTTACACCATTTAGGCTTTGAGCTGACCAGACCATTCATTCACCCATCTACCAACCCATCCATCCAGTCAATCATTCACCATTCATTCCCTCAAGTTATTATTGCACATCTATAATCTTCTAGTTGCTGTGTCAGGCATGAGGGATATAGAGTCCAATAGGACCTGTTCCCATCCTTGAGCTTCAAGTGTTAGCGCTGGTCCGGGATGTGCCCAGAGTGCTAGAGGCCTTCTCACTCTGAATTATAAACACTCATTTCCTTGTCTGAGTCTTCCACCAAACTCATACATGCAAAATAGGCTATATAGCATATGTAAGGTGTCATGACTTGTATGATGAACACCAGTATAAACACCACATAACCTAAGATACGGGACAACAACAACAAAAAAAAACCAAACCCACTGCCATCGAGTCAATTCTGACTTATAGTGATCCCATAGGGTTTCCAAAGCTGTAAATCTCTGCAGAAACAGACTGCCACGTCTTTCTCCTGTGGAGCTGCTGGCAGTTTTGAACTGCTGACCTTTCAGTTAGCAGTCAAGTGCTTTAACCAGTGTGCCACAAGGGCTCCTAAGATACAGAACATCACCTGTGAAATCATTGGTGCCCCCCAGCTTCCATCCTCCCACCAGGGGCGACCACTATCCTGGATTCTGGGTTTATTAGTCCTTTATTTTTCTGTATTATAGCAAAAATGATACAAATGTAGAGACACATAGGGTGAGGTCTGGGAAGTTTTCCAACATGGAGCTTTCATGTCCCAAAAAGGGACACGCTGCCCTCCCACGTGCGTCAATGTCTACCACCAACCAGGAAGCCACCTTTACTCTTCTTTATAGCAAGCTTCATATCTGTGTATTCCAAACAATACATTGTTTATTATTTTATACTTTTAGCTTTTATATAAACGGTGTCATGCAATATGTATTTGTACTCTTGTGCAGCTTAGCTTTTGCTCATTTTATTCAATACTATGTTTGTGAGTTTCCTCTGTGTTTACGTTTGTATCTAAACTTCTTTTCATGGCTCTGTGCTATTCTGGTGTTAGAATGTATCAGAAGTTATTTATCCATTTTCCTGTTAATGAACATTTAGTTTGCTCATTTGTTTCCAGTTGTTTTTTTTTTTTTTTTTTTTCCTTCTATTAAGCAATGCTGCTGTAAATATTCTTTTCAATGTCTCTTGGTGTGCACAGGTCAAGTATTTTTTTGGATAGGTATCTAAAAGTTCATGTCTCTATGAGATATTGGTGGTTCAGTGATAGAATTATTGCCTTCCATGTGGGAGACCTGGGTTCGATTCCCAGTCAATGCACTTCATGCACAGCTACTATCCATCTGTCATTGGCGGCTTGTGTGTTGCTATGATGCTGCACTGGTTTCAGCAGAGCTTCCAGATTAAGACAAACTAGGAAGAAAGACCTAGTGATCTACTTTTAAAAATCAGCCAGTGAAAACCCTATGGATCACAATGGAACATTGTCCAATCTGCAAATGATTATGAGGATGGCACAGAACTTGGCAGCATTTTGTTCCATTGAGCACGGAGTCACCGCATGTTGGGGCTGACTCCATGGTAGCTAACAACATCTAGTAGTGTAACTGCAGATTCACAGGGTACATACACCTTCAAATTTACTAGATAATGTTGAATTGTTTTCCAGTGTGATTGTATCAGTTCATTCCCAACAGCAATGAAAGTTTGTTTGCTGCATTTCTTTACTAACACTTAGTATTATCAGACTTCTGAAGTTTTGTCAGTCTGGTGAGTGTGAAATTGTTTCTAATTGTGGTTCTAGTTTAATTTTCCTGATTATCAAGGAGGTGGAGTAGATTTTTGTATGTTTATTGGCAACTAGAGTTTTCTCTTCTCTGAAGTGACTATTTTATGGGGGGGTGGCAGCTATTTTGATGTTGGTTGTTTCTCTTGTTCTTATTAATTTGAAAGACATCTCTATATACTTTATATATTTCAGATCTTAATTTGTTATTGGGTTTATGTATTGCAAATATTTTCTCCCAGTTTGTGACTTGTCTTTTCATTTAGTTTATAGTGTATTTTGATAAACTCACATTCTTAATTTCAACATAGTCAAAGTTAATCTCTTGTTTATGGTCTTTATTTTGATATTGAATTTTAGAAGAAAAATATTTCCTATTCTACCATATTTTCTTCTAGAGTTTTTAATTTTATTGTGCCTTAGGTGAAAGTTTACAGCACAAATTAGTTTCTCGTTCAAAAATTTATACACAAATTGTTTTGTGACATGGGCTGCAATCCCCGCAATGTGTCATCACTTTTCCCCTTTCCCTTTACAATCCGGGTTCCCCATGCCCGTTCTTCCAGTTTTCCTGTCCCTTCCTACCTTTTTGTCTTTGCTTTTGGGCAAGTGTTTCCCATTTGGTCTCATATACTTGATTGAACAAAGAAGCACGTTCCTCACATGTGTTACTGTTTGTTTTACAGGCTTCTCTAATCTTTGGCTGAAAGGTGGACTTCGGGAGTGGCTTCAGTACTGGGTTAGTAGGGTATCCAGGGGCCATAGTCTCAGGGGTGCCTCCTGTCTCTATCAGACCAGTAAGTCTAGTGTTTTTTGTAAATTTGAATTCTGTTCTACATTTTTCTCCCACTCGGTCTTGGACTCTCTATTGTGATTCCTGTCAGGGTGGTCAGTGGTGGTAGCTGGGCACCATCTAGTTCTTCTGGACTCAGGTGGTGAAGGCTGTGGTTCATGTGGTCCATTAGTCTTTTGGACTAATATTTTCCTTGTTGTTTTCTTTGGACAGGATGGGATCAGTAGATGTATCTTAGATGGCCACTCAAAAGCTTTTAAGACCTCAGATGCTACTCATCAAAGTAGGATGTAGAACATTTTCTTTATGCACTATGTATGTTAGGTCAATTGACCTAAATGTCCCCTGAGACCATGGTCCTCAGCCCTAAGCTCTTGTAACTCAGCCACCCAAGGTGTTTGGATGTGTCTAGGAAGCTTCTATAACTTTGCCTTGCTAAAGTTGTGCTGACTTCCTCTATACTGTGTGTTGTCTTTCCCTTCACCAAATTTAACACTACTGCCTACTTACTGATTTCCTGTCCCCATGCTTCCGCTCCCTCATAACCATCAAATTTTTTTTTCTGTGTGTAAATCTTTTCTTGAGTTTTGATAATAGTGGTCTCATACAATATTTGTCCTTTTGTGATTAACTTATTTCAGTCAATGTAATGCCCTCCAGATTTATCCATGTTGTGAGATGTTTCACAGATTCATCATTGTTCTTTATCGTTGTGTAGTATTCCATTGTGTGTATATACTATAATATGTCTATCCATTCATCTGTTGATGGAAACTTAGGTTGTTTCCATTTTTTTGCTATTATTAATAATGATACAATGAACATGGGTATTCATATGTTTATTCGTGTGATGACTCTTATTTCTCTAGCATATATGCCAAGGAGTAGGATTGCTGGATCATATGGTATTTCTATTTCTAGCGTTTTAAGGAGGCATCATATCATTTTCCATTGTCGTTGTACCATTTACATTCCCACCAGCATAAGAGTTCCAATCTCACCGCAACCTCTTCAACAGTTGTTGTTTTCTATTTTTTTTTTTTAGTGCCAATAATATTGGAGTGAGATGGTATCTCATTGTAGTTTTGATTTGCATTTCTCTAATGGCTAATGATCAAGAGCATTTCCTCGTATGTCTGTTAGCTATCCAAATGTCTTCTTTGATGAAGCGTCTGTTCATATCTTTTGCCCGTTTTTTTAAAAATTGGATTGTTTCTCTTTTTGTTTTTGAAGTGTTGAAGTATTCTGTAGATTTTAGAGATTAGACCTTTTCAGATATGCCATAGCCAAAAAATTTTTCCCAATCTGTAGGTTCTCTTGTAACTCTTTTGTGAAGTCTTTTGATGAGCGTAAGTGTTTAATATTTAGGAGCTTCCATTTACCTAATTTACTTTTGGTATTTGTGCATTATTAGTTATGGTTTGTATTGTATTTATGCCATGTATTATGTTCCCTAGCATTGACTATTTTTTCTTCCATGATCTTTATCATTATAGGTTTTATATTTAGGTCTTTGATCCATTTTGAGTTAGTTTTTGTGTGTAGTGTGAGGTATAGGCCCTGTTTCATTTTTTTACAGATAGACATCAAGTTTTGCCAGCACCGTTTGTTAAAAACACTGTCTTTTCCCAATTTGATGGACTTTGACCCTTTGTCGAAGATCAACTAACCATAGGTGGGTGGATTTACATTTGGGTTCTCAATTGTGTTCCAGTGATCTGAGTGTCTGTTGTTGTACCGATACCAGGCTGCTTTGATTACCACGGCTGTGTAGTAAGTTCTGAGAAGAGGTAGTGTGAAGCCTCCTACTCTGTTCTTTTTCTTCAATAATTCTTTGCTTATCCTGGGCCTCCTTCCTTTCCATATAAAGTTGGTGAGTAGTTTTTCCATCTCATTAAAGAATGCTGTTGATATTTGGATCGGGATTGCATTATATCTGTAGATCTCTTTGGGTAGAATTGACATTTTCACAATATTGAGTCTTCCTATTAATGAGCATGGTATGTTTTTCCACTTATGTAGGTCTCTTTTGATTTCTTGCAATAGAGTTTTGTAGTTTTCTTTGTATAGGTCTTTGATGTCCCTTGTTAGATTTATTACTAAATATTTTATCTTTTTAGGGGCTATTATAAATGGTATTGTTTCCCTGATTTCCTTTTCAAAATTCTGTTTGTTGATGTATAGGAATTCAACTGATTTTTTTTCTTTTTTTGTTTAATTTTTTTTTTTATTGTACTTCAGGTGAAGGCTTACAGAGCAAATAGTTTCTCATGAAAGAGTAGTACACATATTGTTTTATGACATTGATTAACAACGCCACAACATGTCAACCCTCTAACTTATCAGACTTTTTTAATTTTTTTTGGTGAAAATACACATAGCCAAAGATACACCATTTCAAAAATTTCTACATGCACAGTTCAGTGACATTGACTACG
>NW_004444155.1:2379503-2380995 GCF_000243295.1 Trichechus manatus latirostris
GTTTGACTTTTACATATTCCCTTAATTTCTGTTTATCTGGAAATGACCTAATTTCACCATCAAATCTGAATGAGAGTTTTGCAGGATATTTTATTCTTGGCTGACGATTTTTTTCTTTTAAGATTTTATATATGTCATCCCATTGTCTTCTTGTCTGCATGATTTCTGCCGCATAATCTGAGCTTAGTCTTATTGTTGCTCCTCTGTATGTGACTTTTTGTTTTTCATGAGCTGCTCTCAGGATTCTTTGTTTGTCTTTTGTTTTGGCAAGTGTGATTATGATATGCCTTGGTGATTTTCTTTTGGGTCTCTCCTATATGGGGTTTGTTGAGCTTCTTGGATGGCCAGCTTTTCATCTTTCATGATATTGGGGAAGTTTTCTGTCAGCAGTTCCTCAAATGATCCTTTCTGTGTTTTCTGTTTTCTCCCCCTGTTCTGGAATGCCAATCACTTGCAAATTTTTGCTTTTGATTGTATCCCACGTAACTCTCAGGCTCTCCTCATTTTTCTTTGTTCTTTTTTCTGAGTTTTCCTGAAACAGAGTTGTATCCAAGTGTTTGTCTTCAATTCCACTGATCCTGTCTTCCACCGTTCCAAATCTGCTTCTCAGCCCTTCTATGACACCGTCCGTTTCTGAAATCCTGTTGTTTATCTTTTGGATTTCTAATTGTTGTCTTTGTATAATTTCTACTTGTGAATTTATTTTGCATTTTGTTCCTGCATTATTTTCCTGAATTCTTCCCATTTTTTGTCTGTATTTTCCATGAATTTGTCTATTTTTTTCTCATGTTTGTCAGCTTTTTGCCTCAGCTCTTCGAGAATTCTGAGTATTAGAGATATGAATTCCCTATCAGGTAGTTCTAGTGCATTTTTTTCCACTGGAAAGTTATCTGGTGTTTTATTTTGGATGCTTACTGGAACCATCCTGTCCTGTTTTTTTAAATGTTTTGATATTGTCTGCTGTCTTCGGAGCATTCAGGATTTATTTTCCTCATTTACTGATTGTAGATTTGTTTGTTTTGTCCCTTTTTTTAAAAAAAAAATTTGACTATGTCTGAGCAGGCAGACTGCATGTTCTTTGTTATTTGCTCATCTTTGTGCTCAATACTTTTCACCTCCTTCTCCTACTGGCAGGGTCAGTCAGTCAGATATGGTACGGCAGGGCGGGTCTAGCTGAACAGGAGTTACTGTGATGGGTTATTTGTGGCACTTACTACAGCCACCAGAGCGGGTTGGTAATCAGTGCAGAGCAGGTTCCAGTATGCCGTGACTGTGCTGCTTGGTGGTGTGATATCAAGTGCACGGTGCAGGTAGGCAGGACACAGCGGGGAGATTGTTACGTGTGGTGCTAAGATGGATATGGGAGAGAGGAGAGAGGAACAGGAGCCAATGACATACAAACAAACAAAAAAGAATGCTAGGGGAGCTTGCCGTTGGAGTGGAGAGATGAGAGACTATGAAATGGCAAAAAACAGAAAGGGGAAGAGGAAAA
>NW_004444155.1:2381480-2383789 GCF_000243295.1 Trichechus manatus latirostris
GATCCCACCAGCATGGCAGCCCAGACCAGGCAGCAACTCCACACTGGAATGGAGCTCCACAGCCCCTCAGGAAGAAGCAAAGATGGCGTACAGAGCCAGGTATTTGAGCGAAAGGAGTGGGAGGTGGTGAGAGGTAAGGAAGAAATCAAAAGAAGCAGAAAAAAAAAGCAACACCAGCAGCCAACAAATGGCACCCAGAGAGCCGGCCCATTTGGGTGTGTGGAATCCAAGCAGCTGGTGTTTCCTGGTCAAGAGATTGTGGCAGCGGGAAGTAGAGGAGGCCGAGTGGAGGTGAAGAAGTGTGGGGGGTGGGAAAGCATATATCACAAATTACCAGTTGTTTTGTCTCCCGCTGGAGGCTCCGTGACGCTGCTTTCTCCTACCCTGTTTGCTGGTCTCCGATAAGAGTCCAAGATGGCAGATCTGCACTGCGTTAGCTGGTAGCAGACCTCTGCATGAATCTCTCCTCGCTCTCTGTTCTCTATCAGTTTTCTCACTCTATTTGGTGCTTGGCTGAGTTCTTTATCTCTTCATTTGATGTTTTAAGGTTACAGAATTGTTGTATTCTCTGTTTGGCTTAATTTTTCAGATCTTTACTGTGGAGGGACGGTGCGGTGCTTCTGCCTAGAGCACCATTTTTCAAGCATTAACCCCAACTGATTTCTGTATGTTAATCTTGTATCCTGCTACCCTGCTGAATCTTTCTATTAGTTTCAGTAGGTTTCTTGTGGAATCTTTGGGGTTCTCTATGTATGGGATCATATCATCAGCAAATAGGAATAGTTTTAGTTCTTCCTTCCAATTTGTATGCCCTTTATTTCTTTTTCTTGCATTATTGTTTTAGCTAGGACTTGCAACACAATGTTAAATAGGAGTAGTGATAAAGGGCATCCTTGTCTTGTTCCCAATCTCAGGAGGAATGTTTTCAGCCTCTCTCCATTGAGAATGATGTTGGCTCTTGGTTTTGTGTAGATACCCTTTATTATGTTGAGGAATTTCCCTTCTATTTGTATTTTATTGAGAGGCTTTATCAGTAATTGGCATTGGACTTTATCAAATGTCTTTTCTGTGTCAACTGAGATGATCATGTGATTCTTTTGTTTTATTTATGTGATGGATTATGTTGACTGATTTTCTAATGTTGAAACATCCTTGCATACCTGGTATGAATCCCATTGGTCATAGGGTATTATTATTATTATTTGATATGTTGCTGAATTCTATTTGCTAGAAATTTGTTCAGAATTTTTCCATCTATATTCATGACAGATATTGGTCTGTAATTTTCTTTTTTTTGATGATGTCTTTGCCTGGCTTTGGTATCAGAGTTATGCTGGCTTCATAGAATTAATTTAGGAATATTCCTTCCTTTTCTATGCTCTGAAATAGTTTGAGCAGTACTGGTTTGAACTCTTATAAATGTTTGGTAGAATTGTCTAGTGAAACCATCCAGGCCAGGGTTTTTTTTTTTTTTGTTTAGAGTTTTTATTTTTATTTTTTTTTGTTTAATTACCTCTTCAATATCTTCTCTTGTCATGGGACTGTTCATTTTCTATCTCAGTTTGTGTTAGTTGAGGTAGGTAGTGTGTTTCTAGAAATTTGTCCATTTCCTCTAGGTTCTCAAGTTTGTTGGAGTACAATTTTTCGTAGTATTCTGTTATGATCCTTTTTATTTCAGCTGGGTCTGGTGTAGTGTCCCCCATTGCATTTCTTAGTTCAGTTATTTGCTTCCTCTCCTGCTTTTCTTTTATTAGTTTGGCCAATGATTT
Organism: Trichechus manatus latirostris; assembly: GCF_000243295.1. Lineage (NCBI taxonomy): Eukaryota > Metazoa > Chordata > Mammalia > Sirenia > Trichechidae > Trichechus > Trichechus manatus. The sequence continues at coordinate 2,383,250 of NW_004444155.1, forward strand.
GTCAATTTTGTTGATCTTTTCAAACAACCAACTTTTAATCTTGTTGCTTCTTTCTATTGTTTTTCCGTTCTCTATTTCTGCTCTACTCTTTATTATTTTCTCTCTTCTGGTGCTTCTGGGCTTCTTTTGCTGTTCTCTTTCTATTTGTTTGAGTTATAGGACTAACGTTTTGATTTTGGCCCACACTTCTTTTTTGATGTGTGTGTTTATTGCTATAAATTGACCTCTGAGCACTGCCTTTGCTGTGTCCCAAAGATTTTGGTATGATGTGTGTTCATTCTCATTTGATTCTAGGATTCTTTTTTTTTGTACACATATTGTTTTATGACATTGGTTAACCCCATGACATGTCAACACTCTCCCTTCTCGACCTTGGAGGACCTTTTTTTTTTCTGGTGAAAATATACATAGCCAAAGTTACACCATTTCAAAAGTTTCTACGTGTACAATTCAGTGACATCGATTACATTCTTCCAGTTGTACTGCTATTCTCACTATACTTTTCCAAATTATTCCATCACCATTATCTTCAACTCACTG
>NW_004444155.1:2384131-2386446 GCF_000243295.1 Trichechus manatus latirostris
TAAAAGGGTGTCTGGGGGCCATATTCTTGGGGTTTCTTCAGTCTCTGTCAGGCCAGTAAATGTGGTCTTTTATTATGAGGTAGAATTTTGTTCTACATCCTTCTCCAGCTCTGTCCAGAACCCTCTGTTGTGATCCCGGTCAGAACAGTCAGTGGTGGTAGCCGGGCACCACCTAGCTGTACTGGACTCAGTCTGGTGGAGGCGTTGGTAGCTGTGGTCCATTAGCTCTTTGGATAATCTTTTCCTTGTAGGCTGTTCTCTTCATTCTCCCTTGCTCCCAAATGGGTGAGACCAGTGGAATATCTTAGATGGCTGCTCACATTCTTTTAAGACCCCAGACTCTACTCACCAAGACAGAATGTAGAACATTGTCTTTACAAACTCTGTTATGCCAATTGAGCTAGTGTTCACTGAGACCATGGTCCCCACAGTCCTCTGCCCAGCAATTCAGTCCCTCAGGGAGTTTGGATGTATCTATGGAGCTTCCATGACCTTTCCTTTTACAAGTTGTGCTGTCTTCCCCAGTATTGTGTACTGTCTTACGTTTCACAAAAGTTACCACTTATCTATTGTCTAGTTAGTTCCCTCCCCCACACTCCCCAACCCTTGTAACCAACAAAGATTGTTTCTTTTTGTGTGTAAACTTTTTCATGAGTTTTTACAATAGAGGTCTCATACAATATTTGTTCTTTTGTGATTGACTTATTTCACTCAGTAAAATGTCCTCCGGTTTGATCCATGTTATGAGATCCTTCACAGATTCATCATTGTTCTTCATCATTGCATAATACTCCACTGTGTGTATGTTACATAGTTTGTTTATCCATTCATATGTTGATGGGCATCTAGGTTGTTTCCATCTTTTTGCTATTGTGAGCAGTGCTGCAATGAGTATGGGTGTGCATATGTGTATTCTTGTAACGGCTCTTATTTCTCTAAGATATATTCCTGGGCGTGGGATTGCTGGATGGTATGGTTATTTCTATTTCTAGCTTTCTAAGGAAGCACCATATCATTTTCCAAAATGGTTATATCATTTTGCATTCCCACCAACAGTACTTAAGAGTTCTGATCTCCCCCCAGCCCTCCAACATTTGTTATTTTGAGTTTTTTTGATTCTTGCCAGTAATGCCAGGGTGTGATGGTATCTCATTGTGGTTTTGATTTGTATTTCTCTAATGGCTAGGGGTCACGAACATTTCCTCATATGTCTGTTGGCCATTTGAATGTCTTCTTTGGTGAAGTGTTTGTTCATTTTCTTTGCCCATTTTTAATTGGATTATTTGCCTTTTTGTTGTAGAGGTGTTGGATTTTCTTATAGATTTTAGAGATTAGACCTTTGTCTGACTTGTACTGTCCAGAAATTTTTTCCCAGTCTATAGGTTCTCTTTTTATTCTTTTGGTGAAGTCTTTTGATGAGCATAAGTGTTTAATTTTTAGAAGATCCCAGTAATCTAGCTTATCTTCTGAGGTTCGTGTGTTGTTGGTTATGGTTTGTATCCTGTTAATGCCGTGCATTAGGACCTCTAGGGTTGATCCTATTTTTCTTCTTTGAACTTTATAGTTTTTGGCTTTATATTTAGGTTTTTGATCCATTTTGAGTTAGTTTTTGTGTATGATTTGAAGTATGGGTCCTGTTTCATTTTTTTGCAGATAGACATCCAGTTTTGCCAGCATCATTTGTTAAAAAGACTATCTTTTCCCCATTCGATGGACTTTGGGCCCTTGTCGAAGATCAGGTAACCATAAGTGGATGGATTTACGTCTGGGTTCTCAATTCTGTTCCATTGGTCAGTGTATCTGTCGTTGTACCAGTACCAGGCTGTTTTGACTACCTTAGCTGTACAGTAGGTTCTGAAGTCAGGTAGTGCGAGTCCTCCTACTTATTCTGCTTAAATAGGGCTTTACTTATCCAGGGCTTCTTCCCTTTCCATATAAAGTTAATGATTAGTTTTTCCATGTCTTTAAAGAATGCTGTTGGTATTTGGATTGGGATTGAATTGTATTTGTAAATTGCTTTGGGTAGAATTGTCATTTTTACTATGTTGAGTCTACCTATCCATAAGCATAGTATGTTTCCCCGTTTATGTAGATCCCTTTGGGTTTCTTGCAGTAGTGTTTTGTGGTTTTCTTTGTGTGGGTCTTTTACATCCCTGGTAAAATTTATTCCTACGTATTTTATATTTTTAGGGGATTTTGTAAATGGTATTGTTTTCCTGATTTCCTTTTCATTGTTCTCTTTATTGATGTATAGGAATCCCACCAATTTTTGTATGTTTATCCTGCTACTCTGCTGAATCTTTCTATTAGTTCCA
>NW_004444155.1:2387673-2399913 GCF_000243295.1 Trichechus manatus latirostris
TGTGCATCTATTGCTATAAATTGTCCTCTGAGGACTGCCTTTGTTTGTCCTAAAGATTTTGGTATGATATGTTTTCATTCTTGTTTGATTCTAGGAATTTTTTCATTCCATCTCTGATTTCTTCTGTTTCCCAGTCATTTGTTTGCAGGGTGTTATTCAGTTTCCATTTAATTGATTTTTTCCTTGCTCTTCATGTTGTTAATTTCTACCTTGATAGCATTGTGATCAGAGAAGATACTTTGTATTATCTCAACGTTTTGGATCTTGTTGAGGATTTCTCTGTGGCCTAAGATGTGGTCTATTCTGGAGAATGTTCCATATGCATAGGAAAACAATATGTACTTTGCAGCTGTTGAATGGAGTGTTCCATATATGTCTATGAGGTCAAGCTGGCTGATTGTGTCCTTTAGGTCTTCTGTATCTTTGTTGCCTTTCTTTCTAGCTATTCTGTCCTTTACCAAGAGTGGTGTGTTGAAGTCTCCCATTTTTATTGTGGAACTATCAATTTCTCTTTTCAGCACTGTTAGAGTTTGTTTTGTGTATTTTGAAGCCCTGTCATTGGGTGTGTAGACGTTTATTATGGTTATGTCTTCATGAAGGATCGTCCCCTTAACCATAATATAGTGTCCTTCTTTGTCTTTTACGGTGGATTTAGTTTTACAGTCTATTTTATCTGAGATTAGTATTGCCACTCTTGCTCTTTTTTGGTAGTTGTTTGCCTGATATTTTTTTTGCATCCTTTGACTTTCAATAAATTTACATCTTTGTTTCTAAGATGTGTCTCTTGTAGACTGCATATGCATGGATCCTGTTTTTTTTATCCATTCAGTCACTCTCCATCTCTTTATGGGTGCATTTAGGCCATTTACATTCAGTGTAATTATTGATAGGTGTGAGTTTATTGCTGTCATTTTGTAGTTTTTTTTTTTTTTTTGTGCTGCTGACGGTTTCTTTGTTCGTCTTACTCTCCTGTGCTGAATTCCTTTTTTTTTCTTTTTCTTTTGTGCTTGTAGGTTTTGTTTTTACTGACACTTTATGTTTTTCTTCTTTATTTTGATGAGTAGGTTTGTTAGCTTTCTTTGTGCTTACCTTGAAATATACCCTTATCTTCCTAGGTTTGAACCAGTCTATTATTACTTGGTATCGCCTTGCCTTCCTCTCCATTAGAAGGTTCTATACCTACACCGTTTATTCCCTCTTTTATTGTTCTGATGCTGTTGTCATTTATAGATTAAGTTCTCTGGTTCCCTGCTGTAATTCTTTTGGTTTGAGGTAGTCCTTAAGAGTTAATTTCCTAGGTTGGTATCTGGCTAGTACAATCCTGTGTCCTATATTCAGCCTGTGGTATGATGTTGTTTGTTCTCAGACTGAAGGACTCCATTTAAAAAGTCTTGTAAGTTTGGTTTGGTTTTTACATAGTCCCTTAATTTCTATTTATATGGAAATGACCTAATTTCACCATCATATATGAACGAGAGTTTTGCAGGATATAGTATTCTTGGCTGGCTATTTTTTTCTTTCAAGGTTTTATATATGTCATCCCATTGCCTTCTTGCCTGCATGGTTTCTGCCGAATAATCTGAGCTTAGTCTTATTGTTTCTCCTCTGTATGTGACTTTGTGTTTTTCTCTAGCTACTCTCAGGATTCTTTGTTTGTCTTTGGTTTTAGCGAGTGTGATTATGATATGCCTTGGTGATTTTCTTTTGGGGTCTATCCTATATGGGGTTCGTTGAGCTTCTTGGATGGTCAGCTTTTGATCTTTCATGATATTGGGGAAGTTTTCTGTCAGCAATTCTTCAATGATACTCTCTGTGTTTTCTGTTTTCTCTTCTTCTTCTGGAATTTTAGCAGATTTTTGCCTTTAGTTGTATCCCACATAGTTCTCAGGGTTTCTTCATTTTTCTTTGTTCTTTTTTCTGATTTTTCCTCAAAGTGAGTTGTATCCAAGTGTTTGTCTTCAGTTTTGCTGATCCTATATGCCATCATTTCAAACCTGCTCCTCAACCCTTTTATGACACTGTCCATTTCTGAAATCTTGTAGTTTATCTCTTGGATTTCTAATTGTGGTTTTTGTATGATTTGTAGTTGTGAATTTATTTTAGGATTTTGTTCTTATATTATTTTCTTGAATTCTTTCATTGTTTGTGTGTGTTTTCCATGAATTTGTCTATTTTTTCCTCATTTTTGTTGCTTTTTGTTTGCATAATTCTGAATATTAAAGATTTGAATTCTCTATCAGGTTGTTCTAGTGCCTTTTCTTCTGCTGAAAAGTCATCTGGTAGTTTATTTTGGTTGTCTGCTGGAACCATTCAGTCCTGCTTTTGTATGTTTTGATATTGTCTGCTGTCTTTGGGGCATTCAGTAGTAATTTTTTTTTCCTTTATTGATTGTAGATTTGTTTGTTTCGTACTGCTTTTTTGTTTTATTTGGTTATGTCTGAGCAGGCGGGCTGTGCGTTCTCTTTTGTTTGCTCATCTGTAGGCACGGTGTTTTTCACCTCCTTCTCCAATGGGCAGGGCCAGTCACTCAGGTATAGTACAGCAGGGAAGGTCCAGCTGTAGGGGAGTTGTTGTGATGGGTTGTATGTGGCATGTACTAGGGCTGACAGTGCAGACCAGGAATCAGTGGAGGGCAGGTTCCAGTAGACTGTGTCTGTGCTGCTTGGGAGTATGATGTTCAGTGCATGGTGCAGGTAGGCAGGAAGGAAGGGGTAGATTGTGATGTGTGGAGCTAAGATGGGTATAGGAAAGGAGAGAGAGGAGAGAGGAACAGGAGCCAAAAACATACACACAAGCAAAAAAGAGTTCTAAGGGAGCTTACTATTGGAGTGGAGGGATGAGAGACTGAGAAATGGGGAAAAACAAAAATGAAAAAAAAAGGGTAAAGAAAAAAACGAATAAATTGAGAAACTGGAAATTAAGAAAGACAAACAGGGAATAAGAGAGACAAGAAAACAAAAAAAAAAAAAAAAAAAAAAAAAAAAAAAAAACCAAAAAAAAAAAAAAAAGAAAAAAAATGGCCCCAGGGATGTCCCTTTGCGTCTGCACAGAGTACAGGAGTAGCTTCCAAGCCACGCTGTGTAGTGCCTGGCTAGAAGGGGCTCCCAAGCCAAGAATAGAAAAAGAAAACAAAGAAACAATTCAAAACAGAACAAATCATAGCAAACAATCAAACAACAACAAAAAAAGCCCCAGGAGTCCGACCAGCATGGCGGCACATGCCGGGAAGCAGTTTCACATGTTTCGCACCCTTTCAAGAAGAAGCAAAGATAGCACATAGAGCCAGGTATTTGAGAGAAAGGAAGGGAGGTGGTGAGAGGTAAGGAAGAAATCTAAAGAAGCAGAAAAAAGCAACACCAGCTGCCAACAAATGACACTCAGGGAGCCGGCTAGCGCGGGTGGTAGAAATTCATGTGACATCAGGGTGAAGCCGGTGTTTCCTGGCCAAGAAACTGTGGCTGCAGGAAGCAAAGGAGGTCGAGTGGGGGTGAAGAAGGGTAGGGGGTTGGAAGGCACATATCACTGGTTACCGGTTGTTCTGTCTCCTGCTGGAAGCTTCGTGAAACTGCTTTCTCGTACCCCCTGTTCACTGATCTTTGATAGGAGTCCAAGATGGCGGATCCGTACTGCAGTAGCTGATAGGGGGCCTCTACATGTATCTCTCCTTGCTCTCTGTTCTCGGTCAGTTTCTTATTCCATTCAGTGCTTGGCTGAGTTCTTTATCTCTTCATTTGATGCTTACGGTTTCAGGATTGAGGAGTGACTCTGCTTGACTTAGTTTTTTGGATCTTTGCTGCACAGGGAAGGCATGGTGCTTCTGACTATAGTGCCATGTTGCCCGGAAGTCCTCTGATTCTAGGAATTTTCGATTCACTCTTTGATTTCTTCTATTACCCAGTTTTTTTTAAAGGAAGATGTTATTCAGTTTTCATGTATTTGATTTATTTTCCTTGCTCCTCCTGTTATTGATTTCTGCTTTTATGGTGCTGTGATGACAGAGAATGCTTTGTATCATTTCAATGTTTTATATTTTGTTGAGGGTTGCTTTGCCCAAAATGTGGTCTATTCTGGAGAATGTTCCATGTGTGTTGGAAAGAATGTATACTTTGCTGCTGTTGGGTCGAATATTCTATATATGTGTATGAGGTCAATTTGGTTGGTTTTGGCCTTTAGCTTTGTTGAATTTCTTTCTAGATGTTCTGTCCTTTACCAAGAATGGTGTGTTGAAGTCTTCTACTATTCTTGTGTAACTATCTATTTCCCTTTTTAGTGCTGTTACAGTTTATTTTATGTATTTTGGAGCCCTGTTGTTGGGTAAGTAGATATTTATTAAGGTTATGTCTTCTTGGTGGATTGTTCCTTTAATAATTATATAATGTCCTTCCTTGTCTTTTATGGTTCATATTGTGTTAGAGTCTATTTTATCTGAGATTAGTATTGCCAATATTGCTCTTTTTTGGTTACTGTTTGCTTGATGTATTTTTTTCCATCCTTTGATTTTTAACATATTCATGTCTTTGTGTCTAAGATGTGTCTCTTATAGACAGCATATGATGGTTTTTTAAAAATCCATTCTGCCACTCTCTGTTTCTTGACAGTTGCATTTAAATCATTTACATTCAGTGTGACTATTGTTAGGTATGAGTTTATTGCTGTCATATTGTTGTTTTTTTGTGGTGCTGATGTTTTCTTTGTTCCTCTTACTTTCCTGTGCTGAGTTCCTGTTGTTTGTGGATTTTCTTTTCTTTTCTTTCGTTATTATAGATTTTGTATTTACCTAGTTTTTATGTTTTTCTTCTTTTTTGTTTGGATGAGTAGATTTGTTAATTTTCTTTGTGGTTACCTTGAAATTTACGCTTATCTTCCTAAGTTTGAACCAGTCTTTTATTACTTGATATCACCTTGACTTCCTCTCCATTTGAAAGTTCTATACCTACACTGTTTATTCCCCTTTTTATTGTTTCAACACCATCATTTACAGACTAACATCTCTTTTTCTCTGTTTTAAGTCTTTTAGCTTTGTTTTATTATTGAGAGTTTTTTTTTTTTTTTTTACCTTGGTTGGTATCTGGTTGATGCTGTCCTGTGTCCTAGACTCTTGTTGTTGTCTGATGTTGTTGTGTCTCTAACAAAATGACCCCTTTTTTATATTTATTTTAAGTTTGTTTTGATTTTTACGAATTCCCTTAATTTCTATTTATCTGGAAGTATCCTAATTTCATCACTGCATTTGAGAGAGAGTTTTGCAGGTTTTATTATTCTTAGCTGGCAGTTTTTTCTTTCAAGGTTTTATATATGTCATCCCATAGCCTTCTTGCCTGCAGAGTTTCTGCTGAATAATCAGAATTTTGTCTTATTTTTTCCCCCTTTGTAAGTGACTTTTCATTTTTCTTGAGCTACTCTCATGATTCTTTCTTTGTCTTTGGTTTTGGCTGTTGTGATTATGATATGTCTTGATGAATTTCTTTTGGGGTCTATGCTATGTGAGGTTCGTTGAGATTCTTGGATGGTGAGATTTTCATCTTTCATGATATTTGGCATGTTTTCTGCTTTCAAATCTTCAACAATCTTCTCTGTGTTTTCCATTTTCTCCTCTTGTTCTGGAACTCTCATCATGCACAAATTTTTGCTCTTGATTGTGTCTTAGCTTTTTTTTAATTCATTTTTTTTCATTCTTTTCTCTGATTTTTCCTCAAACAAACTGACATTCATGGATTTGTCTTCAATAGCTCTGATTCTATCTTGCATTGTTTCAAATGTGAGCCTAAAACCTTCTCTTGAGTTGTCCATTTCTGAAATGTTGTTGTTTATCTTTTGGATTTCTAATTGCTTTTTTTTTTGCATGGGAACCCTGGTGGTGCAGTGGTTAAGAGTGTGGCTTCTATCCAAAATACCAGCAGTTCAAATCCACCAGCCACTCCTTGGAATCCTATGAGGCAGTTCTACTCTGTCCTATAGGGTTGCTATGAGTTGGGATTGACTCAATGGCAATGAGTTTGGTCTTGGTTTATTTATTTTTTGTATGATTTCTAATTGTTTATTTTGACATTTTGTTTTTATATAATTTTCCTTAATTTTTCTATTTCTTTGTGTGTGCTTCCCTTGATTTTGGCTACGTTTTCATCAGTTTTGTCTGTTTTTCATCATTTTGTCTATTTTTTCCTTGGCTTTGCCTGTGTTTTACTTGATCTCTTTCCTAATCTCTTCGAGAGGCCTAAATATTAGTCTTTTGAATTCCATATCAGGTAGTTCCAATGCTTTTTCATCTACTAAACAGTTATCTGATTCTTTCTTTTGATGACTTGCCGGAGCCATCTTGTCCTGCTTTTTAATATGTTTTGATATTGTCTGCTTTGTCCTAGACATCAAGGTATTCTTTTCTTTTTTTTTTTTTTTTGATTGTATGCTCATTTGTTTCATCCTGCTTATTTGTTTTGTTTTGATATGTTAGGGTGGGCACACCGACCTGCTTTGCAGCTTGCTCGTCTGTGGGCACTATAGCTCTAACTACCTTATCTAGGTGGGCTGGGTAGCAGCAGGCAGGATGAACCTGCTTCACTGTACAGTGGTTTGCTGAGGTGGCTAAGGGAGGACTGGGCAGGTGCTGTCTGCCTCCTCATGTTAGTGCAGTGATGTGGGAGCTTACACAGCCCCTGCTAAATCGGTGGAGGTGTCAGATGGGGTATGGTACAGGCTTGCTTCCCACCATTAAACAGCTGTTTGAGTGGCCAGAGGGGAGGGGCAGTGCAGCCCAGTGTGGTGGCAGGCCTGAGTGCCAGTGATGCTCTAGCTATAGTGGTGTGGCAGAAGCCAGTGAGAAGGGGGTGTTCATACAGGGCTAAGTAGTGGGGGGAAGAAAAGAAAGAAAAAGAAAAAATATAAAATAAATGGAGGCACTGTGGGTGCCAGTGGGTGGGACGGTGAATCTGGGACAGCAGTGGGTTGGTGTGTCAGTGGGACTCTATCCTTGGCAGCATGGCGGGGGCTGGCAGGAAGAAGGGGGAGGTAGAGTACGGAGCTAGGTGGGAAGGAGAAAGTAAAGTAAGAAAGGAAAAAAGAGAAAAAAATGGTGCCATGGCAGGGGCGAGTGAGTAGGGGCAGGATGGACCTGGGATCTGGTGGGAAGGGAGGGGTAGTGGCTAACAGAGCTAGATGGGAAGGAGAATGAAAAGAAAGAAAAATAAAAAAAGAAAGAAAAACGTGGCAGTAAGGCGGGAGCCGGTGTGTGGGGCAGGAGGAAACCAGGGTTGTGATGGGCAGGTGGCTCTCTAGCTGCGGTGGCATGGCGAAGTCCAGTGGGAAGGTAGGGGAGGTGGTGTACAGGTAGAGGATGAGGGGTAGTAAAGCACGTTTCTCTGGTTACCAGGTGCTGTATCCTGTTGGGAGGCCCATGAAGTTGCCTTCCCATACTCCCTGTCCAGATCATTGCTGGCTGTGTTACAAGATGGTGATCCTGTGCTGTGTTAGTTGGCAGGGGACTGCCATTCCATATCCCTCCTTGTTCTCTGTTTTCCATCAGTTTTTTCTTCTATTTTATGTTTGATCTAGTTCTTTATCCCTTCATTTGATGCTTAGGTTTCCAGGATTGATGCCTGTATCTGTTTTATTTAGTTTTTCAGGTCTTTGCTGCAAGGGGATGGCATGTTGTTTCTGTCTAGGGTGCCATGTTGACTCTACCTCTTACAGAGTTTTAATGTTATCCTTCACATTTAAGTTCTTAAGTCATCTAGAATTGATTTTTGTGTGTGCTGTGAAGTAGAATTCCAATTTCATTTTTTTTCTTATGGTTAACCACATGTCCCAGCAAGATTTGTTGACTATTCTATCCTTTCCTCATCGATCTGCAGTGCCAGTCCTGGTATATATTAAGTATCCATACACATACGGATCTGTGTCTTGGTTCTCTAGTCTATTCCACCAGACAATGTGTTTATCTCAGCCCTGCTGATGGTCTAGAGGATTTGATGAAGCTCTTGAGTCAAAATATTTTGTGAAGGAACCAAAAATAATTTGATTCATAGAGTCTTTTCTTTACAGGGATGGTATAGTGGAAAGAATACTGGACTTGAAGAAAAAGGTTAAAATCCCAGATCTCACATTTATTTGTGTGACTTTGGACACATTATCCAACTTTTCTAAACCTCAGTCTCTTTATCTGTTAAATGGGAATATTAATTTCAACCTCAGAGGATCTTATGAAAATTAGGTTAAATTTTATATTTTAAAGGACGTGAATGCACCTGGTATATAGAATGGGCCCAGAGGATGGGTTCTGTAGCACTCTGAAACTAAGGCCACATGGGTGTTTTCTAATATCTCCAGTCCAAAGTGAGTCAGGTCTTGAAATTACCTCATAGGAAAATGAGACATAGGCCTCAAAATGAATTATTTGTTTCAGCTCACTGAACTCTCCTCCTCAAACCTCCTGACTTAGTTCCAAACTCATTTTAGAGGGCATGGGGCTGTGAAGTTTCTCCACTAAAAAATGATTGAGGATAACTGGCAAAGGGAAACTTGCCATGAATTACTGAGTTGGGAATGGCAGTGTAGGACGAAAGTCACACAGGGAAAGTCATCGTCAAAAGCTTAAACTCCGGGCTCTGAAGTCCAACTTAAAGACTTTTCTTACCATTTATTGAAAAATAATATTAATACTATATAGCAGTTTATAATTTATGAAGTGTTTTTATATCAGTTGGTCCATTTTATTATCTTAACACAATCAAGTGATCAGAGATAGGAAGTTGTCTCTGGGAGTCAGAGACACGCTCAAGTTCACAGACCAAATAAGTGAGGTTGCCAGGATTTACACTCATGTCTGCTGGCTCAGACTCTCTTGTTACTTTTCAAATGTGACTATACCTGGATGTCTTGGGATAATATCAAATATGTTGTCTCATCATCCTCATATATACATTTGTAGATCAGATCACTCCCCTCAATTTTGGGTTCAGAAAACATTCCCACTAACTCAGCCAGAATTGCTAGTAGAACTGGTATTGAGTGCTGTTTCATGCAACTGCCGAACTCTCTCAATTACCAAAAAACAGTTTATAAAGTATTATTTGTATGCAGATGGAAACATTTTCTGATGGGTTTATCTTCATCCATTTCTGTAAAGTCCCAGCTCGAGCTTAAGTGCTTGGGTGGCATATTGGGTTTGCGACAATGGTGAGACTGGCTCGAAAACTGCTCACAGACCAAGGTGGCACCATGTAGTAGAAGTTCCGGACTAGGTTTTGGGAACCTCAGTGATGCAGGCTGGGTTTTCAGGCACTTGATCTTACCCTGGTATCACCTTGGGAGCAGTATCCTGGAAGCAAAGGGAGTTTTTTGAAAGAATTCTGAGTTTCTAAGGCTTTCGTTAGTTAGTGGATGTTAGTTAATCTTAAAATAATTTGTGATGCTTTAGAATTCTGCTTCTTGAAGAAAAGTATTCCCGATTTGAATAATTCAGAGCCCTTCCTCTTCTAGGCCTCTACTGAGTATGGACCTGCCTGCCCTAGGCCACTCTTTATACACTCAAACACTCTCCTCCACTCCAATAGCAGGCACTGGATTCAAGAACATTAAGTACCTCCTTATCACATCTAAGTTTGGATGTCTTCAGCTTCTTTCTCCAGCATGTCTCATTATTGCCCCCTTTTTATTAAGCTGCCTCTGCCTACCACTCTAGTGGATAGTTTTGTGGCTTCTCATCCTCTCCCTGAAGACGCAGACCATAGTCTGTCCCTGGGAACCCACGCTCAAGGAGGCATATGCCTCTTTATCAACAACTTCTAAATTTTCATCAGTTAGGACTGACCACTGATGAGAACTTTTGTCTGTATGTCCAGATAGATATAGGCAGCCTTACTGAAGTGCCCCTGTGCTCTCTTAAATTCACCCCCTTCATATATTGTGATCCCTCCTACTTTTCTTTGTCCATCAATATTGCCATCATTTCCTTGATCAAGGGTCATCTTTACTCTTCCCTTCTCCTTCATTCTCTTTGTTTTGGTAATCAAAGCCTATCCATTCTTCCTGTTATAACATCTATTTCCATTATTACTGCCAGCATCCTGGTCTACTCTTCCAGAATCACATTCCAGAAACCTCCTGACTTGACCTGCCATGGACAGTTTCATCACTCTATTGACCCAATATACCCCTTCTCAATGTCAGATTTTATAAAGACTTCCTCTTCCTATACTTTTTTATCCTTTTTAATAAATAATAAGAGTTAACTTTACCCAAATACATTCATTAACACCAAGTTGTCTGAGTTTCTGTGGCTACTTTCATCAACATGCTTGTATATGTGTAAAATTCTGAACTCAACACTTTGCAGGGGTCTTTAGACCACCCAATTCCATGAGGCCCCTCCATTTCCTATGGGTCTCTGTGTAGGCACTTCACTTTTGGTCACATCCAGCCTTGCACGGCCACTGTCCTGATTCATGTATGTCTTGCACCTTCTACCATGTCTCTGACCACATCAAACCCCTGCCCTGGATCACCTACTGTTCCTTTGACACACTCTTTGGCACTCATTACATTTAATGGAATGAATAGAAGGACAATTTGTCAGGATGCAAATGGTGAAGCTGGGGTTCTTTGGATCAGTGTAAATTTATGCTGGCTCCCTCAGTGCTCTCAATGTTGTCAGACAAACTTTTTGTTAATTTTTCATTGATCCTGTTTCTGCTATTGTGTGATCAATCTTCTTAACTGTGCTTAACCCCAACCCTTCTCAACAATCCACTTCTCCCACCTCACCTTTGGGACATGGCCTCAATTCATGTATTACTGAGTCCCCATGGTATAATAAACTGCAGTCATAGGGGCAAGAACAAGAGACTAGAAGTTAGAAAATCATATGCCTTTTATGGCTTGGGAAAGTCACTTACCTTCTTTGAACGTCTGCTGTCTCACATGTAAATTGGAAATGGTAATACTACCCTCGCAGGATTGTATCAGCACCCAATGAAATAATGAACATGGGAAAGTTTTACACACCATAAAGTACCACGTGTGGGTTACTATGAACCCCCTTCAATCCTTTAGATATTTCTGTCTCTAACCCCAAAGTACTTCCTTGCCTAATGTTATGGATTGAATTGTGTCCCCAAAAAACTTGTGTCAACTTGGCTAGGCCATGATTCCCAGTACTGTATGATAGTCTACCATTTTGTGATCTGATGTGATTATCCTATGTGCCGTAAATCCTAACTTCTATGATGTTAATGAGGCAGGATTAGAGGCAGTTATGTTAATGAGGCAAGACTCAATCTACAGGATTAGGTTGTATGTAGAGTCAATCTCTTTTGAGATATAAAAGGGAGACTTTAGCAGAGAGGATAAGGACATCATGCTACCGAGAAAGAAGTGCTGCGAGTGGAAAGCCATCCTTTGGACCCTGGGTCCTTGCACTGAGAAGTTCCTAGACCAGGGGAAGATTAACGACAAGGACCTTCCCTCAGAAATTACAGATACTGCTTGGACTATATCCTAGAAAATAAGAGCTGCTACACGAATAGATACATGCACACCCATGTTCATTGCAGCACTGTTCAAGATAGCAAAAAGATAGAAACAACCTAGATGCCCATTAACAGATGAATGGATAAACAAATTATGGTACATACACACAATGGGATACTATGCAATGATAAAGAACAATGATGAATCCACGAAACATCTCATAACATGGATGAATCTGGAGGGCATTATGCTGAGAGAAATTTAGTCAGCCACAAAAGGACAAATATTTTATAAGACCACTATTATAAGAACTCAAGAAAAGATTTAAACACAGAAGAAAACATTTTTTGATGGTTACGAGAGTGAGGAGGGAAGGAGAGGGGAATTCATTAACTAGATAGTAGGCAAGAATCATCTTAGTTGATGGGAAGGACATCACACAATACAGGGGAAGTCAGCACAACTGTACTAAACCAAAAGAGATTTCCTGAACACAACTAAAAACTTTGTAGGACAGAGTAGCTGGGGCTGGAGTCTGGGATCATGGTTTTAGGGGACATCTAGGTCAACTGACATAACAAAGTTTATTAAGAAAATGTTCTGCATCCCACTTTGGTGAGTGGGGTCTGGGGTCTTAAAAGCTAGTGAGCAGCCATCTAAGATGCATCGATTGGTCCCAACTCACTTGGAGCAAAGGAGAATGAAGAACACCAAAGACACAAGGAAAATATTAGCCCAAGAGACAAAAGGTCCACATAAACCAGAGACTCCATCAGC
>NW_004444155.1:2400013-2441218 GCF_000243295.1 Trichechus manatus latirostris
TGAAGAACACCAAAGACACAAGGAAAATATTAGCCCAAGAGACAAAAGGTCCACATAAACCAGAGACTCCATCAGCCTGAGACCAGAAGAACTAGATGGTGTCCAGCTACCACCAATGACCACCTCAACAGAGAACACAACAGAGAGTCTCTGACTGAGCTGGAGAAAAGTATGGAGCAGAACTAAAATTCATGTAAAAAGACCAGACTTAATGGTCTGACTGAGACTAGAGGAATCCCTGAAGCCATGGCCCCTGGACTTTCTGTTAACCTAAAACTAAAACCAATTCCCAAAGCCCACACTTCAGACAAAGATTAGACTGGACTATAAAACATAAAATAGCACTTGTGAAGAGTGTACTTCTTAGTTCAAGCAGATACACAAGACCAAATGGGCAGCCCCTGTCTGGAGGCAGGATGAGAAGGCAGGAAGGGACAGGAGCTGGTTGGATGGACATGGGAAACCCGGGTGGAAAGGGGGTGTGTGCTGTCACATTATAGGGATTGCAACTAGTGTCACATAACAATATGTGTATAAATTTTTGCATGAGAAATTAACTTGAGCTGTAAACTTTCATCTAAAGCACAACCAAAAAAAAAAAAAAAGAAAAAACAAGAGAACTATAACTAAAAAAAAAGAACTGACACAGAAAGAAAGCCTTCCCCAGGAGCTAGCACTCTGAACTTGGACTTCTAGCCTCCCAGATTGTGAGAGAATAAATTTCTCTCTGTTAAAGCCATCCACTTTTGGTATTCATGTTATAACAGCACTAGATAACTAAGACACCTTCCATCTCACCTACTCCCTCCATCTTACACTGGGTCCAGCAACTTAAATCTTTCCTTCTCCATTTACTCTTTCCGTCCTATTGACAAACACACTCTATATTATTTTCCTAGGGCTGCTGTAACGAAGTACCACAAACTAGGTGGCTTAAAACAACAGAAATGTATTGTCTCATAGTTCTGGAGGATAGAACTCACAATTTAAGGCGTCGGCATTGTCATGCTCTCTCTGAAGGTTATAAGAGAAGATCTTCGCTTGCCTCTTCCAAGCTTCTGAAGGTTGCTGGAAACCTTGACATTCTTTGATCGTAGATGCATCACTCCAATCCCTGCCTCAATTTTCATATGGCCATCTTTCCTCTGTGTATATCTGTTTATGTTTCTTCTCTTTTTATAAGGACACCACTCAGACTGGATTAAGATCTACCTTACTCCAATATGACCTCATGTTAACTGATAACATCTTCAAAGACCCTATTTCCAAACAAAGTCCCATTCGCAAGTACCAGGGGGGAAGAGTTCAACATATCTTTCTGAGGAACACAATTCAATTCATAACACCCTTATCCTCACCTCCCTAGCATAGAAGCCAGCTTTTACTTGACTTACCAATCACTGTCCTACTCTTTCCTTTAGTAGCCAAAGAGAACAGAACAAGCAGTCACCCTGCTGGCTCACAGCCCACTCTTTCCATAACTCCTGCATTTCTTTCCCAAACCAGCAGATCATCCATCTCTTCTCAGTTATTATCCCCTCTAACCCCTCTGCAAAATCTAACATTACTAACCATCCCCCTACTTCTTGAAACTCTTTCTTCTCTTAGTATTCGTGGCAGTTCAAATTTTTACTCGTGTGCCCTTCCTTTAGCTTTCCTGACTCTTTACCAACTCATTATTTTTCTGTGTACTTTTCTGACTCAATATCTTCCCTGCCTTCTCATAAGGGAACTTTTTCCCAGGCTTAGTCTTCTGCCGTCTGCACCACCCCAAACAGGAAAGCATCATTTTGTTTTCCCTCTATGCTGGTTGAACCACACCTGAAGGATTGTGTTTATTTCTAAGTTTCACCTTCTAAAAGAATTATTATGAACCCAAGCATATTCAACAGAGGGTGACCAGATGGTGAGAGAGCAGGAAACATTTTACCTTGTAGAACAATTGGGGGAATATTTAAACAACAAAAGAGAAAATTCAGAGGAAACATACTTTCTGCTGTCTTAAAACAGTTGAAAGTTATCAAAAAGAATCTCCATTTACTGACTTGAATCTTTACAGGCAATGGAATTAGAAATTACAGACAGGCATATCTAGAATCACTATCAAGAAATACTCTATAGTCTTGTGAAGATTTTAAGAGAACAGACTTTGCAGTCAGATAACATGGGTTCAAAACCCAACTCTGCCACTTCTTAGCCCTGTGACCCTGGGCAAGCTACTTCATTAATCTATACCTTTGTTTCATCATTTGTAAAATGAGGCTACATAATGATAGTAACTACCTCATAGGGTTGTTTTGAGAATTAAATAGAATAGTGTAGATAGACTACTTAGCCAAATGACCAGCACAAAGAAACTGCTCAGTAGATTCTAGCTATTGCCTTCTCTTCATTCTAAATCTCAGGCTTCTAGCATCACCACCATCATCATTATCAATACTGACAGCTGTCCAGCAATGGAGCCATCTCTTCATAAAACAGTAGATTTTCTGTTGAATGTTCTAGAGGAATATTCACACTGAGTTGTGTTGAGGACACACAGAAGCTTCTGATGCAGCAGGATAGATAGAACTGGGTAATATCAAAAGTCCCTTCCTACGTTTACCCTTCACCTCCACAGACCCTGAACTGCTGCCATTCTGCTTCCAGCCCATCAATGGTGGTACAGTGCTCTTTGGCACTCAGGCCTGAGCAATCTCTCCAATTCTGTAGCCCCCTTTTATAGATTTTTCCCTAGGGAAAAAGCCCACATAAAAGGAACAAATATCCACTAACATCCATTCCCACCCTGGGTCTCATGCGTCTCTCATTGCTAATGCTACAATTGTTACCCCTTGACCCTGTAAGATTTGGCATGTCTTATGGAATTCTCTTGACATCTAACCTTGGCCAAGTTTATAATTTAGTTTCCATGGTATAACTTAGGCCCTTGATTTCACCCATTTTATCAAGCTAACCTCAGCCCATACCCTGGTTTTGACTCCAACCAGCACCAATATCTCTCCCCAAGGTTACCAAGCTAGGTGTACAAGTTAAACATTCATCCCTTTAGTCATCAATCAGAGCCTGTGATTCTGCTATTGCCTGTCTCCCACATTCATGTGATCATTTCTGTTTTCTTTGTTACCGCACTCACTCAGGCCGTAATCTTGTCTCTTCCATTCCATAGCTCACTAAATAAAATTTCTGTGTCCAATACCATCCATTTCTTCCTTCCTCAAAAGTTTCAGCGCTTCCACAGCCAGTGATAGAGAGTACAAACACCTTAAGTTGTATCCAAAGTCTTCCATAATCTGGCTAACTTTGTTCCAGCTTTCTTGAGGTATATATAATTTCATACAATAAAATCCGTATGTTTTAAATGTATGCTTTGATGAGTTTTGGGATATGAATATATCTGTGCAACCACAACCACAATCAAATTTTAGGATATTTCCATTAATTAACAAAGTTCCCTTGTACCACTTTGCAGTGACTCCCTGCACCTCCAATCCATTCCCCACCACCTGTCTCAGGCAACCACTAATCTACTTTCTGTTTTCTATCAATTTACATTTTCTAGAACTTTATATAAATAGAATTAGACAGTAGGTGGTTTTTTATGTTTGGCTTCTTTTACTTAGCACAATGACTTTGAGATTCACCCATGCTGTTGAATGTGTTAATAGTGCATCCCTTTTTATTGCCCAGTAGTATTTCATTATATGGATGTGGACATTTGAGTTGTTTCCAGGTTTTGGCTATTATGAACAAGGCTTCTATGAACATTCAGGTACAAGTTTTTTATGAACATATGTTTTCATTTCTTTTGGCTAGATATCGAGGATTTCTGGGTCATATAATAAATGTATGTTTAAGTTTTTAAGAACTTATCTGATCCACTTTTTTCCCTCCCTTCTTTTACCTTATACTAGCCAAGCCAATCCCCTCACAGTTTCCTGATCATGCTTTGTGCTTCCTGACCTCCTTGATTCTATCTATATCACAAGTAATCCCTGAAATGCCCACCCTCTGCATTTGCCACATTCAAGTCATTGTAATAAAGATTTATTATTCCCTATGCTAGACATTGTGTAGGGAGACAGAAATAAATAAAATACAATCATTGTCCTATGGAGACTGGTAATCTAGTGGGAAAGGCAGATGGACACATGGGTAATTCACATACAAAGCACATTACTGAGATAGAGGAACAAAATATGGTTGGCAAAGAAGACTTAATGCTGACTGAGGACATCAGGAAAGATTTCATAGAGGAGGTAAAAGCAGTGAGTAAAGACCTGGGGGTGAGAAAAGGCAGAACTTGTTTGAAGACCAGTCAATACATACATCAAATCCCACCTCACTAGGGAAGCCTTTCCTGTGAAGCCATCTTAAAGTACTTGTCTTTCTCAGCACACACCTCATGTAGCCAACATCTTTTCTTGTCAGGAAAGGGGATTCTTTCAGGCTAATTGGCAAATAAAGCTATATCCCAAGAGGGCTTGAGCCTAAGTGCCAAGTATTTAATCCAAGCGGTAGATGGTAGAAGTCTAGAGAGTGGCCCAAGGAGTGGCTCTGACACTAGAGAAAAGGTCTACCAACCACGACAATCAGGAAGCCAGCCAGAGAAAGGAGTGGGTCCAGAGCTATCCTCAACCTTGGAGCAGCAGACTAGGGGTGTAACCTGGGCAGTTGGAGTACTTGTGTACTGGTATCCCTTTTGTTCATTGTCTAGGATAGAGCGATGTAATTTAGTGGAATGAATGAATGAATGAATATATGGCATCAAGTATACTCATATATGTTAGAGTATATTATTTCATATAATCTGGGTCAATCAGATGTGCAGACACTTGAACAACCTACAGTTCTCATTTGCTGCTTTCTGGTTACGTGCTCAGCAATCCGTATACAGAGTTGAATGTCTAAGAAAATAATTTCTTCGTGTTCTGATGCTATAAAATATTTTTTGGATTAAAAGGGCAGGAACAAATTGACGGATCTGAATTTTTTTTCTTTTGGCTTGGAGATGACAGGGCAATCCATCAGACAACTTCTTTGGCTCCTTGTGACATTTCAAGCTCAAATGTTATAGCGTTCTTATTTTTTCTTTTCTCTTTTTCTTCACCCCCTGGCTTTCTATTGAACTGTGCCTCCAGCAAAAGCATCCTGTAGATGTGGCTCCTTTGACACTTGTCATACAGCAGGCACTTAATTGAGGCTTGTTGAATGATGGCTGGGAATACTCAGAATAGTTTGGCAGGTTGTACCAAAGATAACTCCTTAGTCCACCTGTGATACTGCCCTCATCTGTGCCTAGAGCATTCAACAAGCCTTTCTTGCAAAACAGAGAGGATCCTAGACATGGCCAATGATGTTGCTGGTTATTTTAGCAGCTGGATTGTGTGTAAAGAGAAAATACTAGACTTCAGAATGCTTGGCTTCTTCATCCATCTCTGCTACCACGCGCAATGTGAACTTGGAAAGACTACTTAACCTCTCTAAGCCTTAGTTTCTCAAACTATAAGGCAGAGAGAATAAGAAAGTATAAGAATAAAATGATATAATGACTGTGAATGCATTGTGGAGAATATAAAACATAACTGGAAATCATGTACACTGTCTGTATTAGTTAACTATTTCTATGTAACAAATAGCTCCAAAACTTAGTGAACTGAAATACCAAATTTTTATTACCTCATGGTTTTTAGGGTCAGGAATCTGGGTGCAGTTTACCTGGGTGGTTCTGGCTCACAGTCTCTCAAGATATTGGCTGGGGCTACAGTTGTTTGAAGGCCTGATGGGCTCGAGGATCTGCTTCCGAAATGCTTCATTAACGTGGCTGTTGGCAGGAGACCTCAAGTCGTTGCTGCCTATTAGTAGGAAGACTCAGTTCCTTACCGTATGGGCTACTCCATAGGACCACTTGAGTGTCCTCATGATATGGCAGCTGGCTTCCCTCAGAGTGAGTGATGCAAGAGCACAAGGCAGACACCATAATGTGTTTATAACCCAGCGTCGGAAGTCACACAGTGTAATTTCCTCAATATCCTAATAGTTACACATGTCAGCCCTACTCAGCCTGGGAGGAGACTGCACAAAGGCACAAATTCCAGGAGGTGGGGATCCTTGGGGGTCATCTTGGAGGCTACTTACCACACGCTCTCTCGGTTTAAACGGTGCCTCTGGGAAACGAGGGATTTAGCTGATGATCTCTTAAGTTCTTCGCTCTGTGACCACATACCTGCTTGCTTCAAATAGCTCTTCCTCAGGTCTGCTATGCAGCTGCTTTCCTCTACCATATGGCTGAAAATTCCTGCTATCATTGGCAACCCCCTTTTCTATACTAAAAATTTGGTTTCAGTCTCCAGCAGGGTTCTGCAAAAATGACTGTGCATTATACCCGAAGGAGACCCCTGGAGCTGTTCTCTTAACATGCTGGCTGCATTCGTTTGTCATCCCTCTCACGGTGCAGCCCATTATGGTTTACATAGCACCATCTCACCCTCATTTTACCTGAGATGGAGCCCTTGCTTTGAGAGTCATTAAGGAGGTGAGCAAGTGGGGAGTGAGGGAGAGGAGGAGTCAAGGACAATGCTCT
This sequence comes from Trichechus manatus latirostris, assembly GCF_000243295.1. Taxonomy (NCBI): domain Eukaryota; kingdom Metazoa; phylum Chordata; class Mammalia; order Sirenia; family Trichechidae; genus Trichechus; species Trichechus manatus. Next base: position 2,406,597 of record NW_004444155.1, read on the forward strand.
GGAAATCTGCCTTGTATTTTACATTTTTCAAAATGTGTTTGTTTCTGGGCTTTTATTTGATTCTGTCAGTTCTACAAGGTAGACAGGGTTGATATTGTCCCCTCCATTTTTGTGGATTGAAAAACTAAAGCTGAGAAAGGGTAATGATTTTTCAGAGTCCTAACTGAGTCATTTTCTGGAATAGGGAATACAGAAAGAAGAGACAATATTGGGTGGTTAAATGTGGAGTTTGGTTTTAAACATCTTGAGCTTGAGGTACCTGTGGCATATTAAGTGGAGTTAATGTACAACCTTGAACAGAGCTTCCAGATGGTTAACTGGTCTTGGAATAAGATCTAATATCCTGATTATTTTGCTTTATCTGCAAATCTTGTCACACCTCCAAGGTGTAGTACTGTTTCCTGCCTTCTTGGTCCCAGATGTCCTGGTTGGTTTCCTCAAGGTGATCATCCTTAGTCTTATCGACGTCACTGGCCTGGTCTCACACAGCTTTTTTTTTTTTTTTTTTTTTTGAGTGCCTTGCAGATAGACTGGGAGCTGTGTTCCTGTGGGAGTGTTCTGAGGGAGGGTTCCGTGAGTCCTTGTGCAAAGACAGACTGGGAGAAGCTACTACAGAATGAGTTTTACCATCCTTTGGCAAAAGCAGTCTTTCAAAACACAGCCCACCTAAACAGACCTTGACTTTCTATTTCATAAGGTCCTGGGCTTGAAGTCTACTTCTACTACTTGTTGTGGTTGTTGTTAGCTGACTTCCAGTTGACTCTGACTCATGGTGACCTTATTTACAATAGAATAAAACGTTGTATGGTCCTACGTCATCCTCACAATCACCAGCTTGTTTGAGTCCAATATTGCAGCTATTGTACCAATCCATTGCACCAAGGGTCTCCCATGCTCTCACTGGCCCTCTGCTTCATCCAACATAATGTCTTCCTCCAGGATTGATCACTTCTGACGACGTATCTAAAGCCAGCAAGTTGGACAATGTTCTATTGTGATCCATAAAGTTTTCATTGGCTAATCTTTGGAAGAGGAGTCCCTGGATGGCGCAAATGGTTAAGTGCTCGACTATTAGCCAAAAGGTTGGCAGCTCGAACTTCCCCTAGAGGCACCTCAGAAGACAGGCCTGGTGATCTACTTCTGAAAGACCACAGCTTTAAAAACCATGTGGAGCAGCTCTACTGTGCACAAATGGGATCACCATGAGTCGGAATCGACTCGACTCAACAGCAACTAACAACAACAACAATCTTCAGAAGTAGACTTCCAGGCCTTTCTTCCTTATCTGTCTTAGTCTGGAAGCTCTGCTGAAACCTGTCCATCATGGGTGACCCTGCTGGTATTTGAAATACCGGTGACCTAGCTTCCAGCATCACAGCAACATGAAAGCCACCACAGTATTGCAAACTGACAGCGCTATGACTAGTTAGCTGCGAAGTAAAAGGGCTGCAAGTTAAAGGAACTTAGGGCCAAATCTTCCAGACCTGGTATCAGCTTCTGCCATTTGCCTGGAGCCTGCCATGCTGTCCATCCCTGACCTGCGTGCTGCAGATTATACCACAGATGGGACTGAACTCTGCTCTCCCATCCCTTCCCAGCCCTTCTGATGGAAGATCACCACAAGTAGGGTTCCCGGAGGGCCAGGGCACCCCACACATCCAGTCCCACAGGCCATTTGAGCAGCTGCTTTTCCAACCTTATCTTCCTTTTGCCTGCACAGAAACCTGAGAAAGACGGAAAGGGGGAAGTGGCTTGGTTTCCCAACACAAATAACTGCACAGAGCTTTCTCAGCAGTGACCCTTAGCCTGTTGTGTCAGCCTCAGGCTGAGGGAGGAAGGAAATAGACCTTCTATTGAGTATTTTTCTTCTCCTGTCAAGAAGATCAGAGGGACTGAGACAGGGAAAGAAAAGGAGTCAAAAGCACCTTGTTGCCTCCTCCTGCAGGATTTGTGTTGCTTCTCCCCTCTCCTCTTGAACTCTAAGTAAACAAACTCCCCAGCCAAGTCAGGCCCAGGGTCCAACTCCAAACAGGCCATAAATAAGAGCCCTCCAGGCTTTCACTCTCTGGCAAGTAGAGAGGGCACTTCTGAGTGGAACATTTGATAGCGGGGGAGCGGCTGGGGGGAGAGTGCTCGTGTTAATTGAATCCCAATTTCCTTCTCCCTGGCCTGCTCTTATCTTTTTAATTATACAAGGCCTTTAATCTTCCCAAGGACTTGTCTCTGTCATTAATGCGTGATCCCTATTAGAGATAGGGGTACGCTCAGGGGTAATGGGAGCTGCAAGCAGAGGTCTTTGGAAACGTTTGTGTCTTTTAAAACACACAGAGTAATCCATGGCAAACACAGGTTGAGGCAGGGAGACATTTTGGGCTCCTCTCAGCTCTCACATGTATTCCCTGGACCATGTGTGTTTGAGATGCTTGACTCTGAGATTAGGTAATATCCATTCTTGGCTGTGGAACAGAAATCACAGGGTCGCTTGCTCCAGAATTGGTGTGTGCAGTTGGAAAAGGGCAGGTGAGTGGTGCACAAGCTCATCTCAGGTCACACAGTCAGGGGAAAGTGGCCCAACCTTATTCACAGCATGCTGGGTGCTGAGGTAGAACCCCAGAAAGTGTTAGGGTATCCTATATTTCCTAAACGTTGGAGTATAAATTAGGTGCTTGTGAATGGCAACTGATTTTCTCCTGGACAGGCTTTTATTAACATCGCAGAGGTACATTATCTCTAGGTGACAATGGCTAGGAATACTCCAGGGTTACGTTTCTCTTTAACCCTTGCCCTCACAACTGCACTGTCAAACAGCTAATTAGCTGTGAACCAGTACTTAGGGGTGCAAAGGACACATCCTACTTAAAGGTTTTTGGGTCCTATTAGGTGTTCAATAAATGTTTGCTGAGTAACTTTTTCAGCAAGAGTTCTGAGATTCAGTCAATTTAAAGCATGAATTCACAAGTATATATTGAGCAATTATAAGTCCTCATTTATAGCTTTAAGTTCTAATGGGCCTTTTTTTTTCTGGAATGCATGGTGGCCTTTATGGTCTCTTCAACAAGGCATTCTAATACGTCACCTGCCATGCTAGCTCCTGGGTGCACAGAAAGATGGGTAAGGCTGAATCCGCATAAGGAGCCTGTGTGCCGTTGGGAAACAAGATACATTTTGCTAGTTTTAAATATATTATACAAATATATACAAATAAATGTACTATGTGTGTGTGTGTGTATGAGGCAATGTGAGTATAAATATAAATAAATGGAAATAGAAGTAGAAATAGAAATACGTAGGCATATGCATGTGTGTGTGTATGTTTGTCTGTACATAAGGCATTGGTTGTTCATTGGCAGAATTCTTACTTTCCTCCTGGGAGACCCAGACTCTATTCCCAGCATCTCAAGGGCAGCCACCAGTCATGTATCAGTGGAGGCTTGCTTGTTGCGATGGTGCTGAACAGGTTTCAGCAGAGCTCGCAGACTAAGACGGACTAGAAAGAAAGGCCTGGCAATCCAAAAGTCAGCCAGTGCAAACGCAATGGATCAGAACAGTCGATCCACAACAGATCTGGACCAGGCAGTGTTTTCTTCCACTGTGCTTGGGGGTCCCCATAAGTCAGGGACTGACTTGACGATGGTAACTAACAACAACAACACACAAACACGTGTGTACAGAGAGAGAGATGAAATCAGAGCAGACTTCTCTGAAGACAGGTGTCCACACACACAGAATCATCAGCAACCTAGACTCCCTGAGTGTGCGTTAATGCAGGGACTGCTCTCAGCACCGGGTCCCATCAGCTCACTGACCCACTGCACACAACCAGCTTAGAGGTAAGCAAGGTGCCGAGTGGCTGTTACTTGACAAAGATCACATAGTGAGTAGGTGCAAGAGTCAGGATTCCAAACCAGTACCATTGCCAAAACTGTTCTCCTTGCTTGAAACCACAGTTGGCTCCTGAAAATGTGCGGTTCTAATCACCGGCTCCTGAGGAAGGCCATAATGAACCTGGACATGGTCCAGAGAGGAGGAATTAAAGCACCCAAGAGGAGGGAGAGGCTTCTGTTTGAGGACAGACTTTAAAAAAAGTAACAGTGAGGTCTTGAAAGAGCAAGGATGAGCAGGGATGTGATGGAAGTCTATAGGACAGAGAGGGGAATGGAGAGGGAAGAGAGGAGTATGTCTGCCAATGGGGCGTTCACTGAAGCTTACAAGCAGCAGTTTTAGGAAAATGACAGAGAAGTTCTACTTAACACGTTCCATAAGTTTGCTAACTGCTGTGTGATCCCAAGAAGTAGCACAGGCTGAAAATATAAACAGGTTCCTGGTCTGTGGGTGTATTGCTGTGAGTTCCCTACAGAATGCCTGGTCTCACTGTCTAATTGAAGCTACCCCTGTTGCTAATGGTCTAGACTAGGAGTCAGGAAACTTTTTCTGTAAAAGATCAGGAAATAATTCTGGCTTTGTGGGCCATACAGTCTGTGTTGATACTACTCAATTCTGCCATTGTAGCATAAAAGCAGCTATAGACAATATGTAAACAAATAGGTGTGGCTGTGTTCTAATCAAACTTAATTTACAAACACAGGCTGTAGTCCGAGTTGACTCACAGGTTGTGGTTTGCCAACCCTTGGTATAAATTAATTCACGGTTGGTTGAATCATACAATTTAAAACTGGAGGCATCTTCGGTATCACACCCTCATTTTATAGAGCAAGAAAACGACAAAGATGTCAAATGAGCTACCCAAGATCACAGCTGGGAACCTATAGTGGGCTATTAGGGTTGTTCTGGGGGATGTTTCGATCCTTTGAAGAAAGTGTTTTGGAGTATGGCAATGAAGTGTTTCTTGTCTGAAACATGAACCTGTACTGGATAAAGTGGCCCAATGTGGCATTACTAATATTTATAAATGTATATTGATGGCCAAAGACTGCATTTTCTTAGAAAATGTTTTAGGTGGGGGAGGATTTGGAAATGTAGCTTACTTAAAGAAAAGAGAAGACTTTAAAATTCCTCCAAATCAGAAAACAAGAAACGTACTGCTCCCTCTAGCCCCCTCCCCACCTATTTCTGAGATAGGAGAAAATTTTGTTTCTTGACAGACTCTGCAAGTAACATGGATCTTCAGAGCTAAGTTCCTTGATGGCCTGGAGTCTGCAAACTCGGTCATGAAGCTATCTCCCTTGGATCAACAGGAGATGCTCTGGGTGGATTCCATCCCCCGAGGACATTCATTTACCTCATTTGGCCAAGACTTTCTTGAACACAACCATGTTTCTACGCTTTGTTGGCGAGAGCCAGGAACTGCTCAAATTTGTTGTTGCTCAGAGCCCTCCAAGCAAATGTGTGTGTGCGTGTGTGTGCGTGTGTGTGTGTAGACCCAGTGAGGGAGGAGGGTGAAGTGCACAGGCACAGGTCAGGAATGACTCAGTACTCAAAAGATTCTAATAACTATTATATTTTTTGGAATATTTTTGTTTTCTGGTACTCATTGAAGACCCCTCATCAAAATGAGAACTAACTTAAGTAACCCTCCAGAGTACAAAATCTTAGTGACAGGCAGACGCATCACTGTTCCACCTTTGGTGTCTGGAGCTCTTGATGGTATCCCCAGATCACCCCGTCTCTCAGTATTGTCATCTTTGAAAGGAAGCTGGATTACATGTTCTTCGACACCTTAGCAAAACCACTGCAGATGAATAAGACAGCAAAAGTGAAGGGAGAATACAGGGTATTATATGCTTGGGCAGCTGATTTGCTTCTGGGCTTAGTGTCATGCTTCAGAGATAGACAGGGGCTCTGTTCTGCAGGCTTAAAAATGGAATCCATTAGCTGGAGTTTTGATCCACCTAAGAGGTGGCCAGAGGTTGCAGGGTGACCAGAGGATCCTGAAGTCTGAGAACACAGTTGTGTTCCAGCCACTCCCTGACAACTCCTATCCCAGAGAGGTCTTCACCCCAAGGCTTCACAAGTCTGTCAGGAGAAAACTCTCTGTAACAAATTGCAACACTTTCCTACCTGCTTCTTGATCCCAAGAGGAGATGCAGGCTGGACATACAAACAGTCACTACAACAGACCTAGCTCCTGAAGAGGGAGAAGACTGTTTCAAATTTGAGCTTAAGAGGCAGAAAGACTTGGGTTCAGATCCCAGCTCCAGCTCCAGCTCAGTGTTAGGTCCTTGCGAGAGTTATTTTGACTCTAAATCTCAGATTTAGAGCAGAAAGACTGACCTCTCGGTAAATGCTATTTTCCCTTTTCTTCCCACTGATTCTCGCATTTAGCAGCCCTCTTGCTCACCCTCCCACCTAATGCTGACATGGATGTTCTCAATGACAGGAACTCCAGTCCGCCTCACTGGGAAGCTGTTATTGAGCGGCTTCAGTTGCTAATTCACCCCTGAAGCTATCACCTACTCAGCACATAACTGTTCTTCAAGTATTCCTAAATATTTTTTCTGATTTTAAAAAAGATACATGTTCATTGTAGAGATCTTTAAAAATATAGAAAAATGGGTATAAAAAAATCACTGATATCTATGATATGAAGTGTAAGCACTGTTAGCATTTTTCTTCTTATTTGTGCATGTGTGAGCATGTATGTGTTCTACAAAATTGGGATCATATTGAATATACATTTTGTATCCAACTGAACACTTTCTATGTCATTAAATAGTCTTTGAAGGCATATTTTTAATGGCTGCAAAATTTTCTGTGGCATAGATACATCACAATGTATGTAACCATTTCCTTAGTGTCGAACACTTAGGTTATTTCTAATTTTTCGATATTATAAATAACACTGAACATTGTTGTTGGAAAATCTTTACCACATTCTGCTTACTTCTTTGAGATAAATCCCTAGCAATAAAATTCCTGGACCAAAATGAAGAGGACTTTTAAGGGCCTAATACAGACGACCATGTGTTTTATTGACTATGCAAAGGCATTCAGCTGTGTGGATCATAACAAATTTTATGGATAACATTGCAAAGAATGGGAATTTCAGAACACTTAATTGTACTCATGAAGAACCCGTACTTAGATCAAGAGGCAGTCGTTCGAACAGAACAAGGGGATACTGCGTGATTTAAAGTCAGGAAAGGTGTGCGTCAGGGTTGTATCCTTTCCCCATTCTTACTCAGTCTGTATGCTGAGCAAATCATCCGAGAAGAAGTACAGCCAGAACGCTCCTTAGAAGCAAGGATGGTGAGACTATTCTCACATACTTTGGACATGTTATCAGGAGGGACCAGTCCCGCGAGAAAGACATTATGCTCCGTAAAGTAGAGCGTCAGTGAAACAGAAGAAGACCCTCAATAAGATGGATTGACACAGTGTCTGCAACAATGGGACCAAGCATAACAATGATTGTGATGATGGCATGGGACAGGGCAGTGTTTTGTTCTGTTGTACGTAGGGTCGCTGTGAGTCAGAACCAACTGGACGGCACCTGATACCAACAATACAGAGGACATATGATTCCCCAGAAAGCCTGTGTCAATTTCTATCTGTGGGGTATATTTCTTTGCACCCCATTATAATACCCAGCTTGCACTCTCACATAACAACCTCTCAAATATTCAAAAGTAGCTCTTACGTCTCTAGGATTTCTATCTTCTCTAGGCCAAACATTAAACATTTTAAAAATTCTTCAAGGGCTACTTTCCAAGCTCCTCCGCATGCTATTCTACTTATTAGAGGATATTCTAGTTTCTAATTATGGTTTTTAAAATGTGGTACTTAGAATAGAACACAATACACCAAGTATTGGCCTGACCCATTTTCACCTCCTTTATTCTGAATCCTGTACTTCTGTTAATGCAATCTAATATTGCATTGGTTGTTTTATCTTCTTAAGCAGCCATTGGCCCCATATAACTTATTGGCATACTGACGCTTAGTTCTCAATGATCTGGTTAGTTGAGATCTCTTCCATTTAGCACTTGTTCAGCTAATTTTTTTTTTTTAATTCTAAATGCAAGACTTATATTCGTCTCATTGTTAATAGCTCAGTGCCCCAGCCAGTTCAAATTCCAGTCATGTCCACAGAAAACAGGTCCTTGGTGTCTCAGGTCTATTTCCATACCACACTGTCCAGTGGGCTCGGCCCAGGCTTCTGCCTGACCTGTCCCTGTACAGAGGTCAAAAGAAAGTCATGAAGTTGTTGAGGGCTGCCTGGCGCCACCCTGGCCGGCTGGCCACTTAAGGGTGTTCTCAACAGTAACTGGGATCTTGGCTTGAAACAACTCTGGAGAAGAGCACAGCTGACCTTCTTAGAAGGGCTCTTGGTGATGCTGGACAATTCTTCCAACAGGGCTGGGGCCTCCCTGGGGGTTGTGGGGCCATGTATCTGCCTGGCTGGGTTCCTCCAGCCAGACCCAGAGGTAGACTCTGAGACTTTACCAAGAACTCTGGCTTGCTTTGCCTCTCCTTAGACACTTTCCAATACAAATAGAATGTAATTCTTTTGTGAAGCTGGCACTTAACCCAGATTTATAGGCAGGACTGAGTATTTTCAGGACCTGTGGCAAGAGAACAAATCAAAGTCTGGGTGCTACCCTGCCTTCCTGCCTCCATTTCTGACCTGAACTCTGAGGGGCTTTGAGCACAGGACATCATAGCTCTGTCCCAGTTACTCCACCTCCCAAAATCCCCCTTGACCATTCCAAGGGGTAAGCTTAGGTATGTGCACAGGGAAGAGGACTATACTGAACATGGTCTGGAAGGGAGGAGGTTCCAGGTGGACTTGTCTCCCTGGTCTTTCAAAGGCTTCCCCTCATGGGAAGAGTCAAGGCTTAGGAGGCCACAGCAGGACGCCAGAGGCACAAGGGCCTAGACCAAAGGTCCACTTTGTCCTGGGGTCTAAAGTGATTTGCTCATGGGCATCACCACCTCTAGTTGCTGTTGAGTCAATTCAAACTCATGGTGACCCCTGTGTGTCAGGGTAGAACTATGCTCTATAGGGTTTTCATTAGCTGATTTTTCGAAAATAAATAACCAGGCTTTTCCTCTGAGATGCCTCTGGTTGGACTTGAACCTCCAACCTTTCGGTTAGCTGTGCAGCAAGTTAACTGTTTACACCATCTAGGGACTCCTGATCATGGGCAAACTACATTAAAGAAGACTTTCAGACCGTGTAGATGAATATGCTTGTGGGGATGATGGGGTGGAGGACTGGAAGGAGCAGCTGAACCAGCATAGACAGAACCAAAATAAAAATGGGTTGAACCAGGGTCTAAGGGTTCTCTCCTGCACTTGTAGGTAAGAGACCTCAAGACCATGGAAACACAGTGGGATGGTGGAAAGAGCACTGCCAGAGCTCAGGAAGCCTAAGCCTTCGCTTTGAGATCTGGCCACTCAATGTTCTGACCACAGGGCCCATGGCCTTTTGGCCAGTCAGTTCTGGAAGAACATGCTTGCCTGTAAACGGCTCCCCGGTCCTCTGAAGAGGAATGTTCTCTGTGCACGGCACTCTAACATCACTGCTGCCATCAATTCCTCAGTCTCCGGGGAGAGCACGCAGTGGTTCATCTTTGGACATCCAGGCCTCCTCTCCCCACATTCATTTGGTGTTTGCTTACTCTGAGCGCGGATAATGAAACTCTTATTTAATTCAAATCAGCTCAATTCAAGTCTCTTCCATCATCTTCATCTCTGTCTTTTATGGCAATCATCATTTGCGATTTAAATCCACTTTTGAAGGAGGTAAAGCAGAAAATAAAAACATATGTTAAAAATAAACCCCCTGCCTTATCTTTCATATTTTCTGAGTACTTTCACATGAAGTATTTCATTACAGACTCCAGCAGCTGGTATCATGAAATATGCAAACCAAGTGAAAAGAAGCACTGCTCACAGAAGGGAGGAGAGGGCAGGTCTGTGAGGCCTGCAGCTTGATTTCTGTTAAACCTGGGCAGTGACTCGGCACTGGGCTCTTTGCACGGCTAATGAAGTGTTTGGAAATGGCTCCTCTTACTTGTTCTAAAATTCTCCTTTGTTCTTTAATTTCTTCTTCCCGTATTACGCTGCTTCTTAGCAACTGAATCCTAAAGTACCAGAGCTGGAAGCAGCTCTAGTCATCATTTAGGCCAGAGGTTCTCAAGTGTGGCCCCAGGCCAGTAACATCAGCCTCACCTGGGAACATGTTAGAAATGCAGCATTTCAGGCCCCATCCCTGACCTGCTGAATTAAAACCTGGGGGTGGGTCCAGGCCTCTGTGTTTAACATGCCATGCCCTCCAGGTGATTCTGGTGCTCACTAAAACTTGAGAACTACTCCTCCAGGCTGAATTCCAAGTTTCATACTGAGGACCTGTGGGCAGAAGTGTTGTACCCCACATCACAGATGCCTGTGGCCAGCTGCAGAGCCCAAACGAGAAGCTGGTTCCCAGACTCCTGTCCTGAACACCTTCTTCTGCCCCCATACTCCCTCTACTGACCCCCGAGTTGTCTTATACACAGAGCGATTTCGCTAGCATGCTTTCCATCCCACTTCTGAGTACACAGAAGATGAGCCATGGTGCAGCCTGTGTCCCCCCGACAGTGGGTGGTGACGCTTCCTGAAAGGCTGCAAGACCTGCAACACGAATGTCCTGGATGGCACTGGACTTGGTTATAGGAACCTCTGAGAACACGTTATTTATAAAAATTAGATTATGCCCTTTCCTTCCCACCCCAGGACTCCTTTGATATTTTTTTCTTCAAGAGGAATCTGTCAGCTGAACCAGCTCAGAGTCTCCCCTGCACAAGCAGATGGACAGGCCTATGAAGGGTGTTATGGGTTATTCCTAGCATGATTATCTTGGACTAATAGAGTTGGGTAGGTCTTCCCCTCTTCAAATTCTGCCCAGACCTGGGGTCTGTTATGGATTAAATTGCGTTCCCTAAAATGTTTTAATCCTAAACCCTATATGTGTGGATGTAATCCTGTTTGGAAATAAGGTTTTCTTTATTATGTTAATTAGATCATGCCCGACCAAGTAGGATGGGTTCTAAATCTAATCACTTCTAAATTATAAAAAGAGCAGATTAGACACAGACACACACAAAGAGGGGAAGATGTGCCAAGTGAGGACTGTCTACAAGCAAAAGACGCCAGGGATTGCAGGAGACAACAGAGACTAGCAGAGAGGCCCACTGAAAAGCAGATACTGCCCAGGCTCTGATTTGGACCCTTAGCCTCCTGCAGTGTGAGAAAATTAATTTCTGTTCTTTAAAGCTGCCCACTTGTGGTATTTATGTTACAACACTAGGTAACTAGGACAGGGTGCAAAAGTTGGCCGAGATGTGGACACCTTGATCCTGGGCACCAGCATTCTTGGAATAGTTTTGAAAAAAGTAAAAAATATTTATTAACTATCAACACTGGACGTAAATAAGTGTATATTTACTGCATAGCTACAACGTGTCAGGTCTTGCCACCCTCCTCAAAACGCCATGGTGAGTGGGTCACCAGGCCTACGTCAAGCATATTTCTGCTTGCATCACACCACGCATCAATCCCAGGCCACCTCTCCCTCCCCATTTCTCCTCCCCTTGCTCCACTGTGTCAGCTGCACCTGTGGTCTGGTAAGTTCTCCTGATAACATGTTGAGAGGAGAGGCACTCATCCCAGGAGGCCTGACCTGTCAGAACAATGGAGGCAAAGTAACCTGCTAAAAAGGAAGGTGAGGGTTAAATCAGGAACCCCAGAAGATGTGTGCTGAAGTTAGCTCTCAGAATTGTCATGAGGGTCAAAGGAGAAAGTGGCTGTCAAAGGGTGTTGCTAAGCTCTAGTCAGTCTTTCAACAGGTATCCATACAGTACTTGTAAAGCCATCATGCTAGGTGCTGAGGACATAGCAATGACAAGTCAATGCAAGCTTCTAGTGACATTACAATAATAACTAGAGGGTCATGAGTGTCACAGCTTGTAACTCCCTCAGGTTGTTACTCTTCGGCTTACCATTTCCTCTTAGTCCTAGCACACACCAGCAGCAATTTCTGACATTTGACCCTCGAGTCTGTTGGTCAATACTGTCTTAGTGTTTCTACTGAGCAGATTTCACCTGGGGAAGGAGGATAGCCGTGGGAAGGGGTCTTAAAGGGGCTTTTTCTGCAGCCCAAGCCCGCTTGAAAGAGCCCTGCCTGTGCTGCCAAAAGGAGCCCTGGTGGCACAGTGGTTAAAAGCGCTCAGCTGCTAACCAAAAGGTCAGCGGTTCAAACCCACCAGCTGCGCTGTGGGAGAAAGATATGACAATCTGCTTCCATAAAGATTTATAGCCTTGGAAACCCTATGGCCAGTTCTACAGTGTCCTATAGGGTTGCTATGAGTTGGAATTGACTCGACAGCAGTGGGTTGGTTTGGGTGTTGACCAAACCCACAGATTTATGGCTTCTTCTATGGAGCCTTCTATGACTCCTCATATCAGCCTCTTGTAATAAGACTTCCCATGAATTAAATGGCCTCATTTGTAGTAAGATCTATGAGGGAACAGGATGGTAAATCTTGTGTGGGTTGGCAACCTCAGACAAGTAGAGGAGAGACACTTTCTGAGCAGACATGTTCTTACCTAGTTCTCATGATTCTTTACCTAGCTACCAGGCTCAGCTTGGTCTTGGTTTGGATCCTCCTTGTACTCTGTTCCCTAAGAAAAATGTTTATTCTGGTCCTAGCTCCGCCTCCTTAGATTGCCTGGGTCACTGGCTGAGCTCCCTAGCAGAAATAGGATGGAACTTGAGTTAGATGATCTACTGACTGTGACCTTGAAAAAAACACTTAAATTTTCGAGTCTGAGTTTATTCACTTGTGAAATGAGAATAAATTATTCACCTAGTCTATGACAGGATCTAACTAACATCACCACCACCATCACTACCACCATTACCACCTACCCCCCTAACCGAGTGAACGTTTACTGTGTATGATGCATCATGCTAAGCACTTTACATGCTTACCCCCCTTTAATCCTCATGACAATTCTATAATACCGAGGCTGTTAGTATTTTCACTTTACAGATGAGGAAGTGAATTACAAAATGCTTAAATAATGTATCCAAAGACATGCAGTTAGGAAGTGATGGGGCAGAAATTTGAACCCAGGCAGGCTGACTCCAGGGTCTGAACTCTTAAGCCCTGCCATTGCTGCCTGTGAAGCAGACCCCTCCTATTTCCAGTCTGTGTTGAACCTTCTTTTTTTCTCACTGTCTTCTTCCTTCCACTTGGATGCCTAGATTCACCTTTAATACTTGGCTGGGATTCAGAAAAGCAAGGAAGCATCTCTTCCATGCACCCATTCTCACTCTTTCCCAGTGAGCTGCCTTCATCTTCCATGTGCACAAAGATATCCACAGGGCCACATCCAACAGGATAGTATCTAACTCAAGAGTAGGAGACAGTGGCTCATGGAATAAGCTCTACTTGTGCACTTTCCCAGGACATGGGGGAGGCAGACACAGTGACTTGTTGCTTGGGAAATGCTGATGGGTGGCCTGGTATCTTGGGAATGTGCTAAGACAACCAGGGTATGTTTTTCCAACCTCTCCTTCTCCTCCCCATTCCTGAGATGGTGCTTTGGACTCCTCACCACTGTTCCCAGGCACAAAGGAGAAACCTGAGTCCATGTTCCTCAATGCTGTTAGTACTAGTTTAATAACAACAAAGCTCTATGTGTCAGTATTTGCCTGATTCAATCCTACATATTTGATGTATGTAAATTATCTAATTTACCCTCTGCAATCCCATGAGGATACTACTCCCATTTTACAAATAAGGAGGTTGAGATTTAGAGAAGTCAAGAAACGTCCTCAGGGCCACCAGGTAGAAATGATGGAGCCAGGATCCAGGCACAGGGTTTGGTTCTTAATCACTGTGTTGTATCACTACGATTTATTTGAGTCGTTGCAGGTATTTCCCTAGCACAGAGCATATCACCCTGGGTGGGCACACCTTTACTTCTTTTGTACTGAGCTTAGCTCTATACATGCTTCTGTTGCCTTGGTGTCTGCCCAGGAACAGGTGCTTGGCCTCTGTTTGCCCATGGGCAGAGCTCATGGTCATCACACCAATGCGCTAATCTCACAGGGCCACTGCAAGAACAAATCAAAGGAGGTGATGGAATACACTTTCAACTCACCAGCATTTATTGAGCTCCCACTAGTTGCTGCTGTTTGATACTGGAAAAGGAGGTGACTCAGGTGCAGACCCTGACCCCCAGGGGATTGTGACACGTGGGAACTAGCAGTATGACCTTAACAGCTCTAATACTAAGTTTGGTATGCTGAATGCAAATAAAATACTTAGGAGAGGTGGAGGAGAAAATAATTCCAATTAAGTTCATGAGAAAAGATTTTGGAAGGTGTGGTCTGAGCCAGCACTTTGAAAAACTTCGAAATGCAGACGGTGGGCTGGTGAGTCACTTCCAGACAAACAGGCTAAGAGAATACTTTGAGTACAGATCAGAAGTGGGGAGCAGTGGGGAGCACCAGGTATGCGAGAGAGTGCTGTGTTAGCAGGCGCACAGCGTCTGTCTTTCTGTCTGTGAACTTTATAGGATAAGACAGTGGCCAGCATACAGAGGTTTTCAAGCCATGAGGAAGACTTCAGTGTAAGTTTTCCAAGCAATGAGAAGAACCCATCAATTTTCGACAGGGCAGTGACATGATCACGTCTCTTTGGGAGAAGATCCTTTCAGGACTGCAGTGGAGGGACTAGAAGGTGGGTGACGGGCTGTTGAATACTCCAGGCAAGAGGCAGTGAGAGCCTGGGCTAGGGCAGTCACGGAGGGGATAGAGAGGAGGCGAGGGGTACAAAGATATGAAGAAGGACAATAGACAATGTTTGGTCAGGATAAAGGAGGAAAGGGCTTTCTCTAACCACCACGTCCTCACCCTGCTGTACACACCCAGCTTCCCCAGGCACTTGGGAGAGGCTCCAGAACAAAGCCATTGATGCTTCCTCTATTTGCTGGCCTCTGAACTTTGCTCAGAGCTAGAATCCCATCATTCTTCTGCTTTACTACATTTGGATGATTTTCCTTATAATGATTGTCATAATCATAACTATAATAATTATAGAGGCCATAATAAGATTCTGAATGGATTGAGAGCCTTTCTTCTGAGGATACTAATACGTGTTAGGTTGGGGTGGAAGGGACCCTAAGAGAAATATGATTCGATCCAATTTGGTGGAAAACAATTCTAGACCCTGTGGAGAAGGCCTAGCCCCAAGGGAAGGGTTTCTGGCCTTTGGACTTGCTCCCAAATCAGCAGACGATATCTCTGCCCTCAGTCATGGCTATAGAGGTGTATGTTCCTGTTTTCTGCAGGGCGTCCGCTGGCCGTAAATTTGCTGCAGTGATGAAGAAGGATACTTCAGAGCTTCATCTCCTGCCTTCATCTCTAAGACGTCTTCCCTAGGGTCTCCAGGAAACAATGGCCCCCTCCATTACTACTTCAGGCCCTCTTGTTGTTTGACCATATGATTAGCCTTTAATAATAATACGCAGTGTATCCTAGCATTTTATGAATTACAAAGACCATTGGAATTCATGATTTCATTGAATCCTTGCAGTCACAAAGGCCAGCTTTATTACTATCATTCCCACTTTACAGATGAACTCATTTTTTTCAACAAACATGGATTAAGCACCAGTTGTGTGCCAGGTGGTGCTGGGCACTGAAACCAGGCCCTCAGAGGTGGGGTGACTAAGTCTCAAGCAGGATTGGAACTCAGGTCCCCTTTCTCCTAGCCCTTGCTCTTTTCCCTGTTCCACACCACTATCATAATTTTTAACTGTGCAAAATGACAGAATTTTAGCACTTTGTTTCTGCATGTTTTATTCACTTTGTCTTCCCAAATACATGGGGAAATGTATAAAAAATAAAGGACTTGACAATTGCATTTTATTGTTGTTGCTATTGTTATCACAGCACCAATTTGTGGCAAGGAGTGTGTGATGTTTGTTTTCTATCCCCATTTATACATAGCAATATGGTGAGGCATATAGTAATTGATCAATAAATATCAGTAAATTAAGAGGTAGACGTCCTAACACCCCGGGTCGAGTACATTCCCTCTCTAAACATTGTCTCTATCTTACCTTTCAAAGTCTTCCAAGCACTTTATTTTATAACATTTGGCATCTTTTCTTTTTAATTGTTTTATAGACAGTTTTTAAATGGTGTCTAATATTTTGAAAGAATATTCATGTGTCTACAATAAAGAGAAAAACTGAGGCTAGGTAGGGATAGCTTCAGGGATTAAGGTCCTAACATCCTTTTCAGCGGTCGGATGGCTGGTCTCCACTGTGTGTAAGTTTTTAGACAGATACGGAGGGATGGAAAGCCAGAAATGCCTCATGGTTGACCATTTCTCCAGGTTGTCCTCATGCTCCCTGGGTGGGTGACGGGCGTACTACAAGAACCTCAGGTTGGCTGGGCGCGTGCTGCCACCGTGTGGTAGAATTTGATATCTTCCGGTTTTCTTATATCTGCGCTTCCCACTACAGGGAAGTTCATCCACATACCAAAACCAAACCAGTTACCTTTGAGTTGATTCAGACTCGTGGCGATCCGTGTGTGTCAGAGTAGAACGCCATAAGGTTTTCAATGGATGATTTTTCAGGCCTTTCTTCCGAGGCACCTCTGAATGCACTCGAACCTCCAACTTTCAGGTTAGCAGCTGAGTGCATTAACTGCACCACCCAGGGACTGTATCCATATATATAGTCAGCATGTATTTACTGAGTGACAGTTGTACTCCCAGGCACTAAATGATGAGGATACAAAGGTGAAAGAAAAGGCAGAATTGTAGTCCTCATGGGGCTGGCATTTTGGGCTGTGTGTGCGTGTGTCCGGGGAAGGGGTGACAGATGGCCAGAAACCAAGATAAGTTCAGGTAGTGTTAAATGCTACAAAAATAAAACAAGATGATGCAATAGAGTGACTGGGATAGTCAGGGAAGGGTCTCTGAGGAGGGGACGTTTAAGCCAAGAGCTGGATGATGTGGAGGAGTCAGTCATGGGAAAGGAGGCCCCCAGGCAGAGAGAGCGGCAAGGGCAAAGGCTCCGAGGTGGCAGGGGGGCTGGTATGTTTGAAGAACAGAATGGAGGTCACTGGGCCTGGAATACAGTGTGCAAGAGAAGAGAATATAGATGAGGTTGAGAGGCAGGCAGGGCCAAGTCACACAGGACCTTCTAGGCCATTCAGTGTGCAAAGGGAACACTGGAAGGTTTTAAAGAAAGGCGTGACCTAGTCTGAAATGCCATGTGAGGGTCTTTTTGTTGGTGTCTGGACTTTTTCATTACACTGAGCAGGTGGGTGGAAAGGGGCCAGGCTGCGAACTTCCCCAGAAATTGTAAACAGAGACTCATGCTGTATAGCTGCACGTTAGGACCATCGGGGAAATTTTACAAAATGCTGATAACTGATCCCACCTATGAACAATTACATCAGAAGAGCTGTGGATGGAGTCCAGGCCCAAGCATTTTGTAAAATCTTCTCAAACGATCCTCATGCACTATCAGAGACCCACTATATGTTGGGCCACCTCACCTTGCATCTAGTTGAAGGTGATCAACAAGAACTGGCTGTTAATATGAGGGCTCAGGAGGGTGTTAGAAGTTCTGAGATAGCCGAATTGGCCATGAGCTAGAATGTACCAATACCCTCATGGGCTGTGAAAGGAGATGAGGAAGAAAGCAGATTTCAGAGCCCTGGCTATTGACAAGAAAAAGCTGGGGTGAGTCTGGACCGGACTTGAAAAGTGACATATGGGACTGCAAGATTGCATTTATTACAGCACAGGAAAAATAGATATCAAAAAAGCACAGATTGGAAGGGAGTCAGAGCAGAGGCTGGATATAGGTATGAATGGCCCTGGGGTGGGTTTAAAGGCTCACTGTTGTTGTCCCTCCTGGATCCATCCTTCTTGCACTAAAGAGCTGAGGCTTCACTCATCTCACTCTTGAGGGGCCACTGCAAACTCAAGTCATCCTTTGTACAGTCAACTCATGGTGTAAAAATTACAAGGAGAGGCTCCATAGTGGAAATGATTCCTTGTGGAAAGATATGCCCATCCACAGTGACAAGGAGGAGAAAGAGGAAGAAGGACTCCCCACTCCCTCCAACGATGTCTTCTAAATGCCTCTTCACTTTCAGAAGTCTCCAGTCAAAGCTGCTGCATACACACCTGGGGGCCAGATGCAGGGCCCATGCATTCTTGGCAGCTGCCTCACCCAGGCACACCTTGCAGACACTGGGTGTTGTGTGGATGAATCATCAGCATGCTATGGCTGCAGATGACAGCAAACCCAACCCGAATTTGCTGGAATAAATAAAGAACATATAACCTCATCTGACCAAAGAGCTTATGAGTATAATTTCAGGTGTGGCTTGATCCCCAGACCAATCACTGTGACCAGGGAAATACACAGCTCTGGTTGATCAGGCCTGAGTCATGTTCCCACCATTGGAGCAGGGAAGGGAGTCAGTACCATCAGAAGAAAAGGGTGACAGCTTGTAGAGCAGTTCACTAGAAGAAAATAGATGCTATTGCCAAAATTAGGGGCAATGGATGTTTGTGTGACCCAAACCAGCCAAAATTCACTGTGGTGGCCCTATAATATGGAGAAAAAACAGAGTTTATAATCTGCCTTGTCCCGTTGATCAGTTCGGGCAACTGTAGATTGGGCTTGAAGATTTTGAGAAGTGCTGAGGACATAACCCCATGTTGTTTGAAGGATGGTAAATGACATTGTCCTTGCAAGTAACACATAGTTTGACTGTTTTTACAGAACCTAATAGAAGCTTACTGGAGAACGACTGCCTGTCTTGCTTGCTTCCCCTACCCTACCCCAAGTCTTAAATAGAATGGTTCCTTGTAGGAAGATCTGCCCATTCACAGTGACAGAGAGAAGGAGGAAGAAGGACCTCTTCCCTCCACCCCATTGTTGGGGTGATTTGCAGATACTTTTTATGTAAGTCAAACCAATATCTTGCTCTCAGTTGTAAATGTTATGTCTTTGTTGCTAGGACCAGAGTAAAGGAGACATGATGCAGTCAAAGGTGCTAAAAACAGACTAAGAGGCTGGGGACTAGATGGGTAACGTTGGGGTGTCCTCAGAGCCGCTGAGAAGAGGAAGCAAGACTGTTCAATTCTAGCAACAAGAATCATCCAAATGAAAGAGCATGCTCAAGGTCACGACCAGAGAAGAACTGGTGGAAGTGACAGCTTCATGGCCCATGGCTGGGCAGTGTCTGAGTTAATGCATGAAGACACTAACTCATGGGTTATCACATAGTAAGTGCTCAAGCTGTCATCATTGACAAATTCATTGTTACTGGAATCCCTGTGAACTGCTCTTGGCCCTGCCCAAATAGAGAAGAAAATACCTAAATTTCTCCTGCTAGTATCTATGAATCCAGAACTGTGATCAATGATCAAGAAAAAAGCTAGCATTGAGAGATTTCAACTTGGACCTCGCAATGGCTCAACTAGTAGCTGGACTCCTCAACCCAAGTTTTCAAGCTAAATAAAAAAGGCAGAGTAAGACAAAAAGAAAAAAGGTTGTTATAGCAGATTTCCTAGATGCAGGAGTAAAATAATACAAAATTGAAGGTAAGCACAGCAGGAAATGTAGAGGCCCCTTCTCCCTCACATCTCACCACCCCACACTGGCTTGAGGTCAAGTTCTCCCACCCACTCACTTGCCTGGGGAAGGAAAGCGGCTCAGAGTGAGGGGAGTTTTGTGCAAGATCACCTAGCTAGCTGAGGACACTTGTGCTCTAACCTCTTCCACTGAAAAGCTCTGTAAAATTAGTTTCTTACTATGTGAAGGACATGATGCAATTAGAACATCAGACGCAAACGGGAAGTCATTAACAACTGAATAAAGGTAACAGAGAACAGACTCACAGAATTAGGGAAAAAGACCAAGCAGAAACAGAGAACTTAATTTCCACAATCCAGACAGCAGTACAATTTAACAACCATACTGACAGCCTTGAGTTTTGTGGAGGAGAAATAACCCCCACGTTGTCAGAACTCGTAAAGAAAATGAGAAAAAGGCAACAACAAAACAATTTTTTGAAAAAAATCTAACACCCTTTTCAAAATGATCACTTTTGTAAAACCATTGTTCATGAAATCTGTCACATTGAGGAAAAGAGACTCAATCAAGCAGAGTCACAGCAGATGGACTGACAGTCACATTTGGCTTCAAGCCTTTCCCACTCCTTGCTTTCCGTTCACGCAGGGGTCCTTGGTTCTTTCCCACTGCCTATTCTAGCACCGCTACTGCTGCCCATTCTCTGCCTGACTCACAAACCCAGATGCTCAGGAAGGATTTCCCCAGCAGTTGTAGCTCCTAAGTTGACCTTAGGTAACCTGACTCAGTGACTTCAAGACTTGCTGGGTAATAGAATCTCCCGAGGAGTTGGTCCCCATGCCCAGAGACTTGATTCATTTGGTCTCTGGTAGGGCCCAGTCGCTGGTCTTTTAAAAAAGCCTCCATGGTGATTCTAATATCCACTGAGGACTGAGAACAGATTACAGCCTCTCAATCAATTACGGCTTTATTTTTTCAGGTCCCCTGAGAAGGGCCTGAGTATTCAGTTACCCAAGTTCCCTAGGTTTCCTGGGTGGCACAAACGGTTACACTTCACTACTAATGTAAAGGTTGGCAGTTTGAGCCCTCCCAGTGGTGCTGCAGAAGAAAGGCCTGGCAATCTACTTCCATAAAGATTGCAGCCAAGAAAACACTAGGGAACAGTTCTACTCTAACACATGGCATTGCCATGAGTCAGAATTGACTCAGCAGCAATGAGTGGTACAAATGGTTAAGAACTCAGCTACTAAAAGATTGACGGTTTGAGTTACCCAGAGGTATCTTGGAAGAAAGACATGGCAATCTACTTCTGAAAAATCAGCCGTTGAAAACCCTATGTAGCACAGTTCTACTCTGACATACATGGGGTCAACACGAGTCTTGGTCAACTCAAAGGCAACAGGTACTGGTTAGGTTTAAGAGTTTTCTGAAGGTTCTGTTGGAAGATGTATGAAGAGGTACTATCTTGTATATACCTAAAAGCGGTCTCATTCTGGTGGAGGAACAGTCTCTTTCACCTTCTACTGATAGTCCCGACTGAGAATTCCTGTAGGCTGGGGCTGGGCAACTGTGTTTGTTTCAGATGTGTTTTTCCTGCTCTTCAGGACCCAAGGTGAACTCCCAAATCTTCCTTGGTATTTTTCTCTGGAAGCTTGAGGGATAAGGGCAGTTTCAGGCAACAAGAACTCCTGATAGTCTGCACAGATATCTCTGAGCAGAGCTCACTTCAGAGCTATACTAATGAAGAGTGTTCTTAACAACATGTAGAAAAGAAAGGGGGGATATCCTAAACAACTCAAGAAAATGTCATCAAATACAGCAACAATGAAAAGAAATGGATAGAGAATGACTTTTACAATCCAAGAATAGAAGTAGGGTGTGTGTATATTTGCCAGAAGAGTTCAGAAATTCATGCCCAGCACTCTGAAAGGCTTATCCATCAGGGTAAAGAGAACTGTCACTAAGTGTCACAATGTGAAAGACCTAAGGGGAGAAGGAAGGGAACATAGTCATCAAAGCACACTAGGGTGCCATAATAGCAAAAAATGGGGAAATTACAGAATATAGACCAAGGGAGAAGAATGCTTTCCAGCCGTGATTTGTATGTTTACGATATGTCCACAAGAGCAAGTATAAGACCTGTTATTCTTGTTGTTGTGTTAGGTGCTGTCGAGTTGGTTCTGACTCATAGTGACCCTGTGTACAACAAAATGAAATACTGCCCAGTCCTGCACCATCCGCACAATCATTGCTATGCTTGAGTCTCTTATTGCAGCCTCTGTGTCAAGTCATCTCATTGAGGGTCTTCCTCTTTTTTGCTGACCCTCTCCTTTATGAAGCCTGATGTCCTTCTCCAGGGACTAGTCCCTCCCGATAACATGTCCAAAGTAGGTGAGACAAAGTCTCATCATCCTTGCTTCTAAGGAGCATTCTGGCTGCACTTCTTCCAAGACAGATATGTTTGTTCTTCTGGCAGTCCTTGGTATATTCAATATTCTCTGCCAGCACCATAATTCAAAGGCATTAATTAATGCTTCTTCAGTCTTCCATGTTCATTGTCCAGCTTTCACACGGATATGAGGTGATTGAAAATACTATGACTTGGTCAGGCGCACCTTAGTCCTCAAAGTGACATCTTTGCTTTATAACACTTTAAAGAGGTCTTTTGCAGCAGATTTGCCCAATGCAATGTGTCATTTGATTTCTTGACCTCTGCTTCCATGGGAGTTGACTGTGGATCCAAGTATAATGAAATCCTTGACAACTTCAATATTTTCTCCATTTCAGGAGATAGCATATGATCAAGAATCGATGGTACTGAAGGAAGAAGTCCAAGCTGCACTGAAGACATTGGTGAAAAACAAGGCTTCAGGAATTGACCAATTGAGATGTTTCAACAAACAGATGCAGCACTGGAAAAGCTCATTCATCTATGCAAGAAATTTGGAAGACAGCTACCTGGCCAACAAACCAGAGATCCATACTTGTGCCCATTCCAAAGAAAGGTGATTCAACACAATGCAGAAATTATCGAAAAATATCATTAATATCACACACAAGTAAAATTTTGCTGAAGATCATTCAGAAGTGGTTGCAGCAGTACATCGACAGGAAACTGCCAGAAATTCAAGCCAGATTCAGAAGAGGATGTGGAACGAGGGCTATCATTGCTGATGTCAGACGGATCTTGGCTGAAAGCAGAGAATACCGGAAAGATGTTTACTTGTGTTTTATTGACTATGAAAAGACATTTGACTGTGTGGATCTTAACAAACTATGGATAACATTGTGAAGAATGGGAATTTCAGAACACTTAATTGTGCTCATGCAGAACCTGTACATAGACCAAGAGACAGTCATTAGAACAGAACAAGGGGTACTTGATGGTTTAAAGTCAGGAAAGGTGTACATCAGGGTTGTGTCCTTTCATCATACTTAGTCAATCTGTATGCTGAGCAAATAATCCGAGAAGCTGAACTATATGAAGAAGAACACTGCATTAGGATTGGAGGAAGACTCATTAACAACCTGTGATATGCAGATGACACAACTTTACTTGTTGAAAGTGAAGAGGACTTGAAGCAATTACTGATGAAGATCAAAGACTACAGCCTTCAGTATGGATTGCACCTCAACACAAAGAAAACAAAAATAAAAGCTTCTGGATTCAGAATAAATAGAAAAGGATTGGAATTTAAGATAATGTTTTGCTAAAAGAGGAAGGCGATGATTCCCACGGGGTATCTGCAGCCTCGACTTCTCTCCTCACACAAGGTATGGTATGTGTATCCGGCTGTCTCTGAGACATCTTCCCTGAGAGTGCTGCAAGTGCCTCTAGTTTTATTTCCTTCTTTCTGGTTTTATCAGGATTCTGCCATGAACATGTCTTACTGATGAAAACCTACCCAAATTGATACTACATTAAAACAAAGATTAAATAGAAAATAAAAAGAGAGATTTTTGCCTTTAGGCAGTTCCCAGCATAGAAAGTATAAGAATTATCTGAAGAAATTTATTTTGTTAAAAAATTTATACTTGATGATTGGGTTTGAGTCTATGCCAAACTACCAATTTAAACAAAAGTGTAGGGATGGACTAGCAATGATAGGGACATAGTGGACTACCAGAGTATAAAGGGCAGTCATGAGTTAGAGTGGTTCTGTCTCATGGACAGAGACTTGACAGAGACCCAGATGTTTCTCACTGACATATTTGCAGATGATTTCTCATTTGGCTCTCTCACCTGTAAACAGTAGATAAACTCTGAGAGCTGAGGCCAGAATTCAACAGACTCTCAAGCTAGGTAGGTAAAATAAGGGAATAGAGTTGGATGGGTGGGAGTCATGGTAACCACGGAACTTGTCTAAAAATGGTAGCTCTTACTGAGTTTCAACAGATGGTTGCCATGTAAAGCTGCTGGCCCAACATTGCCAAACCTTGTACTTTTATAAGAAAAGCAAAACGTCTTGTTATTTTTGTGAACCTTCTAATTTTTAAATGCTGTCAACTCCTTAATTTTTTATTTAGATACTTTGAAGTCCGAACAAAACACCATCTGATTTGCAACCCTACTCTTAGAATATTGTCTTATTTTCCACTGTCAGAGGACCTATCACTGCTGGCCCCCTGCCTAAACATAAACTAAGTACACTTATTAGGGAGTATTATAGTTTGCTAGTGTTGATAGTAACAGAAATACTACTAGTGGTGGCTTTAAAAAACAGAAATTTATTTTCTCACAGTTTAGGAGTCTAAGAGTACAAATTCAAGGCACCGACTATAGGGGAAGGCTCTCTCTCTCTTGTCTCTGGGGGAAGATTTTTGTCTCTTTCAACTTCGTAGCCCTGGTTCCTTTTTCCTTGGTGATCTTCACATGGTACCTATCTTCCCTCCGGTTTGTGTTTCTTCCTGTGTCTAATCTGCTCTTTTATAAATCAGAAATGATTAGGTTTAGGACACATCCCACACTGATGTGGCCTCATTAACAATAGAAACCTTATTTCCAAACAGGATCACATTTACAGGTATAGGAGTTAGGATTCCAATACATATCTTGAGGGGACAAAATTGAATCCATAAGAGGGATAAAAAGGAAGCACTGTGAAAGTTTTGAGAGAATTCATTTTCAATGGCTGAATTACAGGGAATATTCCAACAGAAATAGGATGCATGAATTTTCCACTATTTACATTAGACAAGGATATCAAAGTACAGAAAAATCAAATCAGAGGCTGAAAATATATAGGGAATTGGTGACATGACATGCAGAGAGAATGCACCCAAACACTTCTTTTTCCTAATTATCACGCTGAACTTTTCCCAAGATAGACTCCATCATCACAGAAGAGACTACAATAAATAGATGCACACTAACAAATGTAGAATATGTATTTTTCACTGGTCGTCATGAATATCAAATTCCAGCAGAAAAAAGTCTACATACAAACAAGAAAACTGTATATTGAATATCTCTATAGTCACGCAGGGTCTCTATGAGTTGGAGCCCAGTCAAGGCACCTAAGAACAGTAACAGCAACAACAATCTAGAGATAATGGATATACCAGAGATAAAACCAAAAACCATACAGGATGCAAGAAAAGCAGTAGGAAGTATTAAATACATTGCATTAATGCAAAGTTTAAAAAGAAAAATGAAATCCTACATGGAACACCTAATCAAGTAATTAAAATAGCTAGAAAATCAACACATCAGTCAGCCCTTGCCAAAAATAATTTGTAACTGTGAAAAAAATCAAATAAATTGGAACTGCAGGTAATATTAGCCCAAGAATAGAAACCAAAATCTAATTCTTTATTAAAAATTGTGACTAAAATAGTGTAGTTTGATCAACCAACATAAAAGAGAAAAAATATTATAAGAGTATTAACTTATTTCTAAAAGGCAATTATCATCATAGAGAAATAGGATAAAAACATATTTTCCCCCAATATTACATATCAGTTCATGTAACTATAACTGCAATGAACTGCTCTGCAGAATCAATTAAACCACTTGAGAACTCAAGCCAGCAGAAAGTCCATCGCTTGGGTCCTAAGGAAGCCCCAAAGAGCTTATACTGCCTGAACTTGGTTCCAAGAGCACGAGAGACCAGTGCCTGTGGGTCCACGACTGCCATTGCAGCTATCCCTGCCCACTCACTATAGAAATTGCTATTGATCACTAACACTTTCTGTCTGATGGCTTCTGGCCCAGGTTCGAGAACTGGCCAGTGGGGTTCTCTGAAGGAAGGTCACTTTGTTGTAGCTCCATTGCCACAGTGCTACTTTCCGTTCGTGCCCTTTCCCTGGTTTCCCAAGACCTCAGCTCCTTATACCAAGTCGTCCCTGTCATGCACCCAGCCTCTCCCAAATAGGCCCACAGTGTTTCCCATCTCCTCAAATGCTGCGTCCACACTGGTCTCTCAGTCTATCCCTTGAGGAACTCTCAATCATTGTCCTCCTACTCTCTGATGCCCCAGTGACTGGAGGCTACTTTCCTTTTCCTCACATATATCACTCCCAAACATAACCAGGGAGTTTTACAAGCCCTCCCCTAAGGATCCCCAACTACCTAGACTTTTATTCCTCTAACTCTTCCACATAGTTGATTTCTTTCAGACCTTTAAAACAGAAGTGACTTAGTAACTGACCCTGGGCTGGGGGAAATTTCTTTAATGGATATTGACTCATCCTCCTAGGGGCAGCTGAGAGAACTCCATATCACCTTTCCTGCTTGAGCAGAGACGAAAACAAAAAGGAAACATTACATAAAACCCACTGTCCTTCATTATGAGAAACAAGATTGTAGAATATATGTGGTCTCTGCTTTCTGGAAGTTCACGGTCTTGAAGAGGATGTAAAACACGTACAGAAAACAACTACTATACAAAAAGAAAAATGATAGCACAATGTATTTATTGATAATACCTCAAATTCTTTGGGAGCTCAGAGGAAGTTATTGATGGGGGAAGGTACCCAACTGGATCTTAAACAATTTTTAGTTTTTTAAAAAATTATATTATTTAAAGGAGAATATAAGCAGTTGGGATTTCAGACAGATGCATAGGTAGGAGAGTTGAAATAGTGAGCGGTGTGGTGACCCTTCATGAGTATATTCTCTGAAAGTGGCATACTGCTCTGTGCAAGTTTCTTCTCTCTGGCACCGTGTTCATCAAACTCCAGCTACTTTGTTGTTGTTGTTAGGTGCCACTGAGTTGGCTCTGACTCATAGCAACCCTATGTACAACAGAAGGGAACACTGCTCTGTCCTGTGCTATCCTCACAATGCTATGTTTAAGCCCACTGTTGCAACCACTGTGTCCTCTTTTTTCTGACCCCCTACTTAACCAAACATGACATCCTTCCCCAGGGACTGGTCCCTCCTGGTAACAGTTATTTGAACAACCCTCAACTCTGATCTGTATGTTCTCCACCCTAAAAGACAGCTGCCCTCTGGGCTGCACTTGGAAAAAGCCCCTGAGCAGGCATCTGGGTGAATGTAGGACTTACCTCAAGTGTTTCACGTCTCCCAAAGATCATAGCCCGGCACTTTCTGTTACCCAATGCCTGAAAAATAGTTGCTTCACGTATTTTGTCCAGTTTTATAGTTGCTGACACTAGGAAGGCAAGTTTGATAAATTTTACTTCATCATGACTGGAACCAGAGTGCCTTTTGAAGGTCAGATGCTTCCCAAACTCTTCCGTTACATATTTACAGATAACTCTCACGAAGATTGTAAGTTTACCTATTGTTGAGCATTTTACTGGTTTCTCTCTTACAGCAGGAATCACCGTTCAAATGTATATGGGGCTCGCATAGAACTTATGTGTTTAACTTTGACTTCTGTTAGGGAGTGTAAATCCCAATCCTCACTCTGCCTATTTCTTCTCTTTATCCCCAGCATCCATTTCTACCAGTCCTCGACAAGAAGAGGAATGCCTAAGGATGCCCTTCAGTGTCAGTGTGCTTCTTTATTTATTTGAGCATATTAATGAAAATTCTCAGGATTTGGAGGTAGATGTGGAGGACGGGGCTAGAAGCTGGGTTAGAAGTCAAGTGTTGCTATCTCTCTCTTTTTTTTGATCCAGAATGCTCTTTTTTCCCCTCCCTTGCCAGTTTCTGTAGTTTATTGTACTAGGTTGGGACCCTTTCATTGTTTGATTGATGTCAGTCATTTTTTATTGGCCTTCATAATTTTTCTAGTACTAAGGGAAATGCTACAATGCTGTTTCATTTTAATTCTGAAGTTCTTTCCTCTGCCCACCGTTTCCATACGTTCCTAAATTTTCTTCTCTCTTTTTTCTTTTTTTTAAAAATAAACAATACCTCTCTGCTGGGAAATGCTCTTTTCTCTTTTACCTTTCTCTGAAGACCTTTTAAGTTCTCCTTTCAGGTTATGCTTTTGGAAACAAAAGTCAGTTCTCCCTTCTGTCCTAATGCATACCTTCTAGAGATATTAAATCAGTCATATTTTTTTTTTTTTTAAATTGTGCTTTAGGTAAAAGTTTACAGAGCAAACTAGTTTCTCATTTGACAATTTATACACAAACTGTTTCATGACATTGGTTGCGATCTCCACAATGCGTCAGACTCTCCTCTTCTCCACCCCTGGTTTCCTATTTCCATTCATCCTGTATTCCTGTCCCTTCCTGCCTTCTCGTCTTTGCTTTTGGGCAGGTGTTGCTCAGTTGGTCTCATTTACGACTGAACTAAGAAGCATGTTCCTCATGTGTGTTATTGTTTGTTTTATCAACCTGTGTAATCTTTGGCTGAAGGATAAATTTCAGGAGTGACTCCAATTCTGAGTTGAAGGAGTATATAGGGGTCATAGTCTTGGGGTTCCTTCAGTCCCTGTCAGACCAGTAAGTCTGAATTGAATTTTGTTCTACATTTTTCTCCTGCTCTGTCCAGAACCCTTCATCGTGATTCCTGTCAGAGAGGTCAGTGGTGGTAGCTGGGCACCATCCAGTTCTTCTGGGCTCAGGCTGGTGGAGGCTGTGGTTCATGTGGTCCGTTAGTCCTTTGGACTAATATTTTCCTTGTGTTTTTGCTTTTCTTCATTCTCTTTGCTCCAGACTGGATGGGACCAGTAGATGTATCTTAGATGGCTGCTTGAAATCTCTTAAGGCCCTGGACACTACTCACTAAAGTCGGATGTAGAACACTTTCTTTAAGAACTATGTTATGCCAATTGACCTAGATGTCCCCCGAGACCACGGTCCCCAGCCCTCAGCCCAGTAACTTGGTCTCTCAGGGTGTCTGAATGTGTCTATAAAATTTCTCTGACTTTGCCCTGGTCGAGTTGTGCTGACTTTCCCTTCACCAAAGTTATCACTTATCTATTTAGTTAGTGATTTCCCCTCCCAACTCCTCCCCTCCCTTGTAATCCTCAAAGATTGTTTCTTTCTGTATGTAAACCTTTTCTTAAATTTTAATTATAGTGGTTTCATACAGTATTTGTCCCTTTGTGACTTATTTCACTCAGCATAATGCCCTCCAGATTCATCCAGATTGTGAAATGTTTCTCAGATTCATCATTGTTCTTGTATTCCATTGTGCGTATGTATCATAATTTGTTTATCCATTCATCTGTTGATGGGCACTTAGGTTGTTTCCATCTTTTTGCTATTGTGAATAATGCTGCAATGAACATGAGTGTGTATATGCCTGTTCATGTGATGGCTCTTATTTGTCTAGGATATATTCTTAGGTGTGGGATTGCTGGATTATACGGTATTTCTATTTCTTGCTTTTTTAAGGAAATGCCATGTTGTTTTTCATAGAGTTTGTACCATTTACATTCCTACCAGCAGTGCATAAGGGTTCCAATCTCCCCGCAATCTCTACAGCATTTGTTATTTTCTGGTTTTCTTTTCTTTTTTTTTAATTCATGCCAGTAGTATTGGGGGTAAGATGATATCTCATTGTAGTTTTCACTTGCATTTCTCTAATGGCTAATGGGAGCCCTGGTGGCATAGTGGTTAAGAGCTTGGCTGCTAACCAAAAGGTCGGCAGTTCAAATCCACCAGTTGCTCCTTGGAAACCCCATGGGGCAGTTCTACTCTGTCCTTTAGGGTCGCTATGAGTCAGAATTGACTCAACGGCAATGGGTCGAGTTTCATAGCTAATGATTGTGAGCATTTCCTCATATGTTTGTTAGCCGACTATATGTCTTCTTTAGTGAGCTGTCTATTCATATCCTTTGCCCATTTGTTAGTTGGATTGTCTTTTTATTGTTATGCCATTGCAGTATCTTATAGATTTTAGAGATTACCTCTTTGTCAGATATATCATAGCCAAATATTTTTTTCCGAGTCAGTAGGTTCTCTTTTTACTCTTTTGGTGAAGTCTTTTGATGAGCATAAGTGTTTGATTTTTAGGAGATCCCAGTTATCTAGTATATCTTCTGGTGTTTGTGCAATGTTAGTTATGGTTTGTATCCTATTTATGCCATATTTTAGGGCCCCTAGCATTGTCCCTATTTTTTCTTCCATGATCTTTATAGTTTTAGGTTTTGTATTTGGATTTTTGATCCATTTTGAGTTAGTTTTTGTGTATGGTGTGAGGTATGGGTCCTGTTTTATTTTTTCACACATAGACATCCGGTTTTGCCAGGACCATTTGTTAAAGAGACTGTCTTTTCCCTATTTAATGGCCTTTGGTTCTTTGTCAAAGATCATCTGACCATAGGTGGATGGGTTTATGTCTGGGTTCTCAATTCTGTTCCAGTGGTCTATGTGTCTGCTGTTGTACCAGTTCCAGCCTGTTTTGACTACCATGGCTGTGTAGTAAGTTCTGAGATTGGGTAGTATGAGGCCTCCTGCTTTGTTCTTTATCTTCAATCATGCTTTATTTATTCTGGGCCTCTTTCCTTTCCATATAAAGTTGGTGATTAGTTTTTCCATCTTGTTAAAGAATGCTGTTGGTATTTGGATCAGGAGTGCATCATATCTGTAGATTGCTTTGTGTTAAATTGACATTTTCACAACGCTGAGTCTTCCTATCCATGAGCATGGCATATTTTTCCATTTATGTAGGCTTCTTTTGGTTTCTTGCAGTAGAGTTTTGTAGTTTTCTTTGTATAGGTTTTTTATGTCCCTGGTTAGATTTATTCCTAAGTATTTTATCTTTTTAGGGGTTATTAGAAAAGGTATTTTTTTTCCTGATTTCCTTTCTGAAGTTCTCTTTTTGCTTTAGAATCAAACTGATTTTTGTATGTTGATTTTGTATCATGCTACTCTGCTGAATTTTTCTATTGGTTCCAGTAGCTTTCTTTTGGAATCTTTGCGGTTCTCTATGTATAGTATCATATCATCTGTGAATAGGGATAGTTTTACTTCTTCCTTTGTAATATGGATGCATTTTATTTTTTTCTTGCCTTATTGCTCTAGATAGGGCTTCTGGCATGATGTTAATAGGAGTGGTGCAAAGGACATCTTTGTCTTGTTCTCATTTTCAGGGGGAAGGCTTTCAGCCTCTCTTCATTGAGAATGATGTCGGCTATTGGTTTTCTATAGGTACTCCTAATTATGTTGAGGAATTTCCCTTCTATTTCTATTTTATTGGGAGGTTTTATCAGGAATGGGTGTTGGACTTTATCAAATGCATTTTCTGGGTTGATTTAGATGATCATGTGATTTTTTTCTTTTGTTCTATTTATGTGGACTACATTGATTGATTTTCTAATGTTGAACCATCCTTGCATACCTGATATGAATCTCACTTGGTTGTGGTGTATTATTTTTTGGAAATGATGCTGAATTCTATTGGCTAGGATTTTGTTGAGAATTGTTGCATCTGTGTTCATGAGAGATATTGGTCTGTAATTTTCTTTTTTGTGGTGTCTTTATCTGGCTTAGTTATAGAGTTATGCTGGCTTCATAAAATTAACTTGGGACCTTTCTATGCTGTGAAATACTTTGAGTAGTACTGGTATGAGTTCTTCTGTGAATGTTTGGTAGAGTTCTCCTGCGAAGCCATCCAGATCAGGGCTTTTTTTTTTTTTTTGGTAGGGAGTTTTTTTAATTACCTCTTCAATCTGTTCTCTTGTTATGGGTATATTCAGATATTCTGTCTCAGTTTGTGTTAGTTTACGTAGGTAGCGTATTTCTAGAAATTTGTCTGTTTCTTTTAGATTCTCAAATTTGTTGGAGTACAGTTTCTCATAGTATTCTGTTATGATCCTTTTTATTTCACTCGGGTCTGTTTTAATGCCCCCCCACCCATCTCATTTCTTATTTTGTCATTTGCATCCTCTCCTGTTTTTCTTTTGTCAGTTTGGCCAATGGTTTGTTGATTTTTTTGATCTTTTCAAAGAACCAACTTTTCGTCTTGGTGATTCTTTCTCTTGCCTTTCTGTTCTCTGTTTCCTTTATTTCTGCTCTAATCTTTATCTTTTCCTTTCTTCTGGTGCCTGTGGACTTCTTTTGCTGTTCTCTATTTGTTCAAGTTGTAGAGCTAACATTATGATTTTGACCCATTCTCATTTTCTGATGTGTGTGTTTATTGCTATAAATTGAAACGTGAGCACTGCTTTTTCTGTATTTCAAATATCTTTTTTGTAAGATATGTTTTCATTCTCATTGGATTCTAGGAATTTTTTTAATTCTGTTTTTGATTGAGGGTTGCTTTGTGCCCTAAAATGTGGTCTGTTCTGGAGAATGTTCCATGTGTGTTGGAAAAGAATGTTTACTTTGCTGCTGCTGGGTGGAATGTTCTACATATGTGTATGAGGTCATGTTGGTTGATTTTGGCCTTTAGAGCTTCTGTATCTTTGTTGAGTTTCTTCCTAAATGTGCTGTCCTTTACCAAGAGTGGCGTGTTGAAGTTTCCTGCTTTTCAGTGCTGTCAGAGTTTATTTTATGTATTCTGGAGCCCTGTCATTGGCTGTGTAGATATTTATTAAGGTTAAGCTTTCTTGATGGATTGTCCCATTAATCATTATATAATGTCCTTCTTTGTATTTTATGGCTGATATTGTCTTAGAGTCTACTTAGTCTGAGATTAGTATTGCCAATCCTTCACTTTTTTGGTTAGTGTTTGCTTGATAAATTTTTTCTATCCTTTGATTTTTGATATATTTATGTCTTTGTGTCTAAGTTGTGTCTCTTGTAGACCACAGATTTATGGGTGATGTTTTTCTTTTTTTTAATCCATTTTGCCACTCTCTGTTTCTTTACAGGTGCATTTAAGCCATTTTCATTCAATGTGATTATCAGTAGGTATAAGTTTATTGCTGTCATATTGTTGTGTTTTTTTTTTTTCCTTTGGAACTGACATTTTCTTTGTTCCCCTTACTTTCCTGCACTGTGTTCCTTTTGTTGCATTTCTTTTATTATAGATTTTTAGTTTACTGAGGCTTTATGTTTTTCTTTTTTATTTTGATGAGTAGGTTTGTTAACTATCTTTGTGGTTACATTGAAATTTACAGTTATCTTCCTAAGTTTAAACCAGTCATTTATTACTTGATATCATCTTGATTTCCTGTCCATTTGAAAGTTCTATACTTACACCACTTATTCCCCCTTTTATTGTTTTGATTTTGTCATCATTTACAGATTGACGTCTCTGGTTACCTTTTTTAAGTATTTTAGTTTTGTTTTATTATTGAGAGTTCTTTACCTAGGTTGGTATCTGGCTGATCTGATCCTTTCCTTTGTCCTAGCCTCAGGTTGTTGTCTGATGTTGTTTATTTGTTTATTCTCTAACCAAAGACTTCCTTTAATATTTCTTATAAGTTTGGTTTGGTTTTTACAAATTCCCTTAATTTCTGTTTATTTGGAAATGTCTTAATTTCCCCTTCGTATTTTAGAGTTTTTCCAGATATATTATTCTTGGGTGGCAGTTTTTTTATTTTGAGGTTTTATATATGTCATCCCATTGCCTTTTTGCCTGCATAGTTTCTTCTGAGTAATCAATTTAGTTGTACTGTTTCGCCTTTATAAGTGATTTTTAATTTTCTTGAGCTGCTCTCAGGATTCTTTCGTTGTTTTTCGTTTTGGCCATTGTGATTATGATATTTCACGATGACTTTCTTTTGAGGTCTATCCTATTTGAGGTTTGTTGGGCCTCTTGAATCATCAGCTATTCATCTTCCATGATATTAGAGAAGCTTTCTTCCAGCAAATCTTCAATAATCTCTGTGTTTTCCATTTTTCCCCCCTGTTCTGGAACTCCCTTCATGCATAGATTTTTACTCTTGATTGTGTCCTACATAATTCTTAGGTTTTCTTCATTTTTCTTTATTCTTTCCTCTGATTTTTCCTCATCAAACTGGCATGCATGGATTTGTCTTCAATCTCATTAATTCTGTCTTCCATTGTTTCAAATTTGCCCCTAAAACCTTCTATTGAGTTGTCCATTTCTGAAAATCTGTTTTCTTTTGGCTTTATAGTTGATGTTTTTGTATGATTTCTAATTTTTTTTGACGTTTTATTATTGTGTTATTTTCCTGAATTCTTCTTTTGCTTTTTATGTGTTTCTCTTGATTTGGGCTATTTTTTGTTTGTTTGTTTGTTTTGTCTGTTTTCCATGATTTTGTTTATACTTGCGTAGGTTTTGCCTGTCTTTTCCTTGATTTTGTTTGTATTTTCCTAGGTTTTGTCTGCATTTTCATGATTTTCTTTATATTTTCCTAGGTTTTGTCTGTGTTTTTCCTCCATTTCTTTCTTATTTGTTGGAGAGCCCTAAATATTAGATGTTTAATTCCATATCAGGTAGTTCTATTGCCTTTTCTTCTACCAGTTTATCTGATTCTTTATTTCGGTCACTTGCTGAAGCCATCTTGTCTTTCTCTTTTATATGTTTGATATTGTCTGTTGCCTCTGAGACATTAAGGTATTATTTTCTTTATTTATTGATTGTATGTTCATTTGTTTTGTCCTACTTTTTTGTTTTGATATATCAAGGAGATTGGGCTAGGTGTGTTTTGCTGCTTGCTTGTCTGTGGGCACACTACCTCTCACAAACTTATCTGGGTGGGCAAGGCAGCAGCAGGCAGGGTGAGCCCACTTCACTGTACACTTTTTTTTTTTTTTTT
>NW_004444155.1:2447928-2498615 GCF_000243295.1 Trichechus manatus latirostris
GCTAAGCTGGATATGGGAGAGAGGAGAGAGGAACAGGAGCCAAAAAACATACAAACAAACAAAAAAGAATGCTAGGGGAGCTTGCCATTGGAATGGAGAGATGAGAGACTACGAAACGGAGAAAAACAGCAGGGGGAAGAGGAAGAAAAGAAAAGAATGAACAAATAAAAATCAGAAATGTTAAAGAACCGCAAAGTTCCCATGGATCCCACTGATGCAGCTATGAGGTCTGGAGAAGTCGCTCTCAGGTTTCACAGCAGAGCCTGGCCAGAAGACGCAGAGGCATACAACGCCTGGTATTCAGGGATCAGAAAGAGAAGGAAGAGATACAGAGACGAGAAATTGAGCAATGAAGTAAGACAAAAGGGAAAAAGCGGGAATAGAAAACAAAACAAATCAAAAAAAAAAAGAACAACAAAGTCCCCCCAGAAAAACAGAAAAAAAATAACGAGAAAAGAAATGCGTTCAGGGATCCCTCTGCACGTCTGTGGAAGCCGAAGGGGAGTCTTCCTGGCACACAGCTCCGCCTGGCCAGAAAGGGCTCCCAACTCAAGAAAAGGAAAAGAAAATAGACAAACAATTCAAAATGAACAAACAAACAAAAGCCCCAGGATCCAATCAGCATGGTAGCCAAGACCGGGAAGCAGCTCCACACTCGAATGGAGCTCTGCAGCCCCTCAGGAAAAAGCAAAGATGGCGCACAAAGCCAGACACTCAAGCAAAAGGAGGGGGTGGCAGCGAGAGGCAAGCAAGAAATCCAAAGAAGTAGGAAAAAAAAAAAAAAAGCGACACCAGCAGCCAACAAATGGCACTCAGAGAGCCAGCCAGTGTGGGCTGGTGTTTCTGGACAAGAGACTGTGTCCGTGGGAAACAGAGGAGGCCGAGTGTGAGTGAAGAAGGGTGGAGAGTGGGAAAGCGTATATCACAAATTGCCAACGCTCTGGAGCCCCTCAGGAAGGAGCAAAGATGGCACACAAAGCCAGGCACCCGAGTGAAAGGAGGGAGAGGCAGCGAGAGGCAAGTAAGAAACCAAAAGAAGCAGAAAAAAAAAAAAAACAACACCAGCAGCCAACAAATGGCACCCAGAGAGCCGCCCGCGTGGGTGTGCGGAATCCAAGCAGCCGGCACCCCCCGGTCAAGAGACCGCGGCTGCGGGAAGCAGAGGGACAAACGAACAAAAGCCCCGGGATCCCACCAGCGCGGCAGCCCAGACCGGGAAGCAGCTGCACACTCGAATGGAGCCCCGCAGCCCCGCAGCCCCGCAGGAAAAAGCAAAGACAGCGCTCGGAGCCAGGCACCTGAGCAAAAGGAGGGGGAGGCAGTGAGAGGCAAGCGAGAAGCCAAAAGAAGCAGCGAAAAAAAAAAAGAAAAGCAACACTAGCAGCCAACAAACTGCACCCAGAGAGCTGCCCGCTTGGGCTTGCGGAATCCAAGCAGCCGGCACCTCCCAGTCAAGAGACCGCGGTCACGGGAAGCAGAGGAGCCCTAGCCGGGGCGAAGAGCGGTGGGGGGTGGGAAAGCACACACCGCAAATTACTGGCTGTTTTGTCTCCCACCGGACACTCCGTGAGGCTGCTTTCTCATACCCCCGTTTGCTGGTCTCTGATAGGAGTCCAAGATGGTGGATCCGCACTGCATTAGCTGGTAGGGGACCTCTGCATGAATCTCTCCTTGCTCTCCGTTCTCTTTCAGTATTCTCACTCCATTTGGTGCTCGGCTGAGTTCTTTATCTCTTCATTTGAAGTTCTAGGGTTTCAGGATTGTTGATTCTCTGTGTGGCTTAGTTTTTCAGATCTTTGCTGTGGAGGGACGACGTGGTGCTTCTGCCTAGAGAGCCATCTTGCCAGAACCTCTGTACACTGTTTTGGTGAGATGGCTGAGGGTGGACTAGGTGGAAGCTCTCTGCCTTCTGATGTTAGTCCAGCGGTGTGGGAGCATTTATAGCCCCTTGCTGGATGCAGAATGGTAAGGGCTCACTTCCCATAGTTCAGCAGATGATTGAGTGGCAGGAGAGGAGGGGCAGAGTCTTATGCTGTGGCAGACCTGAGAACAAAGGGCACTGTAGCCACGGTGGTGCAACTGGGGCTGACAGGACAGGAAAAGGTGGCATATGGGGCTAAGAAGGAGGGAGAAACAAAACAAAAAAAGAGGTGGTACAGCAGAAGCCAGAAGGTGAGTGGGGGCTGGAAGGTGGGGAGGTGACGTACAGGTTTAGGTGGGAGGAAGAGTGAAAAATAGGAAAGGAAAAAAGAGAAAGAAAAAAATGGTGGCACACTGGGGACCAGCAAGTGGGGGTGAGTAGACCCAGGGCCCAGTGAGAAGGGAGGAGAAGTGGTTTATGGGGCTATGTGGGAGGGAGGGAGAAAAGAAAGAAAAAATAAAAAATACATGATGGCACAGCAGGAGCCAGTGGTTGGGTGCAGGATGGACCCAGTGAGGTGGGTTGGGGCACAAGTGACTCTCTAGCCTTAGTGGTGTGGTGGGGGCCAGGGGGAGGGGGGGCTAGGTGGGAAGGAGAAAGAAAAGGAAGATAGAGAAAAAATGGCATCATGTGGGTGCCAGTGAGTGGGAGCAGGGCAGACCCAGATGCCAGTGAGAAGGGAGAGTAGGTGGCTTACGGGGCTAGGTGCGAGGGAGGAGGAAAAGGAAATAAAGGAGAAAAAAATGACACCTTGGTGAGATCCAGTGGGTGGGGGCAGGACAGACCGGGGGCAGCAGACTGGTACATTGGTGGCTCTCTAGCTGTAGTGGTGTGGTGGGTGTCAGCCACAAGAGGTAGAGGTGGTGTATGGGGAAAGGTGGTGGGGAGAAAGAGAAGGAAGAAAGAAAAAAAAAAAGCCACACAGCGGGAAGGGGCAGGGCGTGGCCGGAGGAGTGCGAGGAGTCATATTGTGGCCCCAAGCAGTCGGGCTGCTGGGCTGGGAGGGTTCCTGCTGCTACTCACCAGAAAGCATCTTTCTCTGGCTGTCGGGTGCTCTGTCTCCCATTGGGAGCTCTGTGAAGTTGCTTTCCTGCACTCCTTCTCCAGGGTCATTGGTGGTTGTGATTCAAGATGATGCTATGGTGTGTTAGTTTGCAGGGGCCCTCCACTCCATATCTCTCCTCCATCTCTGTTTTTTGTCAGTTTCTTCTTCCTTTCTGTGT
Organism: Trichechus manatus latirostris; assembly: GCF_000243295.1. Taxonomy (NCBI): domain Eukaryota; kingdom Metazoa; phylum Chordata; class Mammalia; order Sirenia; family Trichechidae; genus Trichechus; species Trichechus manatus. The sequence continues at coordinate 2,451,073 of NW_004444155.1, forward strand.
TTGATCTGGTTCTTTATCCCTTCGTTTGATGCTCAGGCTTCCAGGATTAATGCTTGTATCTGTATTGCTTAGTTTTTCTGTTCTTTGCTGCAGAGGGACAGCGTGCTGCTTGTGTATAGGGTGCCATGTTGGCTCTGCCTCTCACATTTAAGTTTTTGAACCTACCTATGTCATATTTCTATTTATCTCTCAGTTTATTAATTGTCTGAGAATCAGCATTATCTATTTCATTGTAGTACTTAGCACTTGTGGTATTATTAAAAATAATTAGAAAAAAAATCATTGTATCATTTACACCCCCTTGTGCCAAGCACAGAACTAGAATGTTTGGCACTGGTCAAGGAAGATAGCCCTTTGTCTGTTGTACAATCATCAGGGACATACAGATAATGAACACTTATTACCCTTCATTCACTGCTTTGATTCCACTGTGAATCCCTGCCTTTGCTGAGCTCATGAGTTCAGGAACTGTCCTGTATACTCAGAACTCATAACTTGTTTGTTTTCTTCTGACTGTTTTGGTCGCTTGCATGATAGTGTACCTATTCTGCTAATATTTGTGAAAAGGACGTACATAGGTATATTTATTTGCATCCAGGAGGATACTTGAAACCAGAAATAGTGGCTGACTCTAGGGAGAGAAGCTGGGGGGTCTGGGAAGTCCCACTGTGAATTTTATATCATGTGCTCATTTTCCCTGTACAAATAAATAAATTCACCTCAAAAGTCTAAGAAATCACTGAGTAATGACTTCTAGGTTAAAAAAAAAAAAGAAAGAAAATTGAAGATCCTTATTTAGACTGAGGCAGATGGCCTTTCTACTCAACTGAATACTCATAAAATTGCACAAGTGTTATCATGTTCATATTTCCACTTATCCAACAAAAATTAATTACAGCTTACTATGTTCCATGCACTGGACTAGGTGTTTAAGGCAGACAAAGAAAGACAAGAAAAATTTTAATGAAATAGTCTTTGCCCTCAAGCAGCGAGCAGGATGGAGTAACCTTGACAAAGCAGAGGCTTCAAGAAGGGTGAGGGGCTGGTGAAGGCGGAAAGCATTCTCTAAAAGTATGAGCTCTCCCATCTGGGCCTCTGCACATCTTCCTCTTGCCTTCCTAGCACTTTGCTCCCCCACATCACAACTCTTACCATTTTCCTATCTTACCCTTTTCAGCTCAGCTTAGAAGCAGTTTTTTCTGTGTAACCTTCCTCACCTCTTAAGTCCAGCATGATGCCCTTCTTGTATACTGCCCTGGGGCCCATGTTTAGTCTTATCATAGCACAGGACACCAGGTATTAAAATTGCCTGTTTATGTGTTTGTCCCTTCAATAGACTTTGAGCTCGTCTCTTTGCTAGATCTCAGGGCCAAGCACAATATCTAGCCTTTATATGTTAACTAATGATGTGTCTAAAGTACTTTGGATGCATCACCAGGACAGACCAATCATTAGAAAATGACATCACATTTGATAAAGTAGAGGGTCAGTAGAGGGTCAGCAGAATTTAAAGAAACCTTCAGTGAGATGGATTGACACAATAGCCATAACAATGGACTCAAACATATCAATGATCCTAAAGGTGGTACAGGACTGGGCAAAGTTTTGTTCCATTATGTATAAGGTCACCATGAGTTGGAGCTGACTCAATGGCAACTAACAACAACAACAACAATGAATGTTAGTTGCATGAATGAATAAATGATGATAATTTAGCTTGGAAAAGAAAACTCTTGGAGGTCAGAAAGGACTCATGAGAGCTGTCCTCAACTTCTGAAGGTCTGTCATGGGTTTTGCAGCATGGGTTGTATGATACTTTCTTCCAGAATATATTCTGTCTGTATTTTGTAGACATCCATCTTTTCCTACAGTATCTTTTCATAGTTGCCATTTTGTACTTGAGCTTATGGATAGGATTTACAAGAGGTAGATTTTGGCTTCATATCAGTAACATTATCATAAACTAACTGAAGACATAATAGATTACATTAAGAAATATAAGACTTTTATTATAGAAGCTTTTAAGGGAAAGTCAAGAAATAGATGGTGCAAAGTGTGCGTTCAATGTTTTCTCACGACAGGAATACAAAGATTGATCAGTACAATCTACTGAGAAGTGCATAAAGGGGATTTTTCTTTTTTTTCCTTATTATTTTTTTTTTTTAAATACAAAAGTAATACCAATCCATAGTGGAGAATTTGGAAAGTATATAATATTATATAGAGAAAAATAATAATAACTGATAATTTTATCAACAAAGATAAACTCTCTAAAAATGTGGTTCACTTCTTTTGTATCTTTTTAAAATATGTGTACACCCACACTTCACTTATTGATATGGTTAGGTACCAAAGACCAGGTGTTTACGTGAAAATCAGCATTATGCAACAATGGAGGATGATCACATCAGATCACAAAATGGAGGATGACTACATCACTACATAACTGTCAAACTACATTATTACATAACTGCCAAACCACTGAGAATCATGGCCCAGCCAACTTGACACATAACCTTAACCATCATAGCCAGCATTACTTTCACCTCATACCTTGGCGTTCATTACTGCCAGACCTATGTTATTAATGTGTAAAATAGTCATATAGTAGATTATTTACTATTGTTGTAGATGTGAAATGTCAGAAAATGAGACAGTTGATAAGTGAGGAGTAGGTGTATAGTCAAGACTGAAATATAATAATTCAAATTTATTTTGAATTTTTCTCAACAACATGTAAGCCTTTCATGTCATGATTTTTAATCACTATTATTATTTTTGTGACTATTATTTAAAAATATATGCTTTTTTCCCCACCATTTCCTGTTTTTGGACTTTGGTTCAAATATTTCCCTATTATAAATAATGTTGAAATAAATAGAATATATGTAACATTACAAGAATGTTACAATCATAATTAGCCAATACAAGATTTAAAGAGACTATTTTAATTTAAATATTTCTTCTAAAATGTATTCTATAGTAGGTAAGTAATAAGCATTCCTTACCTTTCAAAGTTTTGTTGATAAATTATTGTTAATTTGGAAAAGACGGCTTGTCCCTGACTTTCTCTAACAGAGGTAATGAGAAAAAGAGAGAAACCTCAGAATTCCTTTGCCTGAAAGTAGTTAGATCTTAGCACAGAGCAGGAGTGCCTTCTAGTGGCCAAATTGAAAATAAAGAAATAAGTTAAAATCCTAGTTCTCTAACAGTTGCGTGACTACCTCTAGTAGTCAAAATGGATAAATGTAGCTTTTCCAATCACCAAAACTTATGCTGTTTAATTTATGTTTATAGACTTCTGAGATGAAGAACTGGGAGGAATCTTAGCGTTCATGTGTTCCATTTCCTCATTTACAAAGGAGAAAACTAAGGTTCAGAAAAGGGAAGTCGCTTGCTCAAAGCCATAAAGACATTACAAACTGAGTTTAGAATAGAATTCTAGTTTTCCAATGCCCTAATTTGTACTTCTGCTGCCCAGCTCTTCACCAGATGCTGGCAACAGTGTCTCAGTTCTCACCTGACTACCCTCCTTGGACCTGCGGTGTGTGTCTGTGTGTGTGTGAATGTGTGTGGGGAGAGCATGAAGGATGGATGTTAGGAGTCCTTCCTCACAGCATTGAGCATCATATAAAGAAATTGCTACCTGCAAATTGCATCATGCAGTTTACGCCTCTCACGTGCCCCTGACCAGTTTCTTCTTTTGATATTTCACCATCCTGTCACACTCACAACCTGAAAACTAATGTAGTCACAAATTCTTACAGTTTTCAACATTCCCTTCGACTTCCCATAGAGCATGACCCTGAGCATCAGCCCCCTGGACCAGATGATGAGGAAAACTCCAGTAGACTATTGCTACCTCATCTTCACCCAGCGCTACAGAGGGGCTTCCCAGGGGCAAGGCTTCTCAAAATGAGGTGTGCATTCATTTTGCATAACTTTAAACTGTGAAAAATTCATCAAGAACTTCTGACATGGTGGCATCATATTGGAAGAGAATCCCACTTCAATGATCTCATTCTTTTTTATTTTATTTTATTTTTTTGTGGTTGTTGAGAATATACACAGCAAAGCATATACCAATTCAACCGTTTCTACATGTACAATTCAGTGACATTGATTATATTCTTTGAGTTGTACAACCATTCTAATCTTCCTTTTCTGAGTTGTTCCTCCTCCATTAACATAAACTCATTGCCCCCCTAATGTTCCTATTAATCTTTCCCAGTTGCTGTTGCAGTAATCTCATTCTTAACAAAGGTTATTTCAATTGGGTTGTTGTTGTGTGCTGTAGAGTCAATTCTGACTCATAGCAACCATTTGGACAGAGTAGCATTGCCCCATATGGTTTCCTAAGCTGCAGTTTTTATGGGAGCAGATCACCAGGTCTTTTCTCCTTCAAAGCCACTAGTAGGTTTGACCACTGACATTTAGGCTAGCAGCCAAACACTTAACCATCAAGGCTCTTTTTCAGTTGGGTACTAGTAAATAATAATGTCAGATTTTCCCCAGGCCACAATTTACTCTGGGAATTGCAGGGCTGAGATTCATTTCAGAGGATCACAGACCCAGGTTCCTACACAGAGTTTCTAGTAGGTCCTTTGCTGGGCAATAACCACTGATGATACCTAGTGAAGCTTTCACATATGTAAAGTAATTGGAACAAAGCAGAATGAAAAAACGATGGAGGAGAGAGTCCAGGAACACCAACATTTGAGAGACGGGCAGAAAAATGTATTCAGTAAAAGACATAGAAAAACCTTGAAAATATTATGCTGAACAAAATAAGGCAGTCATAGAAAGACAAATATTGTATGATCTCACTTACATGAAATAAGCAAATATATAGAAACCAAAGATTATTAGTGGTTACCAGGCTATAAGGGAGGAGAAAAGAAGGAGATTTTGCTTAGGAGGTATTAAGTTTATGTTAATGTTGGTGGAATTATTCAGAAAAGGATAGCAAGAATGGTTGTATAACTTGAAGAATGTAATCAATGTTACTGAATTGTATATGAAGAAATTGTTGAGATGGCATATGTTTTGTTATGTATATTTTCATCACAATAAAATTTTAAAAAGAGAAAGAACAATCAGAGTGGTAGGAGAAGAATTAGGAGAGAAAGAATGCATGAAAGCAAAAAGGGGAGAAATTTAAGAAGGGAGCGGATGAGAGTTCCAATCCTGCAGGGAGAGCAAGTAAGATAGGGTTAAAACTATTACCTTGGAGTTGACAATTGTGAAGTTATTGATGATTTGACAAGGCAGTTTCACTGAAGTGGAGAAGGTGGAAACCAGGTTGTAGTGGGCTGAGAAGTGGATAGCAAGGAAGTGGAGGCAGTATGCAAAAAATTCCTTCAAAGCAAATTTTTAACTTAGAAAGAAAAGGAAGAAAATGCAAGAACAGTGTGGTAGCCAGAGGAAATCACAAATCAGAGGAAGAGGGGTTGATATTTGACCATAATTACTAGCTAAGGAGGAGGAATCAGTAAGGGGGAGATTGAAGATGCTGCAGAAAGGATAGGACAGATCTAGAGGTGCAATGGTGGAGGAAGAGTCTTCTTCTGAGAACAGAGAATGGTTAGGTAGGGGTGGGAGGAAGGTGGGAGGTGGGTAGGGGCAGGGCACAATTCCTCATCTCTCTAAATCTTTCATACTCTCCTTTCTGTCACACAAACCAGAGCAACAGGAGGCAGAAGCTGGTCTGGTTCTCAAGGGCTGCTTTTACTCCTCTGTTTATTATCATTAGAGCCAAAGTATGATCTCAAGTTTATCTCCACTGAATTTAGAGAGCACCTCAAGAATAGATTTGACGCATTAAACACTAATGACTGAAGACCTGACAAGTTGTGGAATGACATCAAGGACATCATACATGAAGAAAGCAGGAGGTCATTAAAAAGACAGGAAAGAAAACAAACAAACAAAAAAAAAATGGATGTCAGAAGAGACTCTGAAACTTACTCTTGAACATCATAGAGTAGCTAAAGCGAATGGAAGAAAAGATGAAGTAAAAGCTGACAGAAGATTTCAAAGGGCAACTCAAGAAGACAAAATAAAGTATTATAAAGACATGTGCAAGGACCTGGAGATAGAAAACTGAAAGGGAAGAACACATTTGGCATTTCTCAAGCTGAAAGAAAAGAAGAAAAAATTCAAGCCTCCAGTTGCAATATTGAAGCATTCTATGGGGAAAATATTAAACAACACAGGAAGCATCAAAAGAAGATGGAAGGAATACAGAGTCACTATACCAAAAAGACTTGGTCTATGTTCACCATTTCAGGAGGTAGCATATGATCAGGAACTGATGGTACTTAAGGAAGACAGTCCATGCTGTGTTGAAGGAATTGGTGAAAAACAAGTCTCCAGGAATGGACGGAATACCAATTGAGACGTTTCAACAAACGGATGTAGCACTGGAAGTGCTCACTCATCTATGCCAAGAAATTTGGAAGACAGCTACCTAGCCAACCGACTGGAAGAGATCCATGTTTATGCCTATATCCAGGAAAGGTGATCCAACCGAATGCAGAAATTATTGAAAAATATCATTAATGCCACACGCAAGTAAAATGTTGCTGAAGATCATTCAAAAGCGGCTGCAGCAGTATATCGACAGAGAAATGCCAGAAATTCAAGCCAGATTCAGAAGAAGATGTGGAACGAGAGCTATCATTGCTGATGTCAGATAGATCCTGGCTGAAAGCAGAGAATACCAGAAAGATGTCTACCTGTGTTTTATTGACTATGCAAAGGCATTCGACTGTGTGGATCATAACAAATTATGGATAACATTGCGAAGAATGGAAATTCCAGAACTGTTAATTGTGCTCATGAGGAACTGGAACCTGTACAAAGATGAGGAGGCAGTTGTTTGAATAAAGCAAGGGATACTGCGTAGTTTAAAGTTAGTAAAGGTGTGCGTCAGGGTTGTATCCTTTCCCCATACCTATTTAGTCTGTATGCTGAGCAAATAATCTGAGAAGTTGAACTATATGAAGAAGAATGGGGCATCAGGATTGGAGGAAGACTCGTTAACAACCTGTGAGATTTATCAACAACCTGCGATCTGCAGATGACACAATTTTACTTGCTGAAAGTGAAGAGGACTTGAGGCACTTATTGATGATAATCAAAGATCACAGCCTTCAGTATGGATTACACCTCAACATAAAGAAAACAACAATCCTCACAACTGGATTAATAAGCAACGTCATTATAAATGGAGAAAATATTGAAGTTGTCAAGGATTTCATTTTACTTGGATCCACAATCAACACCCATGAAAGCAGCAGTCAAGAAATCAAACAATGCATTGCACTGGGCAAATCTACTGCAAAAGACCTCTTTAAAGTGTTGAAAAGCAAAGATGTCACCTTGAAGACTAAGGTGCGCCTGACCCAAGCCATAGTGTTTTCAATCACCTCATATGCATGCAAAAACTGTATGATGAATAAGGAAGCCCGAAGAAAAACTGACATCTTTGTATCGTGGAGTTGGCAAAGAATATTGAATATACCATTGACTGCCAAAAGAATGAACAAATCTGTCTTGCAAGAAGTACTTCCAGAATGCTCCTTAGAAGCAAGGGTGGCAAGACTACATTTCACATACTTTGGCCAAGTTATCAAGAGGGATCAGTCCCTGGAGAAGAACATCATGCTTGGCAAAGTAGAGGGTCAGCAAAAAAGAGGAAGACCCTCAATGAGATGGATTGATACAGTGGCTGCAACAATGGGCTCAAGTATAATAATGATTGTGAGGATGGCACAGGACCAGGCAGTGTTTCATTTTGTTGTATATAGGGTTGGTAGAGTCAGAACCAGTTCGATGGCACCTAACAACAATAACATAGACTGGGAAAAAAAATTGGCTATGACATATCTGACAAGGGTCTAATCTCTAAAAATCTATAGAATACTTCAACACCTCAACAACAAAAAGACAAATAATTAAAAAATAGGCAAAGGATATGAACAGACAATTCACCAAAGAAGACATACAGGCAGCTAACAGACGCAGGAGGAAATGCTTGCAATCATTAACCATTAGAGAAATGCAAATTAAAACTATAGTGAGATACCATTTCACATCAACACTATTGACACTAATACAAAAAACAGAAAATAACAAATGTTGGAGAGGTTGTGGGGAGATTGGAACTCTTATGCACTGCTGGTTAGATTGTAATATGGTACTATGGAAAATGACATGGCACCTCTTTAAAAAGCTAGAAATAGAAATATCATATGATCCAGCAATTCCACTCTTCGGAATAAATCCTAGAGAAATAGACATGTGCACACCCATGTTCATTGCAACAGTATTTACAATAGCAAAAAGATGGAAACAACCTAAGTGCCCATCAACAGATGATTGGATAAACAAATTATGGTGAATACACACAATGGAATACTACACAATGATAAAGAACAATGATGAATCCGAGGAACATCTCATAACATGGATGAATCTGGAGGGCATTATGCTGAGTGAAATGTCAATCACAAAAGGACAAATATTGTATGAGACCACTATTATAAAAACCCAAGAAAAGGTTTACACACGGAAGAAAATAATCTTTGATGGTTACAAATGTGGGGAGCAGTGGGGAGAGGAAATCACTAACTAGATAGTAGATAAGTGTTAACTTTGATGAAGGGAAATACAACACATAATATACGTGAAGTCAACACAACTTGACAAAGGCAAAGTCATACAAGCTTCCTAGACACATCCAAATACCTTGAGGGACAAAGTTACTGGGGTAGAGGACTAGGGACTATGGTCTTGAGGGACATCTAGGTCAATTGGTATAACACAGTTCATAAAATATCTACATCCTACTTTGATGAGAATCATCTGGGGTCTTACAACTTGCAAGCAGTCATCTAAGATACATCTATTGGTCCCATCCCATGTAGTGAAAAGGAAAATGAAGAAAACCAAAGACATGAGGAAAATATTAGTCCAAAGGACAAATGAACCACAGCCTCCACCAGCCTGAGCCCATAAGACCTAGATGTTGCCTGGCTAACACCATTGACCACTCTGACAGGGATCACAATAAAGGGTCCTGGACAGAGCGGGGAAAAAAAGATAGAACAAAATTCAAATTCACAAACAAAAGACCATACTTACTGATCTGACAGAGACTGAAGGAATCCCTGAGAGTATGGCCCCCAGACATCCTGCTAACTGAGAACTGAAGGCATTCCTGAAGTCCAAGTTTCAGCCAAAGATTAGACAGACCTATATAATAAACAATAACACATGCGAGGAACATGTTTCTTAGTTTAATCAAGTATACAAGACCAAATGTTGCTTTCTTTTTTTTGCCCAAAAACAAAGAAGAGAAGGAAGGAAGGACAGGAAAACTGAACAGATGGACTCGGGGAACCCGGAGTGGAAAGGGGAGGAGTGCTGACACATTTCAGGGATTGCAAGCAATGTTACAAAACAATTTGTGTATAAATTTTTGAATGAGAAAAAAAAGCTTTGAAATTGAAAAAAAAAATTCCAAAAATCATTAATTTAAATTGACAACTTGAACGAACAGAGAAGGAAGAGAAAAAGAAGCCAAAAGCTACCAGAAAAAAGGGCAGTAATAAAGATCAGGGCAAAAGAAATATAGAAAAACAATAGAAAGAATCAACAAAACCAGAAGTTAATTCTTTGAAAGAATCAGTAAAATAAACAAGCCACTGCCTAGATTGACAAACGAAAAAAGCAAGAAGAGACAAATAAAATTAAGAAATGAAATTGGTGACATTATAACTGATCCAACAGAGATAAAGAAGATCATAACAGATTACTATGAAATACTGTACTCCAGCAAATTCGAAGACCTATATGAAATGGACAAATTCCCAGAAACACACTATCTACACAAATTAACATAAACAGAGATACAAAATTTAAACAGACCTACTACAAAAGAAGAGATTGATGATGTCATCAAAAAGCTGCCATAACAACAAAAAAAAGCCCAGGACTAGATGGCTACATGGGATAATTTTACCAAATATTCAGAGAAGAGTTGACACCAATCCTACTCAATCTCTTCAAAAACATAAAAGAGGAAAGAACACTAACAAACTCTTTCTATGAAGCCTGCATAACCATGATATATAAACCAGGCAAAGACATCATAAAAAAAAGAAAATCACAGACCAATATTCGTTATGAACATAGATGCAAAAATCGTCAAAAAAATCCTAGCCAACAGACTTCAGCAACATTTTAAAAAAAAGATACACCATGATCAAGTGGGATTCATACTATGATTACATGAGTGGTTCAACATTGGAAAATAAATTAAAGTAATCCACTGCATAAATAAAGGAAAATAACCAGATGATCATATCAATTGATGCAGAAAAGGCATTTGATAAAATTCAACGTCCTTTCCTGATAAAAACTCTCAGCAAAATAAGAATAGAAGGGAAATTTCTCAACATAAATAAAGACATATGCAAAACCAATAGCAAAATTATACTCAACAGAGAAAGGCTGAGAGCCTTCCCCTTGAGAACAGGAACAAGACAAACATGTCCAGTATCAGCACTTTTATTCAACATTGTACCGGAAGTCCTAGCTAGTGCAGTAAAGCAAGAAAGAGAAATAAAAAATACCTAAATCAGAAAGGAAGAAGTAAAACTGTCTCTGTTTGCAGATGACATGACCCTATGCATGGAAAGCCCTAACGATTACGCAATAAAACTCCTGGAATTAATAGAAGAATTTAGCAATGTTGCAGGATACAAGATCAACACACAAAAAAAATCAGTTGGATACCTCTACGCTAACAAGGACTACACCGAAAAAGAAATCAAGAAAACAATGCCATTTACAATAGTCCCCAAATCCATAAAATATCTAGAAATTAACTTAACCAGGGACATAAAAGACCTATACAATAAAAATTATAAAACACTACGACAAGAGACTAAAAAAGACCTACAAAAATGGAAAGAAGTCAATGCTCATGGATTAGAAGACTTAATATAGTGAAAATGTCAATTCTACCTAAAGAGATCTACCTTTACAATGCTATCTCGATACAAATCCCAGCAACATTCTTTACTGAAATGGAAAAACTAACAACCAACTTCATATGGAAAAGAAAGAAACCCTGAATAACCAAAGCAATATCGAAGAAAAAGAACAAAGCAGGAGGCCTCACACTCCCCAATATCAAAACATACCATACAGCCGTTGTAATCAAAACAGCCTGCTATTAGTGCAACAATAGACATATAGACCAGTGGAATAGAATTGAGAACTCATAATTAAACCCAGCCATCTATGAACAACTGATTTTTGGCACAGCATCAAAGTTCATTCAGTGGGTCAGAAACAATCTCTTTAATAAATGGTGCTGGCAAAACTAATATCCACCTGCAGAAAAATCAAACAGGACCCATACCTCACATCATACACAAAAACTAACTCAAAATGGATCAAAGACCTAAGTGTTAAACCTAAAACCATAAAATTACTGGAAGAAAATATAGGGAGAAAACTCTGGGATCTCATCTTTTGTAAATATAGGATAACAACCATAACAACAAATGCAGTAATAGAAGAAGACAAAATAGATATGTGGCACCTCATAAAAATTAAAATTTATGTTCATCAAAATACTTTATTAAAGGAGTAAATATATAGTCACTTCAAGAATGTATGAGAACATGGCATTATAGACAGAAGCACCACACTGTCCCTCCACAGCAAAGATCTGAAAAACTAAGACAAATAGAGAAAACTTCAATCCTGAAACTCTAAGCATCAAATGAACAGATAAAGAACTCAGCCAAGCACCAAACAGAATAGGAAACTGACAGAAAATAGAGAGCAAGGAGAGATACATGCAGAGGTCCCCTATCAGCTAATGCAGCATTTATCTGCCATCTTGGACTCCTATCGGAGATGGGTGAACAGGGGGTATGGGAAAGCAGCTTCACGGAGCTTCCAGCAGGAGACAGAACAACAGGTAACTAGCAATATATGCTTTCCCACCCCCCACCCTTCTTCATCCCCACTCAGCCTCCTCTGCTTCCTGCAGTCACAGTCTCTTAGCCAGGAAGCACTGGCTTTACTCTAGTACTGCTTGGATTCCACCCACCCACACTGGCCAGCTCCCTGAGTGCCATTTGTTGGCTGATGGTGTTGCTTTTTTTTGGCTTCTTTTGATTTCTTCCTTACCTCTCACCACCACCCTCACCTTTATCTCAAATACCTGGCTCCATGCACCATCTTTGCTTATTCCTGAGAGGCTATGAAGCGCCATTCAAGCGTGGGACTGCTTCCAGTGCCGTTCAAGTGTGGGACTGCTTCCAGCGCTGTTCAAGTGTGGGACTGCTTCCAGCCCTGTGCTGCAATGCTGGTGGGATCCCAGGGCTTTTTTTGGTTTGTTTTCAATTGTTTCTTTTTCTTTTCTCCAACTGGGAGTACATTCCAGCTGGGCAGTACTGTGCGACTTGGAACTTAACCCTCAGTGTGTGCAGACAGGCAGAGGGAGTCCTGAGAGCATTTCTTTTTTTTTTCCCCTTTCTATTTTTTGGGGGATTATCTTGTTTTTCTTTTCTTTAAAAAAAAAAAATTTGTTTTGTTTTCTCCCTTTTTCCCTTTTTGTCTTTCTTCATTACTCAGTTTCTCATCTGTCTATACTTACCTTCTCTTCCTGTCTCCTGAATACCTTGCACTGAGTGACACCTCTACCCCTTCTGCCAGGCTGTACTTCACGGCCTGGGAGCAACTTCATGAGACCTCCCAGCTGACCGGTGGGATCCCTGGGGCTTTGCTTTACTTTTTTCTTTCTCATTTTTATTTGTTCATTTTTTTATTTTCTTTTTTTTCTTCTCCTTTTTGTATTTCTCAGTCTCTCATCTCTCTACTCCAATGGCAATCTCCCTTAGCATTCTTTTTTGTTTGTTTGTATGCTTTTGGCCCCTGTTCCTCTCTCCTATCTCTCTTCTTTCCCATACCCATCTTAGCTCCACAAGTCACAATCTCCCCCCTTCATCCTGCCTACCTGCACCATGTGCTGAACATCACACCCCCAAGCAGCACAGGCACAGCCTACTGGAACCTGCCCTGCACTGATTACCAGCCTGCCCTGTTGGCCCTAGAACATGCCACAAACAGCCAATCCCAGCAACTCCTCTTCAGCTAGACCTGCCCTGTTGTACCATATCTGAGCCACTGACCCTGCCAATTGGAGAAGGAGGTGAAAAATATCATGCCCGCAGACAAACAAACAACAAAGAACACACAGCCCGCCTGCTCAGGAATAACCAATTAAAACAAAAAAGCAGGATGAAACAAACAAATCTACCATCAATAAATGAGGAAAATAACTACTGAATGTTCCAAAGACAGCAGACAATATCAAAACATATACAAAAACAGGTCAGGGTGGTTCCAGTAGGCTTCCAAAATAAAACACCAGATGACTTTCCAGTAGAAGAAAAGGCACTATAACTACCTGTTAGAGAATTCAAATCTCTCATATTCAGAGCTATCCAAGAGTTGAAGCAAAAATCAGACAAAAATGAGGAAAAAATAAACAAATTCATGGAAAAGGCAGACAAATTCATGGAAAATACAGACAAAAAATGGAAGAATTCAAGAATGTAATGCAGGAACAAAATTCCAAAGTAAATTCACAACTAGAAATCATAAAAAAACAACAATTAGAAATCCAAAAGATAAACAACAAGATTTCAGAAATGGATGGTGTCATAGAAGGGCTGAGGAGAAGGTTTGAAATGGTGCAAGACAGGATCAGCGAACTTGAACACAAACACTTGGATACAGCTCTGTTTGAGTAAAAATCAGAAAAAAGAATGAAGAAAAATGAAGAGACCCTGAGAACTAAGTGGGATACCATCAAAAGCAAAAATTTTTGAGTGATTGGAGTTCCAGAGCAGGGGAAGAAAACAGAAAACATAAAGAGGATCATTGAAGAACTGCTGACAGAAAACTTCCCCAATGTCATGAAAGATGAAAATCTGGCCATCCAAGAAGCTCAACAAACCCCATATAGGATAGACCCCAAAAGAAAATCACCAAGGCGTATCATAATCACACAAGCTAAAACCAAAGACAAAAAGTCTTGAGAGCAGCTCGAGAAAAACAAAAAGTCACATACAGAGGAGAAACAATAAGACTAAGCTTGGATTATTTGCCAGAAACCATGCAGGCAAGAAGGCAATGGGATGACATATATAAAACCTTGAAAGAAAAAAAATTCCCAGCCAAAAATAATATGTCCTGCAAAACTCTCATTCAAATATGATGGTGAAATTAGGACATTTCCAGATAAACAGAAATTAAGTGAATATGTAAAAACCAAACCAAACTTAGGAGAATTATTAAACGGAGTCCTTCGATTTGAGAACAAACAACATTAGCTCATAGGCTGAATCTAGGAAGCAAGATCGTACCAGCCAGATACCAATCTAGGAAATGAACTCTCAAGGACTATCCAAAACCAAAAGAAATTCAACAAGTAATCAGAGAAATTAATCTGTAAATGACAACAACATGCAAACAATAAAAGAGGGAATAAACGGTGTAGGTATAGAACCTTCTAATTAAAAGGAAGACAAGGCAATACCAAGTAATAATACACTGCTTCAAACTTAGGAAGATAAGGGTAAATTTCAAGGTAACCACAAAGAAAGTTAACAAACCTACTCATTACACACAAAAAGAAACAATCTTTGTTGGTTACATGGGATGGGAAGGGTGTAGGGGGAAACACTAAATAGACACTAGATAAGTGGTAACTTTGGTGAAGGGTAAGACAGTACACAATACTGGAGAAGCCAGCACAGCTTGTACAAGGAAAGGTTATGGAAGCTCCACAGACACATCCAAACTCCCTGAGGGACTGAACTGATGGGTGGAAGGCTGTGGGGACTATAGTTTTGGGGAACATCTAGTTCAATTGGCATAACACAGTTTATAAAGAAAACCTTCTACGTTCTGCCTTGGTGAGTAGTGTCCGGGGTCTTAAAAGCCTGTGAGCAGCCATCTAAGATACTCCACTGGTCTCACCCCTTTGGCTGCAAGGGAGAATGAAGAAAACAAGGTACAAGGGAAAGATTAGTCCAAAAGACTAATGGGCCACAACTACCACGGCCTCCACCAGACTGAGTCCAGTACAACTAAATAGCGCCCGGCTATCACCACTGACTGCTCTGACAGGGATCACAACAGAGGATCTCGGACAGAGCAGGAGAAACTGTAGAACAAAATTCTAACTCAAAAAAAAGACCAGACTTACTGGCCTGACAGAGACTGGATAACCCCCCAGAGTGTGGCCCCCGGACACCCTTTTAGCTCAGTAATGAAGTCACTCCTGAGGTTCACCATTCAGCCAAAGATTAGACAGTCCCATAAAACAAAACAAGACTAATGGTGCACAGCAGTCCAGGGAGAAGGGCCAGAAGGCAGAAGAGGACAGGAAAGCTGGTGATAGGGAACCCAAGGTTGAGTAAGGACAGTGTTGATTTGTCGTGAGATTGTTAACCATTGTCATAGGGCAACATGTGTACTGTTTAATGAGAAACTATTTTGTTCTGTAAACCTTCATCTAAAGTGAGAATAGCAGCACAGTTGGAAGAGAGTAGTCGATGTCACTGAACTGTGCATGTAGAAATTTTTGAAATGGTGTATCTTTGGCTATGTCTATTTTCACCAAAAAAAAAAAACAGTTCGAGAAGGGAGAGGGTTGACATGTCGTGGGGTTGTTAACCAATGTCATAAAACAATATGTGTACTACTGTTTCAAGAGAAACTATTTGTTCTTTTGTAAACCTTCACCTGAAGTACAACTAAAAAAAAAAGAAAAAAAATTCAAATGACATATTGTGTTGGGCAAATCTAATACAAAGGACCACTTTAAAGTGTTAAAATGCAAAAATGTCACTTTAAGGACTAAGGTGTGCCTTACTCAAGGCATGGTATTTTCAATCACCTCATATGCATGTGAAAGCTGGACAGTGTATAAGGAAAACTGAAGGAGGATTGATGCATTTGAATTATGGTGTTGGCAAAGAATATTGAACATACCATGGACTGCCAAAAGAACAAACAAATCTGTCTTGGAAGATGTACAGCCAGAATGCTCCTTAGAAGCAAGGATGAAGAGACTTCATCTCACATACTTTGGACAAGTTATCAGGATTGACCACTTCCTAGAGAAGAACATCATGCTTGGTAGAGGGTCAGTGAAAAAGTGGAAGACCCTCAACGAGATGGAATGACACTCTGGCTCCAACAATTGGCCCAAACATAGCAATGCTAGTTAGGATGGCACAGGATGGGGCAGTGTTTCATTCTATTGTATATAGGGTTGGTATGAGTTGGAACCAACTCAACAGCACCTAACAACTAATACCAACCCTATATACAATATTCTATATACAATAGAATGAAACACTGCCCCATCCTGTGCCATCCTAACTAGCATTGCTATGTTTAAGCCAATTGTTGGAGCCACTGTGTCCGTCCATCTTGTTGAGGGTCTTCCACATAGTACATTAAACAACTTGAAATTGCAACAACATTTGACATACAAACAACAAGTAATATACATTCACATACTAAATCTATTCTTGTTTTTCTCCTCCCTCCCCCATTTCTGTTGGTGAGTATCTATTAACATCATTGTACATCCTGTATCTGATAGGTTTAGTTTGTAGTTATTTCTTGCACACTTTATGCTGTATTGCTGTGGAACTAAACTATTGAGTTTATTACCTGAAAATATCATATACTTGTCTCTTATATTTGCCCATGCTGTTGTGTTTTTTGGATATTTCTTTCTCTCTTTTTAATTTAACTTTAATTTATATATATATATATACACATACACATGTGTGCATATACATATATGCACATATATATATATAATTTTCTATGTGCAAATTTGAGTTTTTTTTTTAAAATATTCTTTGCTTTTCATTTAGAGAACTTCCTTAAGTAATTCTTGCAAAGCTGGTCTGGTAGTGGTATATTCCCAGAGCTTCTGCTTATTTGGGAATGTCTTGATTTTCTCCTCATTTTTGAATGATACCTCTCCTTGTTAAATAATTCTTGGTTGGCTATTGTTTTTGTTCAATATTTTGTATTTCTTGCTCCATTGTCTTTTGGCCTCTAGGGTTTCTGGGAGAAATCCACACTAATTCTTATGAAGGATCTTTGATATGTCATATTGTTTGTTTCTCTTGCTGCTTTCAGAATTCTCTCCTTGTCTTTGGTTTTCAGGAATTTTATTAGAATATGATGTGGGTAGACCTCTTTGTATTTCTTCTAATTGGAGTTTGTGTAGCTTCCTATATTTGCAGGCGTGGTTCCATGTTCAGGTCTGGGAAATTCTCTATAATTATCTATTAGAAAATTCCTTCTATGCCTTTATTATTATGACGGTGCTCTGGAGTTCCAATAATGTTTGATTTCTTAATTGAATCCCATGTTTCCATTTGGCTTTGTTGACTTTTTTCTGGAGACTTAATAAGGTCAGTTACTCTGTCTTCTAATTCACTTATTCCATCTTCTCTCTGTTTGACTCTATTGTTGGATGTCTTTCGTGCTTTTCTAAGTCAGTTATTTTATTCTTCAATTTTAGTAAATCTCTTTTCTTATGTTTTATATTTTCTTATTGAGTTTCTCATTTTGTTCTCCAATTTGTTTTGTGATCTCCGTTAGTTTGTATTCTGTTTTTTTTTTTCCTTCTTAAACCATATTTAACACTATTGTCTGGAAGTTTTCTATTTTTTCCTTATCCTCATCTCTATAAGAGAAATTTCATCTTCTTTATGTTTTTCTTTTGAATGGTCTTTCTTTTCTTGTGATTTTGTGTGTTTTAATTCTTTTTGCTGAATGTAGAACATTTGGTGTCTTTTTTTGATAATTTGAAATTCTAAGTTTTCTGATTTTCAATGGAATTACATTTGTTAAATTTACCTCTGCTAAGGAGCTCTGGTGGCACAGTGGTTAAGAACTAGGCAGCCAACTAAAATGGTTGGCAGTTTGAATCTACCAGCCACTCCTTGGAAACCCTTTAGGGCAGTTGTACTCTGTCTATAGGGTCACTATGATTCTGATCCACTCAATGGCAAGTTTTTTTTTTTTAGTCTTCTCCCAAGTTCCACTAGAGGGCACTCTTGTCCTTAGGTTATTTTCAATGCTGAGTCAGGAGTTCTGTCTGAGGCTTCATCTCTGTTATTACCACCTTCTAGTCTATTGCCACAGCTTTTAGGTGTTTTGAAAAGTTTTAAGTCTCTGAGTGCTTATTCCGACTGGTTCTCCCTAAAGTGGCTCACTTTGCTGGTGTGTTAGGGTCCCTCTGTCTTCTTTGGGTTTGGATGTGGCCCTGACTGCACTCCTGGGGCTGGGTTCCTTCCTTTCCCCATGTAGGGTTTGGGTGCTCCCTCTTCGGCTAATTGCACACATGTGGGACTTTTCAACTGGCTGCAGATGTGGATGGAAGTGATTGGACTCAGCTTTCCTGAGGCAAGGGTCCTTTATATTCTTCCCTCACAGGCAACCCTGTAAGACTGTCCCATGGTGTCCAGTTGTGGGCAGGGAGCTGGCTTTTTTCTGCTGTGTTGCATGTTTGATGTGTCTTTCTCACCTTGACTGAAGGATGTGCCCTGCAGCTCTTCAGTGTATCTGGTTCCTAGAGACCACTGGCCTTGGGTCTCCGTGAGATTGAACAGGACTCGCTTGCAGCACCTTGGCCTCCTTGCACCCCCTCCCAAGTGCATGGCCTGTAAATTCCCATAGCCAATCTGTACCCCCTTAATTGGAGTGCACCTGCCTCAGTTTAGTTCTTTTTTCAGGGTGTTTCCCTCCCAAAAATGGCTGCAATAAGTTGAGTCTTCTGGATGCCAGCAGCTAGAATCTCCCAGCTTCTGTGCAGACCCTGCTCCTTTTCTCCCCTGTTTCTGGACTCACCTCGACTCTCCAACACTTCAGCTGCCATCTGGAACTCTGAGATCTCAGTCTGTTTGTTGTATTCATTGTTCAGTGCTTTATTGATATTTTTATGTTAGCTTTTGATACAAAGTGTTTCATATTTTTCCATAGTCAAACATTCCTGTCTTTCTTTAATAATATCTCTGTTTCCTGTCTTGGTTAGTGTGATGGTTAATTTTATGTGTCAGCTTGGTTAGGCTATATTCCCAGTTGTCTGGCCAAACACTAGTCTAGCTGTTGTTCCATAATGTAATCTTTTGTAATGTAATCCATTAACCAGTTGATAAGAAAGCCTTGCTAGGGTATGTTCTGTCTTCAGAATATAAATACATATTTTGGCAGGACTTTGTGCCACAGTCTTCCGGTCATCTGATCTATGGAACCCGGGACACAAGCCTACAGGAGTCTACAGCCTGTTGCCTGACCTATGAGTTTTTGACTAGCTACCCCAACACAATTGCATGATCCAATTCCTTGGAGTAAATCTCTCTGTCTCTCCACACACACACACACACACACACACACACACATCATTGCTTCTGTTTTTCTAGAGAACCCTGACTAAGACAGTTAGGAAAGTCTCCTCTACTTTTCCTCTATGGGTTTCCTGAACAGTAAAGTAATAATATCACCTGCCAATCACTCTTCCTAAAATGATACAGCAAGAATACCACAGCCCTCAGCAGAAGTGGGCCCAGCTTATAGGGGCTTCTGTGGATTGTAGGGTCTCATCTTGCATCTTTCCTATTCTTGTTGTTTTCCTTTTAGTCAATAATAGATCTGGTTCTAATTCCTTTAATGTATCCAGGAAAGGGAATCAGACGACCTGTCCAACTAATCCATAAGCCATGGCCAATGTTCCTTAAACTGTTCTTCTTTTTGATCCAGATGATAATTTCTGCAGCATTGGAAGGCCATCACACACAATGGCTCTTGTCCTTATTCAGTGGTCAGTTCAAGCAATGAATAAGTAAGAAAGAGGGGTAGAGCTGTCTCATGTTGGGCTTCAGGCAGCTGAGAAGTCCAGGCTTGCCCGCTGCCACTAGCAACATGAGTGGATATGGATGTAAGAAGGTAAGACTAATAAAGAATAGAGAACTTTTAAGGACAACAGTGTCTCCCAATCCAGTCAGAAAATAAAACTTGAACCTCCTTTACTGCAGATAACCTCAAACTTCCTGGGAAGTTGCCTAGTATCCCACCTCATCCTACATTGAGCATAAGGGGAAATGACTCTAACAATGCTCTATAGACCCTCTTCTTCAAATACTATTTTCCTCTTGGGATCCTTTTACGTTTCCTCTCTTCTTTCTCCTTCTCCTTCTCTTTCTTTTTTGGTTGGGGCAGAAAGAAAGGGAGAGATAAGGAGAAAGGGAAAACAGTTTCTCTAGCTCACTCCGTCATGCATGTCTCCTAGCACAGGTCTTTGAGCCCTACCATCTGTGACCTGGGCAAAGAGGGGATGAGCAGGAGGTTAGTAGTTTGCTCTCTCAAGCTGTTGCTACAATTAACACTTCATATCATGCAATTGCATTAAGAATTCTGGAAAATCCTTTGCTTTTTGTCCTGAAATTTTCTGTATAGAGTCTTTATTGGATGATTTCTACTGATGCTCTCTTTCCTCCAAGATTCTATGTAAATATTGTCCTTGCCTGTTAACCAAAGTGACTCTGTCCTGATTGGCTCTTTGTATTTCTTTCAGGACTCTGTGGCAAACCATGTTTTCCTGGCAGGTGGTTTTCTCTGTTGTGATCCATATCTTTCCCCAGGTGAAATGGGAGAGGCATTTTACTTTTCATTGGGTTTGAGGAGATCCCTGTTTCTTGGCGTTGAATGTCCTGAAATATCGACATCATGATGTGCCAGGCCATGACTGTTCTCTCTTCTCAGCCTCTGCCACCCCCAGCAGTAGCAAGAGGGTTACTGAGTTCTTGGGCACATTATAAATGATTATAATTTAGTGGTTCCAAAGACTATTCCTAGGCAGCTCAGTTGAGAGAATCTTTTGTCAATTTACTTGTTCAGGCAGAAAATGGCACATGCACAAAAACCAGCCTGAGCCTGCTATAGCCTATGTTTCAATGGACAATAAAGATCTTGGATTCCTGAGGTCAGATCAGCATCTGATAAAGACTACCATGTGAGAAACTGAGTCTTGCCAACTGGAGGATGAGAGGCCACGTATAGCAGAGATGAGCTGCACCAGCTTAGACTTTCTAGACCAACCAGCCAACAGCCAGCACCAACCACCAGACATGTACATGAAGCCATCTTGGATAATCTAGCCACATGACAGAACAAGGTAAGTCCAGCAGTAGAAGAGCCCAAATGGCTGACCAACAGAATCATAAGTAATGAATAATTATTGTTTTAAGCCACTAAAACAATAGTTGTGGGTTGTCAGGCAGCAAAAAAGAATTGGACTAATGCATGCAAAGTTACTGGTGGGAGATAGATGTAGATGGGTAAATTTTAGTACTAACTTGTTTCTGTCCAACTAATGCATCAGAGGTAAATATCAGGAGATCTGTGGTAAAGGAAAGAGATCAGTAGGAATAGGGGCAGAGTCAGGGACACAATCAGAGGCACTGTCCTGGAATGGACATGTTGGATGGGATGGATGTTAGGTGCTGGCTTCATTGAGGAGACAGTATAAGTATTTGAAGACCCAGTTCAGATTCAATAGGAAAGGAAAAAGGAAAAAAGATAAATTCAGGCAAGAGGAACCAGCTGATGAGGAGTAACTGGGAGACATCTCCCGGGCAGGTGAATTGTACACTGGCAACTCTGCCTCTTGACCAAGGACCTTCAACCCTAAAGGATGGTATCATGCTGAGGCTATAAGAAAGCATATTATTTACTAAATTAGACACTCCCTCATGCTTTCAACACATTATTATTCTTAGTTTAAGCGTTATTGTCCACATTACTGTCCAACCCAAATTCTCAAATTATGCTGATCAAGGCATACTGTAAGAGAGTCAACTCTTGGCAATAGTTGTGGAAATGAAATTATTAAATGAATAGGGATAAATTTGGGTCAGGCTAGCCTGTCTCATGCCCATGGTATACGACTAAATAGAGTGAGGAATTGATATAAATAAACCATCTGAGGATAGGAGATTTCTAGAATGTGAGTATGAGGTCAAGTGGATCACAGCAGAGTCAATGAGGGTTCAGGTCAGTTTAAGACAGAATAGGCACCTCTCCAGAGTAGGGAAGGAGAGCGAGCTCACAGGGTATCTTCTCCTAGACCTTCTCCATGAGACAGAGTGTCTACTGTCTCCCTCATCTTCTTGTCTCTAGTATGTTTCTGCCATCCATTTTCTACTTACATCCACATACTCAGCAGACCCATCCATTAACCAAACCTAAGATTTTTCCTTGCCCTTCAGGAGGTCATATAGACTGCCCTGCCCCCCATACTGCTTTAGGTTCGAGTTGAGAGTGGGACCTGGGGCAACCATACTGAGTGACACAGAGATCAGGGCTCCTTGCCCATCCAGCCTCCTCATGCCCTCTGGTCCTGCTCAGGCTCAGTCCTAGATGTACAATTTCCATCTCCTGATGGACTGCTGCTGGGCCTGCCTGACTTTGTGACTTGGTGGGTCTGACAGAACTCAGCTCATGATGGGTAGCTTTGTATACACAGTCACTTGGTGTCTCATGGTCAAGTGTTCCATCTCTATCAGGATGCAGAAGCACACCAGAAGCTGTTGTTCTAAAGATCTATAATTCTCTGCTTCAGGTGGCATAGCTTTGTTCCTGACCCCAGGGGCCTGCACCGTGATTCTCACACTGGAGCTGCCATAAACTCCACGCTGCCTATCATTCCTCCACAGACTACTCCAGCACCATGTAGTCTGCTGAATTAAATGGACCACACATCAGGGATGCTTGCACACAGCCTGAGCCTGCTGCAGAGCCCTTTCTTGTTCCACGCCTCACTCACAGTCTTTTGTGTCACCTGGCATTAGGCCAGAACAGAATATCTAAGTGTGGAATAAGTTGCTTCTAGAACCTAAAGATGCCAACCAGCCCCTGTACTTCTTTCTTTGTGGTAGGGGATGCAAGATGCAGCAATTTATTTTTTAATTTGGAGAGAATGTCTCAGCTCACCCGATTTCTGGATTCCTAAAAATTTTACTAATGTGGCAGCCTCCTAAATTTTCATAGGATTTGTCTCCCACCCCCGGAGTGAGTGTGTCTTACTAGGCTTCCAGTGTGCTAGCCACCTCTTGCTCATTCTACACGATCATCATGATGTCGTTGAGGTTATTGTTAAGTTCAACATGAAGTACAGACAGTCTAGATCTCTTTGGATTGAGAAATGACAGAGATGGGAGAGTTAACATAGCCCTAGGGCAAAACCATGAATTTTCATGTGACTATAAACTGTTTTTAATTTTCTTTTATGATTGGGATAGAAAAGAATGCATTCTTCAGATCAATATCTGTATTTCATGTAGCTGATGCCATATTGGAGCCCTGGTGGCATAGTGGTTAAGAGCTCTGCTACTAACAAAAAGATCGGCAGTTCGAATTCACCAGCCGCTCCTTGGAAACCATATGCGGCAGTTCTATTCTGCCCTGTAGGGTCACTATGAGTCGGAATAGACTCAACAGCATCTGGTTTGGTTTTGGTTTTTGATGCTATATTAATCTGCTCTAGAGAAGATACTACATCTGGTACAGTAGCTGCAGTCAGGGCTACTAATTGGTTGAGCTCACTGGAGATTTTCTGTATCTGTCTGGTTTTTCTTCAGGGGCCAGAGTGGTGAATTAAATGAAGACATGTGTTGGGCCATCACTCCCTGAGATATTTAAAGGTGGCATTAATCTCTTCCACTACCATCCACATCCCAGAGGTGATATTGATTTGGAATTACATCATCATTGCAGAAAATTCTAATAGTCGGAGCTTATCTAACAGTGTTATGGCTCAGAGCACGAAGTTCACCAGTTGATACAACAAAAGAAAGAATCACTGAATGCAGTTGGTCCAGGAGGCCGGGTGGCCCAGATGCTTCCCCTGCCCCTGCTGGTCAGCTGTGGTTCTCAGAGCCAGCTCTGCAAAGAGGCTGAATGTCAAATCTAGACCATAAGCTCTGCTCTCCACGCTGCCCCTCCCCTTTTCCCGCAGGTTCCACTCATGGCCATCCTGTCTTTTCCAAAACCATGTATTTGACATCTTATCTGGATTACAGAGATGTAACTGTCTTGAATCCAAAATCTTTTCTGAATTTTTGGCTACCCGTTAGTCTTTTGTCCTCAGCTAGGCTACTGGTTTATGAAAAGCATGAGTCATTTTGTGCTCCCTATAGAATCTAGCCTAGTGATGGGTATAATTGTACTCACTTCAGGAACACTGGTGAGAAGACTCACAGTTAAGACTCACTGGGATCCAGCATCTAACATCCTCTAAGTTGCTAGATAAAAAACCAGCCATTAGATGGCACACAGACTCCACAATAAACAAGAGACAACGCCTGATCTTAGAAATACCAGGCAAAGCAGTGGAGGGATACTGTCCAGTTATCAACAGGGGAGCCCCACAGGCTTGAATGAGCTTCTACGACCTGACCTGGGACACTGGGGGAGGAGCTGCCAGTGTGCTGAGTGGTGGAGAAAACCCACTCTGTGCTCTGTGGCTGGAAGCCCTGTCCTGCCTGCAACCCCTCTGTCTTGGCTGTGCCCCGCAAGGCCCTTCCCTACCCTCTGAGCAGGGGCCAAAGTCAGGAGGGCACCTCGTAGACATGGAGACCACAGCTTTTCTCTTCTTCCTCCTGTGTTTTGTCTTTCTGGTGAGGAAGGAGGACTCAAGTTTCGTCTCAGGTGAGAGCATTAAACACAAACATTTCTTGAAGATCAAGTCATTAGCCTGTTCTGCTTTCTTGTCAGAGTTGCATCAAACTGATTGAGATCCTCATTTGATACTAAATTTTGAGGATGTTCATATATTTCCCCACAGATGCCAATGGGAACGTTGTACAGACCATCTCCAGCATCCTTCCCTGTGTCCCCAGGAGAGAAGGTCACTGTTACCTGAAGGAACCAGGACAGGCCCCCAAGCTCCTGCTCTCTCACGCTGCCAGCCTGGACATGGTGCCTGCCTGGTTCAGGGGCTGTGGGTCTGGGACAGACTTCATCTCACCATCAGCGGCTCAGAACTGTCTTTAGGAGCAGGCATAAGCTGCTCAGTGTCACGACAGGGAACACAAACATCACCCCAGCTGCCTCTCCTACCTCTGGGCTGCTGTGGGTCTCAATCCCCTCAGGGAAATGGGGCAGGTGGACAGCTCTGAGACTGCATGCCCTCCACTCCTGACACTCATTCCCCACCTTCTATCAGGGCATCTGTAGGGCATTTTGTCTGGATCATAGAATGAGGTGCTGTGGTGTGCTGTGGTGTGCTGTGTCTTCCATCCTAGTCTGCTTTTATGGATGCCAATCCATCTCGATTTCATGCATTGGCTGTCTGTGTCTGGAGTTGCAACTCTTATGTTTCTCATACACATCCTGGCCCACTGCTAATCCCGTTGTTCTGATTCCACTCAATAAATACTTGTGGAAGAGTCACTGTTGATCAGTTGTGTTACTGGAGCCCAGAAACTAAAATTGCAAATATCCTGAAGCTTGCAGTTAGGGAGCAGACAAGTCCAATGCTGAACAAAGAGTGTTAGCAATTGTGTAGAGCAAATGAAATCTGGGCAGAGAGGGATACCATCTCCCTTCCAAGTCAGACTTGAGGCTGTGAACAGGCATGAAGGGTTTTTGTCCTGTGACTACAGTCACCACAGAGGCCACGTGGCTGCTTTTGTCCGATGGCGCCACCAGGGGAGGGACTGCCCTTGGGCTGACCTCTGGAGATAAAACACCTCTGAACTCAGGATCCAGACACCCTGCATGTCTCCCCCTGCACCTGCTGCTGTGCATGTTTCCCCAGATGCCCCTCAGGTGCTCAGAGTCCTCGCGATGGGCACATCACTGCTCACGCCTAGCAGGGACATGGCCGTTGGTTCCTAGCCAGACTCCTTAGCTTCATTAGTCTCTGGCTCTGTAGTGGGAAATTTCATAGAAAAGTTTTAAATGTTCATGCCAATTTATCAAATTTAAAATCATGCGTTACACCAACAATTAAAGTTATATCCATTTATACGTAAATATATGTATTATATTTATTTATCCATAATACTGTTATATATTATATATATAAAATAATATATATAAAATAACACATATCTAATTATATATAGATTATATATATAAAGTATACATATATGTTGTTGTTGGGTGTTGTCAAGTTAGTTCTGAATCATAGCAATCCCACATGACAGAGTATAACTGCCCTTTATGGTTTTCTTGGCTGTATCTTTATGGGAGCAGATCGCTGGGTCTTTCACCCTCAGGGCTGCTAGGTGGGTTCAAACTGCCAACCTTTTGATTAGCAGCTGAGCACTTAACCATTTGCTCCATGCATATACATACATATTTCTTCATTTTACATAAACTCCCTTTCTTTCTAGCCATATCTGAATCTGGTTAGGTAAAGACTCAGGGTACATCTCGTTGACCCTCCCTCCTTGGGCCTCCAGCTGGTTACCAGTCATTAGGGACCAGTGAGAACAGTCTAGGAGAATCTGACTCATTCATTCCAGGATGAGCTGGTGGGTGCCAGTTCTATTGACACCTCAACTCCACCAAGCCCTCTAAGTGTCAGGGGCTCCCCATGTACTGACAGTCGATCCGCTGCACAGTTGGTGACTTCTAATGTCTGTGCGAGTCTGGGCCAGCTGTGAGCGGGAGTGAGCATCACAAGAGAGCAGGTCCTTGCCTTTCCCTCCAGGCGGGGGAGTCAGTTTCCTAATGGCCATTGTCAAAGGATGGAAGTTTCCGCCTAAATGTTTCTGATCTCTTCACAAGGGTGCCAGTCCCCATCTCAGGTCAGAAACCCCCACAGCGCCAGGGGTTCGCTGGGGGCCGGCTCCTAGGTACCTCTTTTTTCATGCCTCCCAATATCTCCCCCAATCTCTGTAAAGGGTGGTGCCTCATGCAGGTGCCCAGCAGATACTGCCTCACACTCCCCCCAGCATGCTCTGTGAGCTCAGGTGGCTTCTCTGGAGACTGGCTCTGTAAGAAGCAGGTAAGAAGGGGCTATGCGTACGCCCAGTTTAGGGAGCCCTCTCCTAGGGGAGGGGCTCCACTCAGTGCATTTCTCCTGCCTGCTCCATAAATGCCCTTTTCCTGTTTCTCTGAGGCAGTGAGTGGGGACACCACCCTGACCCAGACCCTGGCCGCCCTGTCTGTCACTGTCCCCAGGAAAAGGTGTAACCATTTCCTTACAGGCCAGTGCCAGTGTCCACAGAGAAATGTCCTGAATCCGAATAAAACTTGGACAGAGACGGGAGCCCCTCATTTCTCACTCTCCCCCTGGGCCCTGGGTGTCCCCACCTGGGCACCAGCAGTGGAAGTAGAACTGACCACACCTTCAGCATCAGTGAGCTGGAGCCTGGGGACTCAGGATCTCTCACTGCAGCACAACTACAGGTGGCCAAACCACAGTGCAGATGCCCTGTGCACACAGCCCTGCTGCCCGCTCTGCGGCCTGGTGTGCTAGACACCTACCTGCAACCGCCTCCAGGGTCAAGTCCCAAGAGAACCGTACCCACAGAGCTCCCGACTTAAAATACACATAATTTCCTATGGGGATATAGCAGTTGCTGTGGGTACCTTGGCCTTTTCACTTCAGTGCACTCCTCTGACTTCCAACCTCTCTTCTGCACCTCAGTGCTCTCTCTGAAGCTGTGGAAGGCTGCTCTGACTGCAAGCATGGGAGGCCAGAAGGCCCCGCAACTAGCATCTCCTATAAAAGCCCCTCAAATCAGTGACTGACATGAGCAAAACAAACAAACAAACAAACAAACAAAAAAAAAACAGAAAGCCACTGCCGTGGATTCTGACTCACAATGACCCTATAGGACAGAGTAGAACTGCCCCATAAGGTTTCCAAGGCTGTAAATCTTTACAGAAGCAGATTGTCACATCTTTCTCCCCCAGAGTGGCTGCTGGGTTCAAACTGTCAACCTTTAGGTTAGCAGCCAAGTGCTTAACCACTGTGCTGCCAGAGGTTATTAATACCCCAGTGCTCTCCCCTTTCATGTGGAATAACTCAGAAGTATTTCCCCCACGTTTCCGTGGTGGGATTCAGCCCCAGTAGCGATCAGTGGTAGCTGCCTTGCTGATGTGCCTTTACTGGCCATCTTCTCTTCCCTCCCTCCTCCCTCTCATGTTCCCTGCAACTCCCAAATATACTACCTCCATGGGAATCCTAGTCTCTGTGGGACCCACCTTAAGATAATGGGCAATTCCTTATTCTTAGAGGTTATCTCTAGTCTGAATTCTTGCCAAGAAAAAAATGAGTAGGAAATTTCAGGAAACATTTAGCTTCTCTTTACCAATGTCTCTTAACTGGATTAAGCAGAAACAGCTGTGCCCGACATTACAGGCAGCTGAAGAAGAGGTCCTAGACCTTAAAGCCCTCAGACCAATGGGCCCAAGGGCAGGGACGGATTAACCAGTAAACAAGGTATGTGTGGGCTTACTTGTGTTTACTTACTAATCTGTAGTGAATAATTTCACATCTTTGATGTGGTGAAAAATAGGTGAAATTGTTAACTGCAGATTAGTGAGTACGCAGAAGTAAGCCCATGCATATCTTGCTTATTGGCCCTGCCTAAACGTCTCAGATTCCCTCCAGCTCTCTTGCTTCATAAATCTGTTTACTGCTTCCTCATCTCTCCTCGCAGTCATATTGAATTATTTTTTGGGGGAAGACAGTGGAGGGGATGATAAGAGGAATGTGGTAGACTGCAATACAGCCCCCAAAGATGTCCCATTCTAACCCACAGATCCTGTGAATATGTTACCGTACATGGCAAAGGGGACTTTGAGGATGTAATTAAGTTAAAGATCTTGAGATGGAGGGACTATCCTGGATTATCTAGGTAGGTTCTAAATGTAATCACAAGGGTCCTTATAAGAGGGAGGCAAGAGGGCCCCAGACAGAGAGGAGAGATGTAATGAAAAAAGAACAGTTTGGAGTGATGCAGGGAAGGGACATCAGGCCAAGAAATATGGTGGCTTCTAGAAGCTGGAAAAGGCAAAGGAATAGATTCTTTCCCAGAGTCTCCAGGAGGAATGTGCCCTTATGACGCCATGATTTTAGTTCTGCAAAGTTTATGATCTACAGAAACGTAAGTTAAATACATTTGTATTTAATACAATACAAATATAATTTAATAATTTGCATTCAACTTATTAAAATAAGCCAAAAAGTTTGTGGTAATTTGTTATAGCAGTGGTAGAAAACTAATACAAGGGAAGAGAAGGTCTTTTGCCTTTGTGAGTGGATGGTTGTCCTCTATCTCCACAACTCTTTCCAAATTGTTATCATCTGGTGCCAAATTTGACGAGAAATGGGGAACATCTTACTGTAAGGAGAGCTAGTTCCAGAATTTCTCTTAGAAAGAAAGGTGTCTCGTAAAATGCTTTTGTGATGGTTAAGATTGTGTGGCAACTTGTCTGGGCCATGATTCTCAGTGTTTTGGCAGTTGTATAATGTGATCACTTCCCTATTGAAATTTGATACCTGATCACCCCCATGATGACATTTGCTGAGTGGTATGGGCAGGTCGGGCCTGTTATGACTCATCAACACCTCAGCCTTCACTTCTCCACCCTCCTTCAACTATTTCCTTCCTGCTTGCCTTGCTGGGGCTTTTGCTTGTTCGGGATCCTATAGCTAGCTCCTGTTTGTCTGGCCTCTGGTTCTTGGGACTTGGGCTAGCAACTTGCCAGTGGTCTTGCCTGCTGATCATGGATCTTCACAGCCTGTGGCAGCACTGCTCTCTGGCCTGCCAATCTGGGGTTTGCCAACCCCTGCAGCTACGTGAATCAGGAGAATTCTCTTCCCTGCCTCATGAACTTAGGACCATGTGAGCCATGAGCCATTTCCTTGACATAAATCTCTCTCTCTATATATATATACCCACATACATACGCTTTACTGGTTTTGCTTCTCTAGAGAACTCAGACTAAGACATTAGGTACTGAGAGTGGTTCTAGAGAAACAAAATTGTAAGGGTGAATTTTCTAAATAGGTTCTCAGGTCTGGTTAGTCTTAAAGAAGCTGATGACTCTGCTTCCAGTAGTAAAAAGGGCACTGATAATCCATGGCGTGAGGTGCCAATTCAAATATGAAAAATATCACCACCAATAGATCAAGTATTGGTGAAAGACGAGGCTCTCTGGGTGACTGCATGGATGAAACCTTCCTACAATTTTGTTGTAATGAGAAGTATAGGGAAGCTTGTTGGTTGATCCTACTTTCGCTAGACAAACTGGTGAAAGAAAGAGATGAGCTCAGGG
The DNA here is from genome assembly GCF_000243295.1 of Trichechus manatus latirostris. Taxonomy (NCBI): domain Eukaryota; kingdom Metazoa; phylum Chordata; class Mammalia; order Sirenia; family Trichechidae; genus Trichechus; species Trichechus manatus. The sequence continues at coordinate 2,481,499 of NW_004444155.1, forward strand.
CTTCAGAGTCAAAACACATGTGCCACATAAACGACCTCAAAGTTTCCACTTGTGCCTTGAAAGAAAACCTTATTTCTTGTAGTAACAGAGCTGATGTTGCTAAAAACCAAATCCAGAGTCTTATTTAAGAGTGGCTGAATTACAATACCAACTCAACTACCTATCTTGAGAAGTGTCTGAAGTTAAAGTGAGGGCATTGATTGGGAAGAATTGGAATCCTGAAACCTGGGATAGGGGTATATGCGCAGATAATCAGGAAACTGGAGACACTGATTCACTCCTGCAACAGAACCATTAACCCTTCCGCTCCCATCTGATGAGATTAACCTAGCTGCATCTGAATTGCCTTTTACTGAGTTATTGCCTGGGACATCTTCTGAGGCAGATGCTTTACAAGACAATGCTGAATGTTCTCAAAATATTTCCCTGCTGATTTTGGCTTCTAGACCTATAACTAGACTTAAGTTATATAAGGGTTATAGTGGCTTCATAGAAAGAGTTCAGGAGTATTCCATCCTTTTCTATACTCTGAAATACTTTTAGTAGTAATGGTGTTAACTCTTCTCTGAAAGTTTGGTAGAATTCTCCAGTGAAACCATTAGAGCCAGGTCTTTTTTTGGGGGGGGGGGAGTTTTTACATTACCTTTTCAATCTCTTCTTTTGTTATAGGTTTATTTAGTTTTTCTACCTTTGTTTGTGTTTGTTTAGGTAGGTAGTGTGTTTCTAGAAATTTGCCCATTTCCTCTAGGTTTTCAAATTTGTTGGAGTACATCTTTTCCATAATATTCTGTTATGATTCTTTTCATTTGAGTCTGCTGTGTATTGCCCATCTCATTTCTTATTCGGGTTATTTGCTTTCTCCCCTGTTTGTCTTTTGTCAGTTTGGCCAATGATTTATCAATTTTGTTGATCTTTTCAAATAACCAGCTTTTGGTCTTGTTAATTCTTTCAATTATTTTTCTATTTTCTATTTCATTTAATTCTGCTCTAATTTTTATTATTTCCCTTCTTCTGGTCCCTGAGGGTTTCTTTTGCTGTTCATTTTATAATTGTTTGAGTTGTAAGGTTAATGTTTTAATTTTAGCTCTTTCTTCTTTTTGAATGTGTGCTGTCTATTTTTTGCAGTAAATTGACCTCTGAGCACTGCTTTCGCTGTGTCCCAAGGGTTCTGGTAGAATATGTTTTCATTCTCATTTAAGTCTGTGAATTTCTTTATTCTGTTCTTAGTTTCTTCTATAACCCAGAAGTTTTTGAGCAAGGTGTTGTTCAGTTGCCAAGTATTTGATTTTTTTCTCTTGCTTTTCCTGTTATTGATTTCTACTTTTATGGCTTTATGGTCAGAAAAGATGCTTTGTAATATTGCGATGTTTTGGATTCTGTTAAGGCTTGCTTCATGGCCTAATATGTGGTCTATTCTGGAGAATCTTCCATGTGCATTGGAAAAGAAAGTATACTTGGCTGCTGTTGGGTACAGTGTACTGTACATGTCTATGAGATTAAGTTGGTTGATTGTGGCATTTAGATCTTCCATGTCTTTACTGAGCTTCTTTCTGGATGTTCTGTCCTTCATTGAAAGTGGTGTGTTGAATTCTCCTACTATTATTGTGGAGCTGTCTATTTCTCTTTTCAATGCTGTTAGAGTTTGTTTCATGTATGCTGGAGCTCTGTTGTTGGGTGTGTAAATATTTACTATGGGTATGCCCTCCTGGTGTATTGACCCTTTAATCATTATATAGTTTCCTTCCTTATCCTTTGTGGTGGATTTTTCTTTAAAGTGTATTTTGTCAGAGATTAATATTGCCACTCCTGCTTTATTTTTATTTTTATTGGTGTGCTTAAAGTGAAAGTTTACAATTCAAGATAGACTCTCATACAAAAATTTATGCATACATTGTTATGTGACCCTAATTGCTCTCCCTATACTGTGACAGCACACTCCTCCTTTCCACCCCGGATTTCCTGTGTCCATTCAACCAGCTCCTGACCCTCTCTGCCTTCTCATCTTGCCTCCAGACGGGAGCTGCTCATTTAGTCTCGTGTCTCTACTTGAGGTAAGAAGCACACTATTCATGAGTATCATTTCATGTTCCATAGTCCAGTCTAATCTTTGTCAGAAGAATTGGCCTTGGGAATGGTTTTAGTTTTGGGGTAACAAGCTCTTTTTTGAGTGTTGTTTGCTTGATATATTTTTTCCCATCCTTTGAGTTTTAGTTTGTTTGTGTCTTTAAGTCTAAGGTGTGTCTCTTGTAGGCAGCATATAGATGGATCATGTTTTTTTAACCCACTCTGCCAATCTCTGTCTATTTATTAGTGCATTCAGTCCATTTACATTTGATGTAATTATTGATAGATATGAGTTTAGTGCTGTCATTTTGATGTATTTTTGTGGGTGTGTGTGTTGTTGCTCAGTTTCTTTCTTCCACTTAATTTTCTGTGCTGAGTCATTTTTCTTTATGTATTTTCTTTTCATCTTTTTCCTTATTGTTGATTTTGTATTGGCTGAGTCTTTATATTTTTCTCTTTTTATTTTGATGTGTAGGATTGTTAGTTTTCTTTGTGGTTACCTTAATATTTGCCACTATTTTTCTAAGTTTAAACCAATCTTTTATTTCTTTATATCACCTTGACTTCCTCTCCATATGAAAGATCTATGACTACATTTTTTTTTGTTGTTGTTAGGTGCTGTCAAGTCAGTTCCGACTCACAGTGACCCTATGAACAACAGAACGAAACACTGCCCGCTCCCCCACCATCCTCACAATTGTTGTTATGCTTGAGCCTATTGTTGAAACCACTGTGTCAATCCATCTCATTGAGGATCTTCCTCTTTTTCTCTGACCCTCTACTTCACCAAGCATATTGCCCTTCTCCAGGGACTGATCTCTCCTGACAACATGTCCAAAGTATGTAAGCCATAGTCTCGCCATCCTTGCTTCTAAGGAGCATTCTGGTTGTACTTCTTCCAAGACAGACCTCTTCGGGGTTTTTTGGCAGTTCATGGTATATTTACTATTCTTCACCAACACCACAATTCAAAGGCATCAATTCTTCTACAATCTTCCTTATTAATTGTCCAGCTTTTGAATGCATATGAGGTGATTGAAAACACCATGGCTTGGGTCAGGTGCACCTTAGTCCTCAAGGTGACATCTTTGCTTTTCAACACTTTGGAGAGGTCTTTTGCAGCAAATTTGCCCAATGCAGTGGGTCTTTTGATTTCTTGAGTGCTGCTTCAATGGGTGTTGATAATGGAATCAACAGTAAAATAAAATCCTTGACAACTTCAATATTTTCTCCATTTATCATGATGTTGCTTATTGGTCCAGTTGTGAGGATTTTTTTTTTTTAAAGTTGAGATGTAATCCATACTGAAGGTTGTGGTCTTTGGTCTTCATCAATAAGTGCTTCAAGTCTTTTTCACTTTCAGCAAGCAAGGTTGTGTCATCTGTATAAAGCAGGTTGTTAATGAGTCTTCCTGCAATCCTGATGCCTGTTCTTCTTCATATAGTCCAGCTTCTCACATTATTTGCTCAGCATGCAGATTGAATAGGTATGGTGAAAGGATTCACCCCTGACACATACCTTTCCTGACTTTAAACCATGAAGTATCACCTTGTTCTGTCTGAACAACTGCCTCTTGATCTATGTACAAGTTCCTCATGAGCACACTTAAGTGTTCTGGAATTCCCATTCTTTGAAATATTATCCATAAATTATGATCCACACAGTCGAATGCCTTTACATAGTAAATAAAACACAAGTAAACATCTTTCTGGTATTCTCTGCTTTCAGTCAGGATCCATCTGACACCAGCAATGATATCCCTGGTTCCACATCCTCTTCTGAATCCAGCCTGAATTTCTGGTATTTTCCTGTTGATATACTGCTGCAGCAGCTTTTGAATGATCTTCAGAAAATTTCACTTGTGTGTGTATTAATGATACTACATTTTTTAGTCCCTCTTTTTTGTTTTAATGTTGTCATCTTTTACATATTGACCTTTCTGTTTCCCTATTTTCAGTGTTTTAGCTTTGATTTACTTTTGTGACTTCCCTATCTGGGTTGATATCTTGTTGCACTGTCCTGTGTTGTAGTCTTGGGTTGTTTTCTGATGTTACTGATTTTCTAACCAGAGGACTTCCTTAAGTATTTCTTGTAATTTTGGTTTGGTTTTTACAAATTCCCTAAGCTTCTGTTTGTCTGGAAATGCCCTAATTTTGCCATCATATTTGAGAGAGTTTTTTTCCCATTCTTTTTTTTTATTGTACTTTAGATGAAGGTTTACAGAACAAATAGTTTCTCATTAAACAGTTAATACACATATTGTTTTATGACAATGGTTAACTTGAGAGACAGTTTTGTTGGATATATAATCCTTGGCTGGCAATTTTTTTCCTTAAGGCTTTGTATATGTCATCCCATTGCCTTCTTGCCTGGATGGTTTCTGCTGAGTAAACCAAGCTTATTCTTATTGACTCTCCTCTCCTTTGTAGATAACTTTTCATTTATCCCTAGCCTCTATTAAAATTCTCTCTTTATCTTTGGTTTTGGCAAGTTTAATTATAATATGTCTTAGTGACTTTCTTTTGGGATCTACTTTATGTGGGGTTCAATGAGCATCTTGGATAGATATCTTCTCATCTTTCACAATATCAGGGAAATTTTCTACCAACAAATCTTCAACGATTCTCTGTGTGTTTTCTGTTATCCCCACCTGTTCTGGTACTCCAATCACTCGTAGGTTATTCCTCTTGATAGAGAACCACATAATTCTTAGGGTTTCTTCATTTTTTAAAACTCTTTTATCTGGTTTTTCCTCAAATAAGTTGGTGTCCAGTGCTTTATCTTCAGTCTCACTAATTCTGATTTCCATTGCCCCAATTCTGTTCCTATGACTTTGTACTGAGTTGTCTAATTCTGAAATTTTATTGTTTATTTGGATTTCTGTTTGCTGTCTTTCTATGGATTCTTGAAGCCTGTTAAATTTGTCATTATGCTTTTGAATAACCTTCTTAAGTTCCTCTGTTGCTTTGTCTTTGTGTTCCTTGGCTTGTTCTGTGTTTTGTATGATCTCCTTCTTGATTTCTCGAAGAGTTCTGTATATTAGTCTTTTGAATTCTACCTCCGGTAATTCCAAGAAGTTCTCTTAGTCTAGAAGATTTCTTGGATCTTTGTTTTGGATGCTTGCTGAGGCCATCATGGTCTGCCTCTTTATGTGATTTGATATTAACTGTTGTCTCCGAGCCATCAATAAGTTATTACATTTATTTATTTTATGTTTGCTTACTGTGTCCTAGCTTCTTGTTTTGTTTTGTTTTGATATGCCCCAAAAGGCTGTTCATGTGAGTTTATTTGATTATTGACATCTTTGAAGATTTCATGTCCTGTCTCCAGGTAGCTGGAGCTGTTACTAGGTATGTAAACCCAAGAGTCTATTTACTTATCTTGTGTGGATTCAGCTCAGGCGTCCAGGTTGTCGGTCACCAAATGTATGGTGCAGGTCTCACCTATAGTCCTAGACAGGCAGGGGTGATGGGAGTAGGCACCAGTGTCTGGCTGCAGTAGGGGGTCATGTGCTGATCAAGGCAGGGGGCTGACTGCTGCCTCTGAGTGTCTGGGTGGAAGGCGTGTCCCCATTCCCTAGAGCATGCAGGTAGATGAGTTTTGCGGCCGGACTATGGGCACCCAATGCTGTTGGCTATAAGGACTGGGAGTCACTACTTATTCTTGGACCCCTGTCCCGGGTGGCTCAGTCAAGTGAGTGGATCCACCAGTCCTCAGGCTCCTGATGTAGGTAGTTGAGGACCCTGCTTAATGGGCAGGGTGGTATCAAATGTCACAAATCTGCCACTCCCCCTTATAGGAGATACAGATGAAAATAGACTTCAGGTATATACCCTGGTATTCTGTGCTAATGAGGGCCTATTCAATTGAAATGGGTGCACACAATTCTATGCAGGGGTGAAAGGCATCCAAAGTCCATGGACTCCTTATACCTGTGCCTAGACAAAGGGGCTGTGCCTGCCCTGAGTCCATGGCTTAGGGGAGCTGGCAAATTATTTTTTCCTATTTGTTAATTTGTTCCTCTCCAAAACCAGGAAAATGGCTCAGGGCTCGTGACACATCTCCTTCCAGCCCAGAGAGTTCAGCCATCTCTGAAGCTGGACCTGGGACCCGGAGCAGAGTGGGGAGGGAACAGGTAAACTAGAGAGAGGTATTTCCCAAAGGGAAGGTTTTTTTTTTTTGGATCCGTATGGTAGGTTAGATGCTTGTACTTATCTTTTGCTGACTGAGCCCCATTTCTCGCAGGTTCTAGAGGTTTGAGCCACCTCTCTACTTCTTGGTCTCTTCTGATGTGGAAAATGTGTCCCGAGTGCCACTGCTTTCCTCACCACTGGTGCCAGCAGATCCTGCCTGCAGGGTGCCAGTTCCTGCCAGGTCAGGTCTGGCAACTCCTCACTGCTTCTGAACCATCTCTTCTTGCCCCTGCTGCTCAGTCTGATTCATCAAATTTGTCTTTGATGTTCAAGGCTCCTAGATTGTCATATATAATCAATTCAATTGTTTTTTTTTGGTCTTTGTTATAAGAGGGACCACAGGAAGCATCTGACTACTCTGCTGTCTTGGCCTCAACTCTGATTACATTTTTCACGTTGTGCCACCATTATCACTATCCTTCTCTAAAATATTCCAACACCATTAACATAAACTCAATGCCCTCCAAACAAAAAGTCTCCTCCATTCCCCTTCCTTCCTCTCCTGATAACCATTAATAATCTTTGGTTTCTATATATTTACTTATTTTATATAAGTGAGATCATACAGTATTTGTCCTTCTGCGACTGACTTATTTTGCTCAGAGTAATGTTTTTCATGTTCATAATGTTTTCAAAGTTCATGTTGCAGAACTTCATTTCTCTTTATGAATGCATAATATTCTATTATATGTATATCCCACATTTTCCTTATCCATTCATCTGTTGTTGAACGTTTTGGTTATTTCTACCTTTTGACTATTGTAAAAAGTGGTGCAGTGAACATTGTTGTACAGGTTTCTATTTATGTTCCTGCCTGCAATTCTTCTGGGTTATACCTAGCATTGGGATTGCTGGGTCATATTGTAATTCTATGTTCAACTTTTTGAGGAACTGCCAAACTGTTTCCACAGTAGCTATACCATTTTATATTCCTAACAGCAATGGATGAGAGCTCCATTTTCTCCACAACTGTGCCAACGCTTCTTGTTTTCCATTTTTTTAAATCATTGCCATTCCTATGGGGGTGAGGTGGTATCTCATTGTGGTTTTGATTTGCATCTCCCTAATGTCTAATGAACCATTGACCTTTTGGTAACATTCGAGTGCTTAACCACTGCACCACCAAGGCATCTTAAACTAAAAACCCAAACCTGTTCTGTTGAGTCAAGGGTATTCAAATGGTCATCAAGTACAGGAAAAGATGCTAGACATCATTAGGCATTAAAAAACAAACCCAAACCAGCACAACTTGTACAAGGAAAGGTCATGGAAGCTCCATAGACACATCCAAACTCCCTGAGGGACTGAATTGCTGGGCGGAGGGCTGTGGGGACCATGGTCCCAGGGAACATCTAGCTCAATTGGCATAACACAGTTTATAAAGACAATGTTCTACATTCTACCTTGGTGAGTAGTGTCTGGGGTCTTAAAAGCTTGTGAGCAGCCATCTAAGATACTCCACTGGTCTCATCCCTTCAGGAGCAAGGGAGAATTAAAAGAACAAGATACAAGGAAAGTATTAGTCCAAAGGACTAATGGACCACAGCTACCAAGGCCTCCACCAGACTGAGTCCAGTACAGCTAGATGGTGCCCGGCTACCACCACTGACTGCTCTGACCGGGATCACAATAGAGGGTTCTGGATAGAGCTGGAGAAGGATGTAGAACAAGATTCTAACTCACAAAAGAAGATCAGATTTACTGGCCTAAAGGAAACTGGAGAAACCCCGAGAGTATGGCCCCCAGACACCCTTTTAGCTCAGTGGTGAAGTCACTTCCGAGGTTCACCATTCAGCCAGGGACTGGACAGCCCCATAAAACCAGATGGGACTAATGAGGCACAGCAGTCCAGGGACAAGGGCCAGAGGGCAGAAGGGGACAGGAAAGCTGGTGATAGGGAACCCAAGGTTGAATAAGGATAGTGTTGATGTGTTGTGAGGTTGTTAACCATTGTCATAGGGCAACATGTGTTCTAACTCTTCAATGAGAAACTATTTTGTTCTGTAAACCTTCATCTAAAGTCAGAATAGCAGAACAATTGGAAGAGCATAGTTGATGTCACTGAACTATGCACGTAGAAATTTTTGAAATGGTGTATCTTTGGCTATGTCTTTTTTCACCCAAAAAAAAAAAAGGTTGAGAAGGGAGAGGGTTGACATGTCGTGGGGTTGGTAACCAATGTCATAAAACAATATGTGTACTGACTGTTTAATGAGAAACTATTTGTTCTGTAAACCTTCACCTGACGTACAATAATTAAAAAAAACAAAACAAAACAAAAAACCCAAACCCACTGCAGTTGAGTTGATTCTGACTCATAGTGACCCTATAGGACAGAGTAGAGCTGCCCCATAGCATTTCCAAGGGGTGACTGATAGAGTCAAACTGCCGAACTTTTGGTCAGCAGCTGAGCTCTTAAGCACTAGGCAACCAGGGCTCCTTAATCACCTTAGAGATCATTAATTCAACCTGTCAAAAAATGGGCAAAGGATTGGCAAAGACAGTTCACAAAAGAGAATATTCAAATAGCCAAAGAGCACGTAAAAAGATGGTCAACATCATTAGTTATTAGGGAGATGTAAATGAAAACCACGAAGACATATCATTTCACCCCCATTAGGATGGGCATGAACCAAAACCTAGAAAACAACCTGTGTTGGTGAGATTATGGAGAAACTGAAGCCCTCATCCAGCAGCTCCATGGAAGAAAGATGTAGCAGCGTGCTTCCATAAAGATTTATAGCCTTGGAAACCCTACGGGGTAGTTCTATTCTGTCCTACATGGTCACTATGAGTCAGAATCGACTTGACTACAGTGGGTTTGATTTTTAATGTTTAACGATGTCTAGCATCTTCCATGTACTTGTTGGCCATTTGAATATCCTCTTTGGTGAACTGTCTTTGCACGTCCTTTGCCCATTTTTTGATTGAGTTGCTTGTCTTTTTGTTGTTAAGTATGGTATGATCTTTTTTTCTTTAATCTGTGAAATGGGAGCATAATCATATCAAAATATTGTCATGAGGGTTTAACCAGATGATGTGTCATTAAGTATATATATATACATATATATGTAAGTATACACATGTATATGTATGTATATATATGTATGTGTGTGTGTATACATATATATATATATAAAAAAGTACCTAGGTAGCCTCTGAACATCTTAGAATGAAGATAATACTAGCTAGATGTCAGTTTTAACTGAAAGTCATCAATATTTATTTAACAACTAAACAGATGTCTCACTATAGGCTTTAAGGTTCCATGTGCTTTTCTTCCCAATATAAAAAGCTTTAACTAACCCATTTATGCATGGCATTAGAAAGTAAACTAAGGAGATTAAAAATGACCATTGAACTTTTAGTCTGGGGTTCCCTGAGCCCCCTTTGTATTAGTGTCCTATAACTGTAACATAGCACCACAAACTTTGTGGCTTAAAGGAAAGGAAATTTATTCTTTTACAGTTCTGAGGTCAGAAGTTGGAAATCAGTTTCACTAGATTGAAATCAAGGTGCCCTCCCTAAGGAGGCTGCAGGTGGAGTGAGCCTGTCAACCTTGAGAGCCCCTGGAGACACTCTAGTTCAGGCCATCAGACTTGCAAATTGACACCAAGGGAACCTGGGCTTATTTAACCTTAGGAGCTTAGATCCCATTTCCAGAGCAGTCTAACAGTTGGCTACCTGCCAGTCCCCTCTCTCCCGCTTTGCCTTTGACTCGGAAGCAGCAGATTTTGTGGACGCTCCAAGATGAGCTTCTGGGACCAGCTCCTGTGCCTCCTGGTGATTGGCTTTCAGAGTAAGCACATTTTTAAAAAAATTATATTTTATTATCTTTTTGGTGAAAGTTTACACAGCAAATTAGGTTCCTATTGACAATTTCTACACAATTGTTCAGTGACATTAGTCACATTTTTCACAATGTGTTACCTTCTCTTTAATTGTTTTCTGGTTGGTCCATTTCCAATTCTCTAGTTTCCCTGCCCCCTTATCTTCTCATCTTGGCTTTAGATTAATTGTTGACCTTTTAGTCTTATATAGATGGCTTTTTAATGGAGCACCATACTTTCAGAAAATATCTATTGTTTTGTGTGCTGATCTGTTATTTCACTAAAATGTGACCTCAGCGTATAGTTTCAGTTCAAGTTTTAAAGAGTATCTCAGGGCGATAGTCTCAGGGGTCCCCTAGTCTCAACTGTCCAATAACTCAGGACTTTTTAAGAATTTGAGGTGTGTTCCACATTTTTCTCTCATTCTATCAGGCTCCATTTATTGTGGCTCTGGTCCAAATGGTCAGTACTGGTAGCTGGGCACCATCTAGTTCTTCTGATCTCAGGATAGGTAAGGTCATGGCTTGTGTAAGCTATTAGCCCTGAAGACTAGATTCTTCTGTGAGACTTTGGTTTCCTTCTCTGAGTAAATACATTTATGACTGCAGGTCATGAACTGCAACTTTAGGCCTTGATAAAGAAATAACTCATTCAATGTGCTTTGGAAATGACAATGTAATATGCAGAGTTGTTCTGACCTATTATTATGAAACTGAGCTACAGAGTCCAGGACTAACAATGAGGCAAAGGTGAAAATAGCCTTGAACCTGTCTTCTGCCTACCTGAGGGTCATGGAACGCTCTATCCATGTTTCCCACCTATCCCCACCCTTCTTTTGAGAATCACCCAGGGTCCCATTTAGGCTACGAAGAAGAAACTTACCCATAGGGCCCTCAGGGTGAGGCTGTACCATGTTGTGTCTACTTTCATAGCTTGCCTTGTTCTTGAAAACACATTGACAACTATTTCTATCTGTATTCTAGTTCACAGACAAGAGTGAGAAGGACAAGGGGTACTTAATTTCTGTCATGTTTAAGCACAGCCTGTTTCTTTTAAGACACATGGCAGATTTATTTTATGCTTCTGATAGAAGTTGTAACTGAATGATCTTCCTTGCAGTCTGCAGTGGGCAAGTCATCCTGACTCAGGCTCCAGAGACCCTCGTAGCCCCTCAAGGTGCCTTTGTGTCCATCACCTGTAGAAGCAGCTCTGGAGTTGGAACCTCCATGGCCTGGTACCATCAGAAACCCATGGAAGCTCCCAGGCTGCTTATCTTTGGGGCTTCTGCCAGGACTTCTGGAACTCCTGCCAGGTTCCGGGGAAGTGGCTCTGGTGTTGACTTCTCCCTTGCCATCCATGGAGTGGAGGCTGAAGATGTTGGCGTGTATTACTGTCAGCAGCACTTCAGCCAGCCTCCCACAGTGACAGATCTTCAAACAAAAATGCCCCCTTCTGTGCAGTAGATATGTACCCTGTCCAAAGACACCTGCTTCCTGCTGGAGGCCACAACTTGAGAGAGTGAGAAGTCTGTGGTTTATATGCCCATATTTTCTCCAAGTCTATGTTTTTCAACAGGAGTAAGTTAGAGATATTACCTCACATTTAAGCCAGATCTGCATAGAAGAAAATGTGGAAAGGGATTAGAGCACCTTGGTGAAAACAAAAGTGTAACAGATAATCCCTGACCTCAAATATATCCACATCCACCCACTTCTCACCACCTCCACTGCAAGCCACCATCATACTTCACCCAGAACACTGCCATTCCCCCCTGAAATTTCACCCACCTTCTACCCAATGTCCACCTGCAGTGTCTTCTCAAGCCAGCAGACAGAGTAATCTTTTAAAAATGTGAGACACGCTTCTCTGCTCAAAAACTTGAGCTAGATTTTAGTTCACACAGAGTAAAAGCAAGCTTCTTACAATGCCCTTCCAGACCCCAGCTCATCTGGACCCTCCCTGTTACTTTCTGACACCATCTCTGATGGCTCTGTCCTCCTACTAACTCTGTTCCACACTCACTGACCTCCTTGTTCCTGGCCTTGAACAAGCTGTGTGCTGTCCTGCCTTAGAAGCTTTGCTTTCAAAGGTCCCTCTGCCAGGAATGCTTTTCCTCCAGACACTCATCTGTTTAACGCCCTTACTCCATCAAGTCTGCCTAAATCGCACCTTCTCAACAGTGACCCTAAACCTTCATTCATAGTGCATAGTGTAAGGATATTGGTGTCCCATGTAAATGCTCACTGAAAGCATCCACTGCACAGGAAGTTCTCATTAATCAAGCAGACGAGATGACCAACACTGTGGATGTCAGTCTCTTTCCCCAGACATCCCAGTGCTGGTTCATTGAGCTCAAGAATTAAGTGGCCATGATGGTAAGGATAAAGCTATACCTGGGCTCAACAACATGATCTTCCCATTACCAAGATTTGTATGACTTTTTCTCCTTGTGAGTGCACAGCAGGAAAAAGGAACAGACTGATTCTGATCATTAAAAAATTCAGTAGGGCTTCAGTGCCAGGGGAAACCAGCTAGTATTCTGGTACTAGCTTTATTACATGGACTTCTCTATCAGGGGTCCACTGCAGTTCCTACCAACTGCAGAGTTGTCTTCTGCTATGGGGCTCTCTCAAAACTAGTCACCTTATAGGTTATTCAATAAATGAGTCAGAATAATTCACTCCAACATGTATATGTTGCCTTTAGAAACCAAAGATGCCTATCTGGTATTGAGTCTATTTGCTTGTTATTGGGGTGTGTGTCTTCATTTTGGAAGTAATTTCTCAACATTCCCCAGACCACTGAACTGCTTGAAACTTGTTTGCAAGCACAAACTAGACCGTGCAGGCGATTGTAGGTAAGGCTTCATGATCTGTCTTGGGCTTCTATATTCAGTCCCTGAACACCTGGATGCCAGCTTACTCTGGATTTTTAATTAAGTAAGTCCTGATATTTCTTAAAACTAAGGAAAATTTTAGTCATTATTTTTTTTAAAAAAAAGTGTTTTTTTTTTTTTTTTTTCTGTAACACACGTCTCCCATATTTTCCTCTCAGGGCTCCAATTAAATGTAATTAGGCTGCTTGAAGTTGTTCCACAGCTCACTGGTGTCTGTTCATTTTAAGTTCTTGAAAATCAAGTTTTTCTAGGCTTAGGTGGAGAAAGAATCCATTATCTTTTATGGACCCTCAGATTTATAGTGGCTCCTCCTTGAAGCTCTTACTTAGCTTTTCCTTCTGTAATCCTTAACTCAGAGTTTTAGTTACAGATGAGGAAGTGGAAATTTGTATTCTCTCCCCCAAAGTACCTATTTTCCCTTCCACAGCTCTCAATTACTATTAGGTAGTCCTTATGGTTTGGAGAATTCTGATTCAACGCAATTCCAAGGATGAACTACAGAGAGCAATTTAGTCTTTCAGAGAGTCCATCTTCTTGATGACAGTCATCTGCTGTGATGTCTCAAAGGACAATCATTCCCTAAAACTTGATGACTCGGGCATTCTCAGGATTCCTGCTGAGATGTAAGGAATGAACACTATATATGAAAAGGAACTTACAATAGCAAAAACTGATTTTCGTGGTTCCCCAGAGCACAACCCTGCTGCCCTGAAGACTTATTAACAGTCTGCCACACCCTGTGCAGGAATAAGTCCAGTCAGCATGGACATGAGGACTCCTTCTCAGCTTCTCGGCCTCCTTCTGCTCTTGTTTTCAGGTAAGAAAGGAGAACACAGGTATTTACTCATGATAGTGAAAATGCCCCCCTTCATTGCTCACTGCTGGTGTCTCTGTGGAGCTGGGACATGTGAATATTGGCTCAACCCAGTGAGATCAGTGCTGCCTGGATCTTCAGGGATGTTGCTCTTATAACATGTTTAACAGTGGGGACGTTTGGTTTTATGTTTCCATTCTCAGATGCCAGATGTGACATCCAGATGCTAAAGCTTCCCTTAATATGGAACTAGCACAATGGAAGGCAGAGTGGAAAGGTAGGAAGAAACCAGATTTTCATGAAACAAATGATGTGTGAACAAGATCTAGCCTTACCTAAAGCCTGACACTCTGCACTTTCCTTTTGCTTCAGTACAATTGTTGTATCCTTTCACCATACTTATTTAATCTATAAACTAGGAAAATAATCTGATAAACTGGACTATAAGAAGAAGAATTGGGCATCAGGATTGGAGGAAGACTCATTAACAACCTGCAATATGCAGGTGACACAACCTTGTTTGCTGAAAGTGAAAAGGACTTGAAGCACTTACTGATAAAGATTAAAGACCATAACCTTCAGTATGGATTACACCTCAACATAAAGGAAACAAAAATCTTCACAACTGGACCAATAAGCAACATCATGACAAACAGAGAAAACATTGAAGTTGTCAAGGATTTCATTTTACTTGGATCCACAATCAATACCCATGGAAGCAGCAGTCAAGAAATCAAAGGATGCATTGCATTGAGCAAATCTGCTGCAAAAGACCTCTTTAAAGTGTTAAAAAGCAAAAATGTCACTTTAAGGACTAAGATGCATCTCACCAAGGCCAAGGTGTTTTCAATCACCTGATATGCATATGAAAGCTGGACAATGAATATGGAAAACAGAAGAAGAATTGGTGATTTTGAATTATGGTGAAGAATATTAAACATACCATGGACTGCTAGAAGAATGAACAAATCTGTCTTGGAAGAAGTACAGCTCGAATGCTCATTAGAAGCAAGGATGGCGAGACTTTGTCTCACATACTTTGGACATGTTATCAGAAGGGATCAGCCCCTAGAGAAGGACATCATGCATGATAAAGTAGAGGGTCAGCAAAAAGCAGAAGGCCCTCAATGAGATGGATTGTCACAGTGGCTGCAACAGTGGTGTCTTAGACTGGGTTCTCTAGAGAAGCAAAACTTGTAAAGCATATAAATATATATAGAGAGATTTATATCAAGGAAATGGCTCATGCGATTATAGAGGCTGGAACGTCCCAAGTCCATGGATCAAGATAGAGGCTTCTTCCAATTCACATAGCCGCAGGGGCTGGTGAACCCAAGATCAGCAGGTCAGAGAGTAGGGTTCTTGCTCACAGGCTGTGAAGATCGACAAATCCCAAGATCGGCAGGCAAGACCACGAGGCTTCTCCTGATTCACGTAGCTGCAGGGGCTGGTGAACCCAAGATCGGCAGGTTGGAGAGCAGGGCTCCTGCTCAGGCTGTGAAGAACGAGGGATCCCAAGATCAGCAGATAAGCTGCTAGCTCAAGTCCCAAGAATTGGAGATTAGATGAACAGGAGGCAGCTATAGGATCCAGAGTAGGAAAAATCCAGAATGTCCACTTATATTTGGATCCAGGCCACACGCCCAAGGAAACTCCTTTTCAATTGATTGGCTATTCACAGCAGATCCCATCATGGGGGTGATCACATATAAACACTGAGAATCATGGCTCAGCCAAGTTGACACGCAATCTTAACCATCACAAATGGGCTCAAGCATAACAACGATTGTGAGGATGGTGCAGAACCAGGCAGTGTTTTGCTGTGTTGTACATAGGGTCACTATGAGTTGCAACTGGCTCGACAGCACCTAACAATAACAAGTACACAGATCTCCTTTACTGATTAATCCAGCCTAAATTGCAGTTTCCGCTAATTGCAATTTATAATTTGTGAAATTATCTTGTAGTCTCAATGAATTTATTCTGTTGTGGGATTGGAAACATCATCATTTTATTTTTCATTCTCCAGTGTTAAGTCCCAGGAAACATACAAGAATCATCATTTAAAATATATCTACGGGGTTCTGGAAAAATGGCTCCCTAGGAAGAAACACCACACCTTCCCTCCACAGCAAAGGTCCAAAAAGTAAGCTGAACAGAGAATACAACAATCCTGAAACCCTAAAACATAAAATGAAGAGATAAAGAACTCAGCCAAGCACCAAATGGAGTGAGAAAACTGACAGAGAACAGAGAGCGAGGAGAGATTCATGTAAAGGTCCCCTACCAGCTAACGCAGCGTGGAACCGCCGTCTTGGACTCCTATTGGAGACCAGCAAATCGGGTACGAGAAAGCAGCCTCATGGAGCGTCCAGCAGGAGACAAAACAACCAGTAATTGGCAATATACGCTTTCCCACCCCCAACCCATTTTCACCCCGACTCGGCCTCCTCTGTTTCCTGCGGCCACAATCTCTTGACCGGGAAACACTAGCTAGCTGCTTGGATTCCACACATCCGAACGGGCCGGCTCTCTGAGTGCCATTTGTTGGCTGCTGGTGTTGCTTTTTTCTGCTTCTTTTGATTTCTTCCTTATCTCTCACCACCTCCCCCTCCTTTTGCTCAAATACTGGGCTCTGTGTGCCATCTTTGCTTCTTCCTGAGGGGCTGCAGAGCTCTGGTAATTTGTGATATACAATTTCCCACTCCCTACCCTTCTTCACCCACACTCGGCCCACTCTGCTTCCCGTGGACACAGTCTCTTGTCCGAGAAACACCAGCCCACACTAGCTGGCTCTCTGAGTGCCATTTGTTGACTGCTAGTGTTGCTTTTTTTTCTGCTTCTTTTGGTTTCTTCCTTACCTCTCTCCCCTTCCCCTCTTATCACTCAAATACCTGGCTCTGTGCGCCATCTTTGCTTCTTCCTGAGGTTCTGTGGAGCTCAGTTTGAGTGTGGAGCTGCGCTCAGTCTGGGCTGCCGTGCTGGTGGGAGCCTGGGGCTTATTATTCATTTGTTTGTTTTGAATTTGTTTGTTTGTTTTCTTTTCCTTTTCTTGAGTTGGGAGCCCTTTCTGGCCAGGCGATGCTGCGTGGCAAGGAGACTTCCCACTCGGCCTGCACAGACATGCAGAGGGATCCCTGCGGGCATTTCTTTTTCTGTTGGTTTTTCTTTTTTCTGTTTTTTGGGGGGCCTTTACTGTTTTTTTTGTTTTTAAATTTGTTTTGTTTTCTTTTCCCTCTTTTTCCCTTTTTTTCTGTTTTCATTGCTCAGTTTCTTGGCTCTCTATATCTTCCTTCTCTTTCTGTTCCCTGAATACCTGG
>NW_004444155.1:2498715-2508155 GCF_000243295.1 Trichechus manatus latirostris
AAACACACGGCCTACCCAAACTACAAGAAAGTGATGTTGAAAATCTGAACAGGCCCATAACAAGAGAAGAGATTGAAAAGGTAATAAAAAAACTCCCAACCAAAAAAAAGTCCAGAACGGATTCAATGGCACCTAACAACAATAGCACTAGATATAGTACGTGCTCTGGCTAGACAATTTTCTTTGCAATCTTTATTCCCTAATTACTCACCAAGTTTGTGTGCTCACCTTCAAATATTTTTCTAATTTGGTGAAGGTCCAAAGGGTATGAATGGAGATAATTTATCCCAATATTAAATATTAAACAATTGCAGTGTATAGGTATTCCCATTATTTTTCTTTCTATAATGATGCTATGAATTCCAGGTATATGATAATAGTTATGAATTTTTTCATTTTAAGGTGAAATCTCTTTGATACGTTAATGACTTAGACATAGCACTTGTGATTTATAGAGATAATAACAAATAAAAGAACCTACCAATAAACAAACACAACACAGACTGAATGACTGGAAAATTGATTACACGGTGTTACGGATTGAATTGTGTCCCCCAAAAGTATGTGTATCAGTTTGGTTAGGCCATGGTTTCCAGTATTGTGTGATTGTTCACCATTTTGTCATCTGATGTGATCTTCCTATATGTCGTAAATCCTATCTGTATGATGTTGATGAGATGGGATTAGCGACAGTTATGTTAATGAGGCAGTACTCAATCTACAAGATTGGATTGTGTCTTGAGCCAATCTCTTTTGATATATAAAAGAGAGAAGCAAGAAGAGGGACAGGGGGACCTCATAACACCAAGAACCAAGAGCCAGGAGAATAGCGTGTCCTTTGGACCCAGGGTCCCTACACCGAGAAGCTCCTCAGCCAGGGGAAGGTTGATGACAAGGACCTTCCTCCAGAGCTGACAGAGAGAGAAAGCCTTCTCCTGGAGATGACATCCTGAATTTGAACTTGTAGCCTACTAGATTGTGAGAGAATATATCTCTGTTAAAAGTCATCCACTTGTAGTATTTCTGTTACAGCAGCACTAGATAACTAACACACATGGATAAGACCATTTGTCTTCAGTGGGGCACAAGGGACCACACTCAGCCTGGTAAAGGGAAGCAGATCAGAATATCAAGAAGAGATAGTTATGAAACTTGATAAGATTTAGTTAATAGTATATTTTAAAATCCTCTTTTTACATAAAAAAAATTATACTGGTTGTCTCAGTTACTGTGATAGTTAAGGTTGTGTGTCAACTTATTTGGGCCATGATTCTCAATGGTTTGGCAGTTATGTAATGAAGTAGTTTGGAAGTTATGTAATGATGTAATTTGGAAGTTATATAATGATGTAGTCATCCTCCATGATGTGATCTGATGTGATCAGTCAATCAGTTGTAAGGGGAGTTTCCTTGGGGGTGTGGACTGCATCCAATATATATATATGAAAGTTCTGGCAAAGCTTTTTTGCTTGCTCTGAATCCTGCCTCCAGCTCGTTATCATCTTACCTCCAGTTCTTGGGACTTGAACCAGCTGCCTGCTGTATTGCCTGTCAGTCTTGGGATTTATCAGCCTCTGCAGCCTGTGAGCCAGTGGCCTACCATTTGACTGGCCAATATTGGGTTTGTCAGCCCCTGCAGCTATGTGAGTAAGGAGAAGCCTGCAGCTGGACACCTGATCCACAGACTCAGGAAAAGCCTCTAGCCTTACATCTGACATACAGATTGTCAGAAGAAGTCTCCAGCCTGACACCTGACTCATGACTTTGGACTTGGTCAAAAAGTTAGCATTACATATACTATCAGGTAGTAGCACTAATGGGAGCCCTGATAGTGCAGTGCTTAGGCACTCAGCTAATGGACTGTAATTACTCAGCTAATGTACAGCTATTTACTGTAATGGACGGCAGAGTCAAAGCAGTAATCAGGATAGTCTGACTCATATAGACTTTAGGGATTGGCTACTTAGTAATGGTGTCCCTAGGAGTGAAATAGATGGGAAATCTATTAAATATTTAGTTGATCTGTAAAAGTAGAAGAATTCTAGGTCAAATGAATGGCAGTGTAACTCAAATTGCCAGAATCGAGAGTCACGGACCCTCAATCAATTCTCAGACTTGAGCCAGTTTACAGACTCACAGAACCTTGAATACATGGGAGTCTAGGTCCCCTTGAAGAAGGACCCCACTACAGTACCAAAAATTTATACTGTTAATCTTTCTCCCATCGGGACAAAGGAAATAATCAGACTTTTCGGGGACTATTGGATACTGGCTCTGAACTGACACTAATTCCAAGAGGCCCAAAATATCACTGTGGCCCACCAGTCAGAGTTGGAGCATATAGAGGTCAAGTTATTAATGAAATTTTAGTTTAAGTTTTCCTCACAGTAGGCCCAGTGTGTCCCCAAACCCATCCTGTAGTGATTTCTCCAATTCCAGAGTGTATAATTGGAATAGATATTTTCAGCAACTGGCAGAACCCCCACACTGGATCTCTGAAAATTGAAGTAATGGTTATTATAGCAGGAGAAGCCAAGTGGAAGCCATTAGAACTGCCCCTACGTAGGAAGATAGTAAACCAAAAGAAATACCATATTCCTGGAGGGATTGCATAGATTACTGCCACCAGCAAGGACTTGAAGGATTCCCAGCACATCTCTATTCAACTTGCCTGTTTGGCCTGTGCAAAAAAAGATATATCTTATAGAATAACTGTGGATTATGGTAAACTTAACCAGGTGGTGACTTCAGTTGCAGCTTCTGTTCTAGATGTGGTTTCAATGCTTTTAAAAATTAATACATCTGCTACCTGATTTGCAGATATTGACCTGTCCAATTCCTTTTTCTCAATTCAGGTTTCTAAGGAACACCAGAAGCAGTTTCCCCTCAACTGGCAAGGCCAGCAATGCACTTTCACCGTGCTACCTCAGAGCAGGCTTTGTCATCATATACTCTGCATGGACCTTGATCACCTTTCCTTTCCACAAGACGTCACATGGGTCCATTACATTGATGACATTATACTGACTGGACCTACTAAGGAAGAAGTATCAATGACTCTGGACTTGTTGGTAAAACATTTGCATGCCAGAGGGTGGGAAATTAATCTGACAAAAATTCAGGCACCTTCCACCTCAGTGAAATTTTTAGGGGTCCAGTGGTGTGGGGCATGCTGTGAAGGACAAGTTGTTACATATGGCCCCTCCTACAACTAAAAAGGAAGCACAATGCCTGTTATGTCTCTTTGGATTTTGGAGACAACATATCCCTCCTTTGGATGTGCTACTACAGTCTGTTTATCAAGTGACTCAAAAAGCTGTTAGTTTTCAGTGACCCAGAACAAGAGAAGGCTCTGCAACAAGTTCACTCTGCTGTGCAAGCAGCTCTGCTACTTGGGCCATATGATCTTGTGGATACAATGGTATTTGAAGTGTCAGTGGCAGATACAGATGCTGTTTGGAGCCTTTGGCAGGCCCCTATTGGTGAATCACAGTGCAGACCCTTAGGATTTTGGAGTAAAGCCCTGCCATACTTTGAAGATAACTACCCTTCTTTTGAGAAACAGCTTTTGGCTTGTTACTGGGCCTTAGTAGAGGCTGAACGTTTAACCATGGGCCCGCAAGTCACCATGTGGCCTGAGCTGCCATCCTGAACTGTGTTGTCTGACCCACAGAGTCATAAAGTCAGACATGCACAGCAGCACTCCATCATTAAATAGAAGTGGTATAGATGAGATCAGGCTCGAACAGGACCTGAAGGCACAAGTAAGTTGCATGAGGAAGTGGCCTAAATGTCTATGGTTTCCACTCCTGTCGCATTACCTGCCCTCTCCCAGTCTGCACCTATGGCCTCATGGGGAGTTCCGTATGATTATTTGACTGAGGAAGAAAAACTCATGCCTGGTTTACAGATAGTTCTGTGTGATATGCAGGCACCACTCAAAAGTGGAAAACTGCAGCACTGTAGTTCCTTTCTAGGACCTCCCTGAAGGACAGTGGTGAAGGAAAATCCTCCAAATGGGCAAAACTTTGAGCAGTTCATCTGGTTGTTCACTTTGCTTATAAAGAGAAATGGCCAGATGTGCAACTGTATACTGATTCATGGACTGTGGCCAGTGGTTTGGCTGGATAGTCAGGGACTTGGAAGGAACATGATTGGAAAAGTGGAAACAAGGATGTATGGGGAAAAGGTATGTGGATAGACTCCTCTGAATGGGCCAAAGAAGTGAAGATATTTGTGTCTCTTGTGAATACTTTACTGAAGGGTGACCTTGGCAGAGGAAGATTTTAAGAGTCAAGCATATAGGATGACGTGTTCTGTGGAAACCTGTCATCCTTTTTGCCCAGCCACTCCCATCATTGCCCAATGGGCTTATGAACAAAGTGGTCTTGGTGGCAGGGATGGAAGTTATGCATGGGCTCAACAACATGGACTTCCACTCACCAAGGCTGACTTCACTACAGCCACTGCTGAATGCCCCATCTGTCAGCAACAGAGGCCAACACTGAGTCCTCAATGTTGCACCATTCCTAGAGGTGATCAGCCAGCATCCTGGTGGAGGTTCATTACATTGTACCACTTCCATCATGGAAAGTGCAGCGTTTCATTCTTACTGGGATAGGTACTTTGGATATGGATTTTCCTTACCTGCACCCAATGCCTCTGCCAAAACTACCATCCGTGGACTCACAGAATGCCTTATCCATCATAATGTATCCCACACAGCATTGCCTTGGATCAAGGGACTCACTTCACAGCAAATGAAGTATGGCAATGGGTCTAACATCATGGTATTCACTGGTCTTACCATATTCCCCATCATCCTGAAGCAGCTGGCATGATAGAACGATGGAATGGCATTGTACAGATGTAATTACAAGACCAGCTAGGTGGCAACACTTTGCATGGTTGGGGCAATGTTATCCGGGAGACTGTGTATGCTCTAAACCAGTGTTTAATGTATGCTGCTTCTCCCATAGCCAGGATTCACTGTTCCAGGAATCAAGGGGCGGAGATGGGAGTGGCACCACTCACTATCACCCCTACCTAGTGACCCACTTGTAAAATTTTTGTTTCCTCTCCTTGCAACCCTATGCTCTGTGGGTCTAGAGGTCTTAGTTTCAAAGGGAGGAATGCTTCCACCTAGAGACACAATCCAGATTCCATTGAACTGGAAGTTAAGAATGTCACCTGGCCACTTTGGTCTCCTCATGCCTCTGGATCAACAGGCAGAGAAGAGAGTTACCATATTGGCTAATGTGGTTGACCCTGGCTACCAAGGGGAAATTTGTTTGATGTTGCATAATGGAAAGAAAAAAGAGTATGTCTGGAATACAGGAGATCCCTTAGGTTGTCTCTTAGTAGTACCATGTCCTGTGATTAAAGTCAATGGAAAACTACATCAACCTAGTTCTGACATGACTACTAATGGCTCAGACCCTTCAGGAATAAAGGTTTCTCTTACTCCACCATGCAAAGAACCACAATCAGCTGAGGAGCTTGCTGAGGGTAAAGGGAATACAGAATGTGTGGCAAAAGAATGTAGTTCTAAATACCAGTTACGACCACGTGACCAGTTGCAGAAATGAAGACTGACATTGTTATTGAGTTTTTCTTCTTTGTATGTCTGCATCAAAAATTTTTGTTTTCTTCACTTCTAAAATATAAGAGGTAAACAGGGCTAGTGTGTTTTCAGTTGTACGCATGTTAATTTTATCATGCTAGGTGTGTCATTTTGTAATTATCTTTATTTAGGGATTGTGTATGGTTTAAAGAAATGTGTACAGGTGTTAAGTTGACAAGGGATGGACTGTGATGGTTAAGGTTGTGTGACAACTTGACTGGGCTGTGATTCTCGGTGTTTTGGCAGTTTTGAAATGATGTAGTTTGACAGTTATGTGATGTTGTAGTTTGGCAGTTACGTAACGATGGAATTTGGAGGTTACATAATAACATAGACATCCACCGTGATGTGATCTGATGTGATCACCCAATCAGTAGTTAGGGAAGTTTCCTCTTGGGTGTGGCCTACATTTAATATACATTGGGACATTCTGGCAAAACTTGCTTGTTCTGGGTCTTGCATCTGGGTCATCATTATTGGACCTCCAGTTCTTGGGACTTGAGCCAGCTGCCTGCCATATTGCCTTCCAATCTTGGGATTCATCAGCCTCTGCAGCCTGTGAGATGGCGGCCTGCTGTCTGACCTGCCAATCTTGATTTCTTCAGCCCCTGCAGCTAAGTGAGTCAAGAGAAGCCTCCAACCTGCCCCACAGTCTTGGGACTTGTCAGCCTCTACAACTGTGTGAACCATTTTCTTGAGACCAGTCTATCTCTTTATATATATATTTTTAATACACTTCACTGGTTTTCCTTCTTTAGAGAACCCAGCCTAAGACAGTTACCTAGTGCTGTTATAACAGAAATACCACAAGTGGATGGCTTTAACAGAAATTTATTTTCTCACATTTTAGGAGGCTAAAAGTCTGAATATAGGGCACTAGATCTAGGGGAAGGTTTTCTCTCTCTGTTGGCTTTGGGGAAAGTCCTTGTTCCTTCTCAGCTTCTGTTTCATAGCTCCTTGGTGATCTTCATGTGGTGTGGCATCTATCTTCTCCCATCTCTGCTTGTTTGTTTCCTCACTTGCTCAATCTGCTCTGTATATCTCAAAAGAGATTGACTTAAGACAACGCTACATTAATACTTCTTCATTAACATAACAAAGACAATCCATTCCCAATGGGATTATAACACCAGATACAGGGGTTAGAATTTACAATACATATTTTGGGGGGACACAATTCAATCCATAACACTAGTATATAATTTATTTTTTTATATAGTTTCCACATCTCTAAAAATATTTTTGAGTGACTCACATGGCCTTTTTGAGAAATTGGAAGAAAAAATCACCCTTTAGAAATGCCATACTCTATTTGTTAAGATTGGTCTTTAGGCTTTTCTTTAGATAACAATTTCTAAAATTTCATAGAAAATTGATAGCAGTACTTGGAGAAAATGGGACCAGTGTAACAGGTTTCCCTTTGGCCAAGAGTGGCCAAGATTAAAGCAAGAATAAATTCTAAGTCAACCTGTGTCTAAAGACCTTTAACAGAGAGCCTCACTGCATTGACCATTGGAGTGTAGTTCATATACTCCACTTCTTTTCTTTCACAAATAAAGATTCATGGGTACTGAGAGACATTTATTACTAAGGATGAAAAATTCATTAGTCAGGCACCTGGGCATAGAAAAACTGGGCTCCTTAAATTCCACATTAATTCAATTGTTTTCTTTTGTTTCTGAATTACTTCTGGAATTGGAGACAAATTTTGCCCTGATATTTGTCAGATATTTATACTGTGCTGATGTCAATGATATACTTGAAGAAAGAAAACTGTAACAGTTGTTAAACTTCAAGGGTCACATTAAAGAGAGATAGTCAACTTACTAACGTTGACTACTGGTTTTGACAGATTATCAGGCCTCAGAAGAAACAAGACTGAATGATTAGCAACAAGATCTTTTTTGGGGAAAGTTATGATTGGCTTTAAAATGGGAAATAATGAAAAATTGCTTTCCAAGTGAATGTTAATCAAAGGGTCATTACTGAGTAGGAGGATACTCTCAATTAAGATGATCCAACACATACGTGTCAGTCAACCACCTCAGTGTTTTCCCAATAAGCCTCAAGAACAAATGTCATGGCATTGGAGATAGAAGTTGTTATGGATTGAATTGTGTCCCCCTAAAATATGTGCTGTAAATCCTAAACCTTGTACCATTGATTATAATTCCATTTGTTAATGGGTTTTCTTTGTTACGTTACTGTGGCAGTATTAGTGTAGGTCAATATCTTTTGAGATAGAATAGATTAAGAGACTTCCGGGCAACATGGTGCTATAAACAGAAGCACCACACTGTCCTTCCACAGCAATGATCCAAAAAACTAAGTCAAACAGAGACACACGTCAATCCTGAAACCCTAAGCATCAAATGAAGAGACAAAGAACTCAGCAAAACACCGAATGGAATAAGAAACTGACAGAGAACAAAGAGCAAGGAGACATACACGCAGAGGTCCCCTATCAGCTAATGCAGCACGGATCCACCATCTTGGACTCCTAACGGAGATCAGTAAACATAGGGTATGAGAAAGCAGCTTCACGGAGCTTCCCCCAGGAGACAGAACAACCGGTAACTTGCAATATATGCTTTCCCACCTCCCACCTTCTTCACCCCCACTTAGCCTCCTCTGCTTCCTGAGGCCGCAGTCTCTTGGCCAGGAAGCACTGGCTTCACCCCAGACCAGCTTGGATTCCACCCGCCTTCACTGGCTGGCTCCCTGAGTGCCATTTGTTGGCTGCTGGTGTTGCTTTTTTCCACTTCTTTAATTTCTACCTTATCTCTCACCACCTCCCCCTCCTTTCTCTCAAATACCTGGCTCCATGTGCCATCTTTTCTTCTTCCTGAAAGGCTGCAAAACAATGATCGACTGAGAAACTGCTTCCTGGTCCATGCCGCCATGCAGGTGGGACACCCTGGGGCTTGTTTTAGTTTGTTTGTTGTGATTTGTTCCATTTTGATTTGTTTGTTTGTTTTCTTTTTATTTTCTCAGCTTGGGAGCCATTTCTAGCTGGGCTGTACTGCGTGGCTTGGGAGCTACTTCCTTACTCTGCACACATGTGCAGTGGCATCCCTGGGGGCATTTCTTTTCTGTTTTTTTTCTTTGTTTTCTTTTCTTCTCTCTCTTTTTCCCTTTTTGTCTTTCTTCATTTCTCAGTTTCTCATCTCTTTACACATACCTTCTCTTCCTGTCTCATGAATATCTGGCTGTAACCCTTCTAACCAGGCTGCACTTCACAACCTGGGAGCAACTTCCCCACTCCCCAAAGTTGCACTAGTAGGATTAGTGGGAGCTTTTCTTTTCTTTTTTTTGTTTCTAATTTTTAGTTATTCATTTTTTCTTTTACCCTTTTTTTCCTTTTTGTATTTTTCCATTTCTCAGTCTCTCTCCACTCCAACAGCAAGCTCCCTTAGCACTCCTTTTTGTTTTTTTGTATGTATGTTTCTGACTCCGATTCCTCTCTCCTCTCTCTCCTCTTTCCCATACTCAACTCAGCTTCACACATCACAATCCACCCCTCCTTCCTGTCTACTTGTACTGTGTGCTGAACATCACACCTCCAAGCAGCACAGGCAAGGCTTGCTGAAACATGCCCTACACTGATTCCCAGCCCACCCTGTCAGCCTAGTATGTGCCACAAATGACCCATCCCAGCAAATACCCTTCAGCTGGACCTGTCCTGCTGTACCATACCTGAGCAACTGACCCTGACCATTGGAGAAGGAAGTGAAAAGTATTGTGCCTACAGATAAGCAAACACAAAGAACACACAGCCTGCCTGGTCAGACATAACCAAAAAAAAAAAAAAAAAAAAA
>NW_004444155.1:2509429-2514177 GCF_000243295.1 Trichechus manatus latirostris
CAAGGTAACCACAAAGAAAGTTAACAAACCTACTCATCAAAATAGAGAAGAAAAATATAAAGACTAAGTAAAAGCAAAACGTGCAAAAACAAAAGAAATGCAAAAAAAAAAAAAAAAAGAAATCCACAAACAAAAGGAATTCAGCACTGGATCGTAAGAGGAAAAAAGAAAATGTCAGCACTACAAAAAAAAAAGCAGTACAAAATGACAACAATAAAATCACACCTATCAATAGTTACACTGAAAGTAAATGGCCTAAATGCACCCATAAAGAGATGGAGAGTGACAGAATGGATAAAAAAACAAGATCCATCAATATGCTGTCTACAAGAGATACACCTTAGAAACAAAGACATAAATTTATTAAAAATGAAAGGATGGAAAAAACATATCAAGCAAAAAGCTACCAAAAAAGAGGAGGAGTGACAATACTAATCTCAGATAAAGTAGACTTTAAAATAAAATCCACCATAAAAGACAGAGAAGGACACTATATAATGATTAACAGGATGGTCTATCATGAAGACATAACCATAATAAACATCTACGCACCCAAAGACAGGGCTCCAAAATACATAAAACAAACTCTAACAGCACGGAAAAGAGAAACTGACAGTTCCACAATAATAGTAGGAGACTTCAACACACTACTTTCGGTAAAGGACAGAAAATCTAGAAAGAAACTCAACAAAGATACAGAAGACCTAAAGGGCACAATCAGCCAACTTGATCTCATAGACATATACAGAAAAATACACCAAATAGCTGCAAAACACACATTCTTTTCTAAGGCACATGGAACGTTCTCCAGAATAGACCACATCTTAGGCCACAGAGCAATCCTCAATAAGATCCAAAACTTTGAGATAATACAAAGTATCTTCTGCGACTACAAGGCCATCAAGGTAGAAATTAACAACATGAAGAGCAAGGAAAAAATCAATTACATGGAAACTGAATAAAACTCTGCTTACAAACCACTGGGAAATAGAAGAAACCAGAGAGGGAATAAAAAAATTCCTAGAATCAGACGAGAATGAAAACATATCATACAAAAATCTTTAGGACAAAGTAAAGGCAGTCCTCAGAGGACAATTTATAGCAATAGATGCACGCATCAAAAAAGAAGGGACAAAATCAAAACATTAACTACACAACTCAAACAAATAGAAACAGAAAAGCAAAAAAGGTCTACAGCCACTAAAAGAAAGGAAATAATAAAGATCAGAGCAGAAATAAATGAAACAGAGAATAGAAAAACAATAGAAAGAATCAACAAAACCAAAAGTTGGTTCTTTGAAAGGATCAACAAAAACGACAAACCACTGGCCAGACTGACAAAAGAAAAACAGGAGAGGATGCAAATAACCCAAATAAGAAATGAAATGGGTGGCATTACAACAGACCCAACTGAAATAAAAAGGATCATAACAGAGTATCATGAATAACTATACTCCAACAAATTTGAAAACCTAGAGGAAATAGATAAATTTCTAGAAACACACTACTTACCTAAACTATCACAAAGTGATGTTGAAAATCTGAATAGACCCATAATAAGAGAAGAGTTTGAAAAGGTAATAAAAAAACTCCCAACAAAATAAAGCCATGGCTCAGATGGCTTCACTGGAGAATTCTATCAAAGATTCAGAGAAGATCTTATACCAGTACTGCTGAAAGTATTTCCGAACAAAGAAAAGGATGCAACACTTCCGAATTCATTCTATGAAACCAGCATAACCCTGATATTAAAACCAGGCAAAGATGCCACAAAAAAGAAAATTACAGACCAATAGCTCTCACGAATTTAGATGTAAAAATTCTCAACAAAGTTCTAGCCAATAGAATTCAGCATCATATCAAAAAAATAATACACCACGACTGAGTAGAATTCTACCAGGTATGCAAGGATGGATCAACATTAGAAAATCAATCAATGTAATCCACCACATAAATAAAAGGAAAGAAAAGAATCACATGATCATCTCAACTGATACAGAAAAGACATTCAACAAAGTCCAGCACCCATTCCTGATAAAGACTCTCAATAAAATAGGCATAGAAGGGAAATTTCTCAACATAATAAAGTGCATTTATGCAAAATGAATGGCCAGCATCATTCTTAATGGAGAGAGGCTGAAAATATTCCCCCTGAGAACAGGAACAAGACAAGGATGCCCTAGATCTCCACTCCTATTTAACATTGTGCTGGAAGTTCTAGCTAGAGCAATAAGGCAAGAAAAAAAAAAAATAAAGGACATCCAAATTGGTAATGAAGAAGTTAAACTGTCCTTGTTTGTGGATGATATGATACTATACATAGAAAACCCTAAAGACTCCATGAGAAAACTACTGGAACTAATAGAAAGAGTCTGCAGTGTAGCAGGGTACAAGATAAACATAGAAAAATCAGTTGGATTCCTATACACCAATAGAGAGAATGATGAAAAGGACATCAGTAAAGCAATACCTTTCATAATAGCCCCTAAAAAAATAAAATACTTAGGACTAAATCTAACCAGGGATGTAAAAGACCTATACAAAGAAAACTACAACACACTACTGCAAGAAACCCAAAGGGATCTAAATAAATGGAAAAAATACCATGCTCATGGATAGGTAGACTCAACATTGTGCCAATGACAATTCTACCCAAAGCAATTTACATATACAATGCAATCCCGATCTGTATACCAACAACATTCTTTAAAGAGATGGAAAAACTAATCATTAACTTTCTATGGAAAGGTAAGAAGCCCCGGATAAGTAAAGCTTTATTGAAGAAGAAGAATAAAGTAGGAGGACTCGCACTACCTGACCTCAGAACCTACTATACAGCTACAGTAGTCAAAACAGCCTGGTACTGGTACAATGACAGAAACAATGACCAATGGAACAGAATTGAGAACCCAGATGTAAATCCATCTACCTTTGGTCACCTGATCTTCGACAAGGTCTCAAAGTCCATCAGATGGGGAAAAGACAATCTTTTTAACAAAAGGTGCTGGCAAAACTGGATGTCCATCTGTAAAAAAATGAAACAGGACCCATACCTCACACCATACACAAAAACTAATTCAAAATGGATCAAAGACCTAAATAAAAAACCAAAAACTATAAAGTTCATAGAAGAAAAAACAGGAGCAATGCTAGAGGCCCTAATACACGGCATTAACAGGATACAAACCATAACCAACAACACACAAACTTCAGAAGGTAAGCTAGTTAATTGGGATCTTCTAAAAATTAAACACCTATGCTCATCAAAAGACTTCACCAAAAGAGTAAAAAGAAAACCTACAGACTGGGAAAAAAAATTTTGGACATTACAAGTCAGACAAAGGTCTAATCTCTAGAATCTACAAGAAAATCCAACACCTCTACAACAAAAAGGCAAATAATCCAATGATAAAATGGCAAAAGAAATGAACAGACACTTCATCAAGGAAGACATTCAAGCAGCCAATAGACATATAGGAAATGCTTGCGATGACTAGCCATTAGCGAAATACAGATTAAAACCACAATGAGATACCATCTCACCCCTGCATTACTGGCGCGAATCAAAAACACTGGAAATAACAAATGTTGGAGATGCTGCTGGGAGATCAGAATTCTTATACACTGCTGGTGGGAATGCATACTGATACAACCATTTTGGAAAACAATATGGCACTTCCTTAAAAAGCTAGAAAGAGAAATATCATATGATCCAGCAATCCTACTCCTAGGAATATATCCTAGAGAAATAAGAGCCGTCACATGAATAGACATATGTACACCCATGTTCATTGCAGCATTGTTAACAACAGCAAAAAGATGGAAACAACCTAGATGCCCATCAACAGATGAATGGTTAAACAAACTATGGTGCATACACACAGTGGAGTATTACACAATGATAAAGAGCAATGATTAATCTGTGAAGCATCTCATAACATGGATGAAACTGGAGGACATTATGCTGAGTTAAATAAGTCAATCACAAAAGGACAAATATTGTATAAGACCTCTAATGTTAAAACTCCTGAAAAAGTTTACACCAAAAAGAAACAGTTTTTGTTGGTTATGAGGGATGGGAGTGGTGGGAGGGGCAAACACTAAATAGACGATAGACAAGTGGTAACTTTGGTGAAGGGTAAGACAGTACACAATACTAGGAAAGCCAGCACAACTTGTACAAGGAAAGGTCATGGTAGCGCCATAGACACATCCAAACTCCCTGAGGGTCTGGATTGCAGGGTGGAGGGCTGTGGGGACCACGGTCTCGGGGAACATCTAGCTCAAATGGCATAACACAGTTTATAAAGACAATGTTCTACATTCTACCTTGGTGAGTAGCGCCTGGGGTCTTAAAAGCCTGTTAGCAGCCATCTAAGATACTCCACTGGTCTCACCCCTTCGGGAGCAAGGGAGAATGAAGAAAACAAGATACGAGGAAACTACCACGTCCTCCACCAGAATGAGTCCAGTACAACTAGATGGTGCCTGGCTACCACCACGGACTGCTCCTACTGGGACCACAACAGAGGGTCCCGGACAGAGATGGAGAAAAATGTAGAACAAAATTCTAACTCACAAAAAAAGACCAGATTTACTGGCCTGACAGAGACTGGAGAAACCCCGAGAGTATGGCCCCCAGACACTCTTTTAGCTCAGTAATAAAGCCACTCCCGAGGTTCACCCTTCAGCCAAAGATTAGACAGGCCCATTAAACAAAACGAGACCAAAGGGGCACAACAGCCCAC
>NW_004444155.1:2514277-2522406 GCF_000243295.1 Trichechus manatus latirostris
TGGCCTGACAGAGACTGGAGAAACCCCGAGAGTATGGCCCCCAGACACCCTTTTAGCTCAGTAATGAAGTCACTCCCTAGGTTCACCCAGCAGCCAAAAATTGGACAGGCCCATAAAACAAAAAGAGACTAAATGGACACACCAGCCCAGGGGCAAGAACAAAAAGGCAGGAGGGGACAGGAAAGCTGGTAATAAGGAACCCAAGGTTGAGAAGGGACAGTGCTGACATGTCTTGGGGTTGTTAACCGAAAATTGTGTACTGTTTAATAAGAAGCTATTTGTCCTGTAAAGCTTCATCTAAAGTACAATAAAAAAAAAAAAAAAAGAATAAGCAAGCAAGCAGAGATGGGGAAAGATAGATTCCAAACCACATGAAGATCACCAAGACCTAGAAACAGAAGCTGGAAAGAGATAAGGACTTCCTTCTTGAGCTGACAGAGAGAGAAAACTTTCCCCAGAGATGCACCTTGAATTCAGACTTTTAGCCTCTTAAACTGTGAGAAAATAAATTTGTTTGTTAAAGCCACCCACTTGTGGTATTTCTGTTATAGCAGCACTAGATAACTAAGACAAAGGTTTTGCCAGGGCTCATCCGTATGGATTTCAAATAAGCAAAGCTGACATGGCCACTTATACCCCGAGCATCCCACTTGCTAAGAGTAACGACCACCCCTGAACCCCAAATAACATACTATAGATCTGTAGATCATACTATCAACTGGTCTCAAGTTGATAATAATGGGCATAATCCAACATGTGGAAGACAGTGATTATTTTCCTGTCTATGCATTTTCCTTCCTTGCCAGCTATGTTTCTGCCAGAAATTCAATTTTAGGATTTCTTGAATGCTTTATTCAGATTCAGGAAATTCCACAAAATACAGCATTTGACCAAGAAGCTTATTTACAGCAAAAAGTGAAGCCAAGTGTGTTTGCTTGTGATTTTACCATGTATATAGGAGCCACTGTTCTTACAGAAAGAAGGGAACTCAGTATTAGTTGAACAAAGCTGAAACAGAACCACTGTGATGTCAAATTGCTGTCCTGCCAGATGTGATAGATGTTTTGAAACACTACAAGTATATGATGCTGTTTATCCCATAGTTGTATTTGTGTCTAGAAAACAAACAGTAAACTTGTCACAATTTATTATGCCTATTGACCAACTTAAAAACGTGTGTTTCGTATTCACTCAATCTGTGGTTTTCTGGTGGACAGTTCTTTATAAGGCTTGACACCACAATTGTTTCATTAAATTGGAAGAAATGATAAATGTGTGACCATTTAGACGTCATTATGATAAGGGATAATTTGCCGACAAGGGTGTTCTAGTCTATGTTGGGGTCATGTGTCTTGGTAATATAGAGCAAATAAGATGGCTTCTACAAATTTTTGAGAGGAAGCAGAGCATATTTAAATTCTAGAAGAACTTTTGGAATGTTTCTGTCTGCTGTCATTTCCACTGGCTAATAGAAGTGAATAGAATATTACAACAGATTTTTGAACCTTAAATACAAAGCTTTAGGTGACACAGTCAGGTGAAGCATAACATTCATTTGGGTTGCTCCATGAAGGCAAAGAGAACATGAAATGCATAGTGAGTTAAGGAAATGCAAACACCAACTACAACCTCTTGGTCAGCTTTAGGGTTGAGAATCACATGAACTAGTTCCTTCATTCCTTTCTTAGGTGTTGTATCATTGAGTCAGTTGATATGAGAGACACCATTATGGCTGGTTTAAGTAGAGAGGAGTTTATTACTCTTAGGTATCTAGTGCTGCTATAACTGAAATACCACAAGTAGATGGTTTTAACAAACAGAAATTTATTCTTTCACAGTCTAGGAGGCTAGAAGTTCAAATTCAGTGCCAGCTCCAGGGAAAGTCTTTCTCTCTCTGTTGACTCTGTGGGAAGGTCCTTGTCATCAATCTGCCCCGGTTGAGGAGCTTCTCACTGCAAAGACCCAGGGTCCAAAGGAAGTGCTATGCTCCCAGTGCTTCTTTATTGGTAGTATGAAATACCCCTGCCTCTCTGTTCAGTTCTCTCTTTTATATCTCAAAATAGATTGACTCAAGATACAACCTAATCTAGTAGATTGAGTCCTGCCACATCAACTTTACCTCTAATCCTACTTCATTTAACATCATAGCGGTGAGATTTACAACACAGGAAAATCACATTAGATGACAAAATGGTGAACAATCACACAATACAGGGAATCATGGCCTAGCCAAATTGACACACGTTTCTGGGGGACACAATTCAATCCATAGCAATTACCATTGGTTTGTTGTTGAGTGCTGTCAAGTCAATTCTGACTCATAGTGACCTAATGCTACAGAGTAGAACTGCCCCACAGAGTTTCCTTGCTATAAACTTTATGGAAGGTGATTGCCATGTCTTTCCCTTGATAAACTGCTGGGTGGGTTTGAATTGCCAACCTTCCGGTTGTCAGCTGAGCTCTTAACCTTTTGCTCCACCAGGGCTCCTTCTTGAGGTAGATTAGAAATGGTTACATAGACCAGAGGAGAAGACTCAGGCAATGCCCAGCTCTTATCCCACCCCATTTCTTCTGTGTTTTCTGTGATAAGGAAAGCTACTATCATTGCTAAAACAAGCTGATGAGTCAGAGAGCTGTAGCCCGAGGCCTGTGCTCTTGGCTGTGACCCACACTAGTTAAATGAGACCCTCTGGCCATACATCTCTTCTCTCCTTTAGGAAATGTATTCACTTTACCCTCGGTGACTTTTAATAAGTGGGCTAAGAGTTCACCATCCCTTTACTTTTGTAGAAGCCCAAAACATTTATAGCTAAACAGTTGTTGTTTATTTTCTCATATTAAAAATATATTTTATGACCTCTGAGTCAAGAAGGCAGATTAGTCAGACACACCTTACTGTCCTCTTACAAAAATAACCCAAAAAACTAAGTAAAACAAAGGCAGACAACAATCCTGGAACCCTGAACATCAAAAAGGAAAGATAAAGATTCCAACAGTGAATGGAAGGAAAAATGGAATGAATGCAGTGAGAAAGGAGTAACATGTAACAGACGGGCTCTACCAACTGCCCTGGCTCAATGTGGCCATCTTAAGACAAAGCCAGAAGTGACCCTGGTGTATGAACACGTAGAGGCAACCCCACAGCAATCCCATGAGAGACAGAGAAACTATATAGACACACTTGGAGATAAGCAAGAGCAGGGAGAGAGCTGAGATCAGAACCAGATACACACAAGTGACAGTGTCTGACCTCAGAGGTGAGTGGTGTGCATGAGGAGTTGGAGGCAGGGAGTGGCAGCAGGAGGTCTCCCACCCAAACACTGGATAGCCTCTCCACCTCCTTACACTTTGTCAAGAGTAGGTCCTGACTGCTGGATGCAGTTGACTTGAAGGGCCTGGTCACTCACATTTGCTAAGTGGAGGAGTGCACTCGCCCTATCCCCAACTTCCTGATCAGAAGGGGTAGAGGCCTCATACCCAGGTCGTTCCACCTAACTGGAGACACCTCTCCCCTCAGGCCCATCTACCACCCCCTTCCACCCACCTGATGAACAGCAGTAGGCACCCTCCTGTGCATATGCCTGTCTGCTACTTACAACCCCCCAGGGCTCACAGAACAGCAGAGACCTTGCACACCCATGCATGCACCTGCCCTATGCCAGAGCCTGGCCCAGCCCCATGACAGACAATGGAAGAGTGACTGCGTGCATCCCGCCTGTTGCTCCCTCTCCCCTTCCCCCATCTGGCCAAAGACTCTAGTGGCAAATTTGTGCACACACTCACTGATCCCTCCCCCCGATCAGTGAGAGGCCCAGGTGGCATGACCCATGTGTGTCTGCCTGCTGCTGCCCCTACCCTCTTCCCAGCAAGAGGTGCCAGTGCTATGATTGTGCATGTACCCACATGCCACTCCTCCCCCTCTTCCCCATGCCTGGTGAGATGTGCCAATATCATGGCTGTGTGCACCCTCACCCACCACTCTATCTTCCTCCACCCTCCCTGTGAGAGGCACCAGTGGTATATCTATGTGTGTGCTCATTCCTCCCTCCTCTGCCCTGTTTGATGAGAGGTGCAGGTGATGCAACCCTGCATGTGGCCACCTGCCATTCCACACCACCCTCTCCACCTGGCATGGGCATCATGACCATGAGTGCACCTGCCTACTGCTCCCTCCTCCCTTCCCCTGCCTGGCGAGAGTTGCAAGTGGCATAACTGCACATGTGCCTATCCCCTGCTCATTCTCCCTCCCTCCACCTGATGTGAGACAGAGGCACCCAGACAGCTTGTGTGCCCACCTGCCACACACAACCCTCACCTGGCAAGTGGTGACAACCACACCCCTGCTTGCACAACACATTCACCATATCTGCCACCCGCCCATTTGGCGTGGGCCACTCCCAGCTCCTGAACCACTGGACCAACAGCAGATGGCAGCCAACCCTTGTCCAGACTGTCCTCAGCTACCCATAAAGACCAGGGAACAGATACCCATGCTCATATATCCAGCTGTTACCACATCCACTGAGAAACAAGTGGTGAGTGCTCAAGTGGGGTCAGACTACTGACCAAAGTAACATGCCAGTACTGCCTTCCCAGACACATCAAAACAAAACAAAACAAAAATCAGGACACAGCAAACAAAAATACAATAAATAAATACATATAATAATATTTTAATGCCTCAGAGACAACAGACAACATGAAATCACGAGTGAAGGATCAAAATAAAGAACCAGAAAATCTCACTAAGGAAGAAGTAATCAAATTACAGGATAAGGAATTCAACAGAGTTATATATAGAGCCCTCCAAGAGATCAATAAAGAGATCGAGGAAAACACAGTCAAAACCAAGGAAAACATGGACAAAATTAAGGAAATCACAGACCAAACACTAGAAGAATTCAGGAAAACAATACAAGAACAAAATGACAAAATAAATAGACAGAAGCCATACAAAAACAGCAATCAGAAATTCTAAAGATTAACAATAAAATCTCAGAAATAAACACCTTAATGGAAGGGCATGGGGGTAGAAATGAAGCAATGGAAAACCGAACCAGCAAAATAGAGGACAAATCCCTTGACACTAATTTGCTTGAGGAACAATCAGAAAGGAGTGAAGAAAAATGAAGAAAGCCTAACAGTTATGTGGGACACTATCAAGAGGAGTAAACTATGAGTGATGGGAATCCCCAAACAGGAGGAGACAATAAAAAGCAAAGAAAGTATATTTGAAGACTTAATAGCAGAAAACTTCTTTAATATCATAAAGGATGAGAAGATATCCATCCAAGAATCATAACGAACCCCATACAAGATAGATTCCAAAAGAAAATCACCAATACATATTATAATAAAACTCTGAGAGGAGTTAGGGAAAAATGAAAGATCATCTACAAAGGGGAACCAATAAGAATAAGCTCTGACTTCTTGGCAGAAATCATGCTTGCAAGAAGTCAATGGGATGACATATATAAAACCTTGAAAGAAAAAAAAATACCAGCCAAGAATTATATACCTAGCAAAATTGTCCATCAAATATGATGGCAAAATTAGTACTTTTCCAGATAAACAGAAGTTAAGGGAATTTGTAAAAACCAGATCAAGCTTACAAGAAATATTAAAGGTAGTCCTGTGGACAGAGAACAAACAACATAAGACAGAAAAATGAAATTAAGACACATGACAGCATTAGCTAGATACCAACTCAGATAAAGAATTATCAAACCAAAATAATGCTATAAGACTGAAAACAGGGAACCAGAGATGTCACTCTGTAAACGATGACAACTTGAAAACAAAAAAGGGGGGATAAATGGTGTAGTTATAGTACTTCCATATGGAAAGGAAGTCAAGGAAATATCAAAAAATAAAAGACTGGTTTAAACTTAGGAAGACAAAGGTGAATCTTAGGGTAATCACAAAGAAAATAAACAAAGCTACTCATCAAAATAAAAAAGAAGAACGCCATAAAGACTCAGTAAACACAAAATCAACAACAATGAAGGAAATGAAAAGAAAATCTACAAACAAAAAGATCTCAGCACAAAAAATTAAGCAAAACAAGGAAACAGTCAACACCACAAAAAAAGCATAATAAGATGTCAGCAGTGAACTCATACCTGTCAGTAACATCACTGAATGTAAACGGATTAAATGGACCAGTAAAGAGACAGAAAGTGGAAGAATGGACTAAAAAAAAAAAGACCTATCAATATGTTGAGTACAAGAGACATTCCTTAGTCACAAAGATATAAATAAACAAAAAATCAAAGGATGGAAAAGAATATTTCAAGCAAACAATAACCCAAAAAAGAGCAGGAGTGGCAATATTAAGCTCGGAGAAAATAGACTTTAAGGTAAAAATCTACCATAAAAGACAAAAAAGACCATTATATAATGATTAAAGGTTCAATCCACCATGAAGACATAACCATAATAAATATATACACACCCAATGATAGGGCTCCAAAATACATAAAACAAACTCTAACAGTAATGAAAAGAGAAATAGACAAGTCTCCGATAATAATAGGAGACTTTAATATACCACTTTGGGTGAAGGGCAGAACAGCTGGAAAGAAACTCAACAAAGATACAGAAGATCTAAATACCACAATAAACCAACTCGACCTCATAGACATATAAAGAACACTGCACTCATCAGCAGCAAGTTACACATTCTTTTCCAATGCACATGGAACATTCAAGAACAGACCACATTTTAGGCCACAAAGCAAGCCTCAATAAATTCAAAAACATCAAAACAATACAAAGCATTTTCTCTGACCACAACATTATACAAGTAGAAATAAATAACAGGAATAGCAAGGAAAAAAAAATCAAATATATGGAAACGGAATAACACCTTGCTTAAAAACCACTGTGTAATTGAAGAAATCAAAGATGAAATAAAAAAATTCCTAAACTCAAAGGAGAATAAAAATACAATATACTAAAACCTTTGGGACATAACAAAAGCAGTATTCAGAGCCAACTTATAGCTATTCATGCACACATCAAAAAAGAAGAAAGGGCAAAAATCAAAACAGTGACCCAATGACTTGAACAAATAGAAAGAGACCAGCAAAAAAAGCCCACAGTCCCAGAAGAAAGGAAATAATAAAGATTAGAGTAGAAATAAATGAAACAGAGAACAGAAAAACAATAGAATCAACAACACTAGAAACTGGTTGTTTAAAAGGATCAATAAAATCAACAAACCACTGGCCAAAATGGCAAAAGAGGAACAGAAGTAGATGCAAATAATGCAAATAAGAAATGGGATGAGTGACATTATAACTGACCCAACTGAAATAAAAAAAAATGTCATAACAGAATACTATTAAAATTTGTACTCCAACAAATTTGAAAACCTAGAGGAAACAAATTTCTAGACACACACTACTTACCTCAACTAACACAAACTGATGTAGAAAATCTGAACAGATCCAAAACAAAAGAAAAAATTGATAAAAAAAAATAAAAAAGAAAGAAAATGTCCCAATTAGAGAAGCCCTGGCCCAGACAGATTCACTGGAGAATTCTACCAAATATTCAGAGAAGAGCTCATACAAATACTACTGAAACTATTTCAGAGCATAGAAAACTCTCCTAAACACATTCTATGAAGCCAGCATAACCCTGATACCAAAGCCAGGCAAATAAACCACCAAAAAAGAAAATTACAGACCAATATCTCTCAGGAAGATAGACACAAAAATTTTTAACAAAATTCTAGCCAATAGAATTCAACAACATATCAAAAAAATAATACATCATGACCAAGTGGGATTCATGTAAGTTATGCAAGGATGATTCAACACTAGAAAATCAATCAATGTAATCCACCACATGTATAAAACAAACAAACAAAAAAGAACCACATGATCATCTCAATCGATGCAGAAAAGACATTTGATAAAGTCCAACAACCATTCTGGATAAAAACTCTCAGCAAAATAGGAATAGAAGGGAAATTCCTCAATGTAATAAAGGCCATTTACACAAAACCAACCGCAACATTATTCTCAATGGACAGAGACTGAAAACATTCCCCCTGAAAATGGGCACTAGGTCAATCACAAAAGGAGAAATATTGTATGAGACCTCTGCTGTAAAAACTCAGG